>NC_137462.1:174773427-175296649 GCF_964235325.1 Thermobia domestica
CGATGTTATTCTGCATCCGAGCAAATGATAAATAATTTCCAAGCAGCGGAAGTTGTGCACCCCAGGAACACTTTTTTTATATCAAAATATCTTCCTGATAACCTGATATTTTAGTTCTATGCTGTAAAAGTTACATGGGTATCGCAGCAATAACAAGCAGTGTTCGTAGTTTGAGGGAAAGTTCCCTAATCTAGAGGAAGTTCGTAGGTAAATTTAGCAAAAAGAGAAAAGGGAATTTTTCGATATAACGTGAAAATCCAGGGAAATTCTTGCGCTTACTGATTGGCTAATATAAATATTTAAATTTTTCTTTGTTCTTCGGAAATAAACCAATAATAATTTCACTGTTAAATCAAGTATAGTTGTATTATGGAAGTGCATATATGTCTGTCAAGTTACTAAGATTTCATGCGGTCCAAATTGGATGGACTTTCCATAAATGTTCCTGGTACAGACCAAACACACTTCTGCTTGTTCATCAGGGCCACTTATACGTCCTCCCGAAAATTTTAAATTGTAAGTTGTGTAATTTAATATTTCATTGAAAAGATAATAGGAAACATCTTTTATAGGAAAACGAGTCCCTCAAGTCCGTCTACAAGTCGTCTTCTAACGTATTGATGATTTGCTTCTCTCTAATTGCATTTTTTTTTTTTTTTTTTTTTTTAATATTTAAGTTGTATGGGAAGTTAGCCAACTATATTTCTTTGATTGGGTAGTTTTATATGCCATTGTTTTTTTTAGTTAAAAATGTTGTGTATAAAAATTGATTGTATTTCTTTGTTCGCAAAGGTTTATGTAATTAAGCTACAACACTAGTAAACGACAATGATTTATCAGGATGTCTACTGGAATACCAGAAAGTAAATTCATGACTTTTTTATGACTTTTCATGATCTTTTTGTTCAAATTTTCATGACCATGGCGATAAAAATTTACCATTAGTAATAATAAACCCCTACCATCAGTGATGCATCGGAACTATGCGGGTTGCTAGTCTTATATATCACTTATTGTGAATCTTAAACAATCTAAAATTCTACCGCCTTGTGCACGAGCACAGAATAGCACTTACCTAAACACGGGCCTGCCCTTACCAGTGAATCACTCTATACTGTATTTGAAGTTTTAATTCTGAGTATAATTATCCATGTAGCAGAAATTTATCTGAAATTAAGCACTCAGAGAACTGCCCAAAGGCAGAACAAATTATAAAAGAAATTAGTTTTAAAAAAATAGATCATCAAATTTAAAATCTGCAAACTCAAACGAATAATATTATTTGCATAAGTCTAAAGGCCCAAAAATACACAATTTACATTTCTTAGAAGTAAAGAAATAGCAGATCAGAAAGTTGGACAGTAAAAAGTTGTTACTATATTACAGAGACTAGAAGATGAAATGGGGAGCAGCTAGGAAGACAGTAAAGTACCAGTTAGCCAGCACTAACTGGTGGGGGAAATTCTCACAATTACTGACCTGATACAACAGTTTCAGTACATGCAGTATGAGGTATAAAAGAATGAAGTATAAAAATATACTCTGAGATTTCAGATTTTCATAACCAGTTGGGTAAATAAAGGACTTTTTCATGGCTTTCATGACCACTAAGCAAAATATATGACTTTTTCATGACTTTCATGACTTTCATGACCAGTAGACACCCTGTTTATTCTAGAACTTAAAACGAAAAGATTTTACACTTTACTTTAAATACATAAATTAATAAACATTAGCCCATGACTGATTTTTAAAAAGTTATAATTTTAAATTGTCACTGCTTGTATATTTATTTGTGTTTCTATTAGATGTAAGAGCAGGGGTAAAAGTAAAGGGAACGCAGGAGGACACGGTTCTCCCACTTCCAAAACTATCTACGATGCCCCTCCACTTCCTAAAAAATGCAATGGGCAAAGATAGGCATGGGGGACGGCGTGACGTCATCCGTCCCCCTATCTTTTCAGATCCACGTTTACTCCTGTGTAAGAGTAAACTGAGAGCATGACAGTTATCGTTTACGAATAATGCATTTTCGCTCAGAATTGCTCTAGCAACAGAATATAGGGAATATACCATTTTAAGGAAATTTCTGATACAATAGATTTTCACCGAAATGTTCTATGTCAGTGTCATGTTAGGAGAACTAAATAAATTGGAATTGAAAATGAGTGCGGGGTAAAAGGGACTCAGAAGGATATATAACACTTCTTCTTCATATATCCACCCCAGAACGCTCATGGGCAAGTTTTGCGTATTATGTGCAAGTTATTCCGTATTATGTGCAAGTTATTGCGTATTATGTCCATTCTAATATGCAATAACTTTGCATGAAAATAAATTAAAGGGAGGAATGGAAGGATGCACCATTTCACAAAACTATGAGTTTTTATTTCCTGTATTGTTTACATCACGAATACAGCAGAAGAGTTCAAATTAATTATAGAAAAGAAATCACACTAAAGCGAAATGCTAACTGGAAAACCAGTGCCGAAAAGAGTTCAAATAATAAAAGCAAACTTAGCACTGCGATCAAATAATAAAATATTACATCTTACGTAACCACACTGAACCCAACAGAAATTAATTTTCATAAATACCTGTGTTTTTATTCTAAATTCCTGTTAATGATTATGAAATGCAAATGCTTTCTGATAATTTACACATAACTTCCCATTCAATTACATTTATTTCCAGAAACTTTAGAACAGGGTTTCTACAGATATCTAAATTAATTACCTGATTCTTTTTCTTCTACTCGCCCTTGCAGCCGCCATACCATTTTTTCAGGTTATTTCTAATACTACAACTTAATATCATATTTTATGTTCTTGTTTTAATTTATATTGTTTTAATTGTACCTGCATCGTAGACTGTAAGAGCATACGTAGTCATCATATGATTTCAGGAATTATCATCGAATGTTGTTACAAGGAAAGCAAAGTTCTCGTTTCTGACGTCCCATCAATCATGAGCTCACAGAGGGGAAACGAAATGACGCAAGTGCCTACCAAGAGACTCTTTGGGCTTCAGTAATACAGGCACGTTGTGCACACTCAGGTAACTTATTTCATTAATTACAGAATCGCTACTGGACATTAGCATAGATGAATCTCTTAGATTGGTTATCACTGTACCACAATCATCCCCCATTTAAGTGGGAGCAGACCTATGAAGTGAACCAACAACACACACAAAGAAGCTGATGTAAATATGATGCATCTAGTTCTTAGGAAGGCTAAAAGTGCTCCTGACCAATCTATACGGATGAAGTGTGACGATACGGATGTACTAGTGCTGCTTCCATATCATGTATATGTTCAAAAGTTAATTACACCAATTGTAATGGAAAAATACGCTGAATCCAGAGAAGTAATTGACATAAATGAAGTTGTAAGAGTCCGTATATGGTGAATATTCTGGCAGCCCATGCTCTAACTGGCTGCGATAATACTTCATCTCATGCTGAGATTGGTAAAGGCCGAATGCCGATCATTCATTCGAGGCACACTTGAAGCAATTGGCCCACTCAAAGCTGAAGAAAGTGTAATAGCATATCAGTGTGATACATTTGTTGCTCAGTTATACAGCCCTGGAGAAACCGTTACCAAAGGATTACGAGCTTGACTCAAACAAAAAGGATGGCTAGCAAAACAATCAAGTCTGCCATCTCTTTCTAAGCTTCCTCCAACCGTTGGTGCACTGCAGAAACGCACTTCTTCACACGCATCTTCCCACAGTCATATGGAAATCAGCTAAACAAACTAATCCTCCTGACCTAAATCCAAGAAATTTCGGATGGAAATTTTTGCCATGTGCTACTGAGGAATATGTACCTCGTATACTACCCACATATACACCAATAGCCATCTGATGTAGTAGTGAACTTAATTAGCTGCTCATGCACAATGGGATGCTATCGTGGTTGTGGCCACCTTAGGTCATCGAAGTGCACATAGCTCTGTACTTTCCAAAGTGAGTGTATGAATGGACCAGAAGAAACAGAAGAGTGATGAAAGGGAGTCCGTTGATTCTGGTCAAGTTTTGTGCCTGTTTTTCTTTTCTCCAAACAGTACACGTTAATGCTTTCAACATGTAAGTATACAAATACTTTTGGAAAAACATAGTTGGTTTGGTTTTTGTTTGTTGTACTGCGTGAAAAATTAAAATTAGACAGTATGAAATACACAGAGACAGACAGTACAGTATTACTACATTTTACGAAAGAAACATTTCTCATATCGCTGTCCCAATTGTAGCTTTACCAAATAACCAGTTTCCCTATGATTATAGAGTATTCGAAGTGACATGAAGAGTAAATAAAAATACTGCATATACTTTGCGTATATCTCGTTTACTCTTACGCTTTCATCAATACAAATTCGACTCAAAATACGAAAAATCATAATTCCCTGATAGTTGGCAAGTATGACGTTTCAAAAAAAATATGTAGGATTTCTACACAACGAACACGCTATTTACAAACGATTAACCTTTAATTTACCGCGTGACACGATTGTACCAAAAGAGGATATTCGTTGGTTACCGTGTGTCGCATTTGTGATACACGCGATGGGATCTTGTGTTTCATGGTACATTGCGTTATAACTCCTATTTAAGCTTTTTCGTCCGTTTAAGTCCAGAGGCATTCTACAAGACGTTACGTATGGTTTCACACCTTCCTGCGTCGAGACATAGGAGATAATGACGTCATAACTTTAAACAATATATTTTCTTTTACTAAGCCTATGTTCATATTTTTGGCGGACTTATAAAAAAAATATATTTTTTAACCAAAAAATCCCTTTTTCACTACTTTTACGCCTCAGATACATGATGGAGACACGTAAATGGTACCGTCTGAAAGGCAGTTCTATTCTGAAGAGAATGATGTGCAAACCATGATCCTAGGGTAATTAGGGATGTCTCAGGGAATTTTTACAAAATACCTTTCTGTATACGGGAATATGAAATATTGTCGGTATATTATTTTTTTAGCGGGCTTACTTTTGTACCTAGAAGATTGAAATTGTGCACAAACATTCAGTCCACCGAATAGTATTTAATAGATTTTTCTCAGATCTCTGCGTTAAAACAGGGGGGTCCAGAGGGGCAAATAGTTTTTAAAAAGAGATATTTTTACCAAAAAATCCCTTTCTTCGGGATTTTTCCGCCTTAGATACATAATGGAGACATGTGAATGGTACCGCCTGAAAGGCAGTTCAATTCTGAAGAGAATGATTGGCGGATTATAATCCTAGGGTAAACAGAGATGTCTCAGGATTTTTTTTACCTGAGATCAGGGTCTTTTGCGGTAATTTGGGGCACTGTGGGGATTCTTGATAAAATTTCTCCCGCCCTTACTATTCAAGATAGAAACTTGAAATCTGGCACACACATTCAGTCTACCGAGTAGTATTTATCAGATTTTTTTGAGATCTCTACGTTCACACAGGGCCGTTCCAGAGGGGCCCAAAGTGTGAAAAAAAATGTTTTTCCCCCGAAATTTTCCCTTTGACATCACTTTTTCCCTCTCCTGGTATATGGTATGGGCGTGTAAGTGGTACCATTTGAAAGCCTGCTCCATTCTGAAGAGAATGAGGTATGAACCATGATCCTAGGATAAATAGTGACGATGCAGTATTTGCTTGACTGAAAATCTAAAAATACCCCCAAAACCCAAGTATGACCCGTGGTATGGTGAAGATTACAGCCTGCTGGCCGGCGGTAAGTTAAGAGACCAACTAGAAATAGTTTACAAGAAATATATATTTGAATTGTTCCCAATGTGTTATTTTTGTACTAATCATATTCAGAAGTCAAAATTTTCTACTTCCCCATTTCCCTTCTAGTGATTGTCTGGGTTTTATTCATAGCCAATACAAGAGTTTAAGAGCTGTATATTTGGAATATATATGATACTTGTCTTGTTCTTAACATTTTCTACATGAAAATTTTGTAAAATAAAATATTCTGCATAAAAATTATTTTTGTACATTTTATTAATAGTTGGCAACCCTGACATTTGTGAGAAAACTATCAAATTCCGTTAATTGGTTACTAGTATGGCTAATTATAACATATGCATGAATTGGCATTCTACTGTCAATAGGATAAGAGAAAAATGAAATTATGCTGGGATAATACTGTAATTTAAGACAAAAGTAAGAGAAGACCCCCCAATTACCCCCCCCCCCCATTTGTGAAGTTTCCCCAAGTTTACAAAATGGCACTCATCGGATTCGAAATCAGCACCCCAAAATCATATAAGATCAGCTGAAAAATCTTCTCCCCGAACTATCAGCACGCATAATTCTGTAAGCAATATAAATTTGTAACGGTAGTATCCGTTTACATTATATGTATGTAATAGAGACTAGTAAATACAATGTAACTATCAAAGTAAATTATCACTCTAAATATCCACCACTGACTCTTACAATTAAGTTTACACTATATAAGTATTTGCTGCATTTTAGTTTATTTTTATTTAAGTTGGATTAAATTTAGAGGAAATATATTTTTTGTGTGGAGCCTAATATAAAATTCTGCTTTTTGCCTCTGTATGTCAAATTTTGGCCTTATATCAAATATACCCTATTGCAATATTGATCATTTCATTATTCTGAAAATTCCTGATAATATATAAGAAATGTGTCCAAAAGTATCGGTATGGGCAGTATTGGCCTCACCAGTATCGGGTGTCGGTGAAAAAGTGGTATCGGTACATCCCTAGCCATTTCATCATTATCACCCATCTCACCATCAACTGTTTCCCTTAGCTTTGGTGCATAATCATGAGGAAAAAAGCTTGTACGCTGCTAGGGCCGCTCGTTCAATTAATTGATGAATAACTAGTTCTAAGGTGTCAAACTTACAAGTTAGAAGTCCACACAATTTTTGACATGCTATACGCTTGAGTCTGCTATTCATAAATATATGCTCTGCGGTTACTGAACAAAAACGTTTCTACGAACATTTCTGCACATACGTAATTTAAGGACTGTTATTCCTGTACAATTCCGGTCATAGAAATACACTTATTTACTCACAACTTCTACTTTATCAAATTACTTGATATTCAAATAAATGTCCACATGGGTGTCATTCTGAATCACTTTGTAACTACTGAGCGTTAATGATAGTTTTTCTGCCGTTCATAACATAAACTTCTGTAAAGTCGTATCATCCAACTGTTCGATCAATTTTACACCATATTTTCATTTTTTTTCGACCACCACTTTTTCATTTTTTTTTTTTTACTCTTTTTTAAGAACAATAAAATAGTTTCCGTTATTATAAAATAATGTCAGGAAGTCGAATAGAAAAAGATGTGACAGATTGACGAAGATGCTTTTTCTCACCGAAGTTTCTAAGAAAATTACAAAAAATCCTTTATATATTTAATTTGTTCTTTCGAGAGAGAAAAATCTCAAAAAAAAAATTTTACCAATCATCATCGACTGGTCAGTACATAAAGAGTCAAAAGTTAGAAATCACGTTTGGTTTTGGAGCTAATATTCAAAACAGGACGTAATGGGGATAAACCATTTTCGGTTTTAACATTCATTGCTATAAAGCGAAAACCATATATAGGAAAGAAAGGAGCGGTTTTCTTCAATATATGGTAGCAACCAACTACTTCCGGTTTTAACGCTGATTGACACATAATATAAAGAGCAACAGATTGCGGGAAGTAGTTTCACGTAGTCAATTAACAGTCCCAAAAATAAATTCCATCTCTAATCTCTCCACTGAAACCGGAAGCGGTAGAAATCAACCACTTTCGTTTCAACGTTGATTGCAAAAGAATAAAAGCTGTAATAGATAGCGGGATGTGGTTTCCCGTAATCAATTAAACATTCCATGATTATTTCCGCTCTAATCTCTCTAATGAAATCACATGTAGGAAATCAACCTGTTCAGGATTTATGGTAATCGCTAAAAGGGAAAAAACTGTAATAAATAAAGAAAAGACATTTTCTTTAACCAATTAAGCGTTCCAAGAATACAGTTCATCTCCACTCTACTCTCTCTAAGAAAACTGGAAATAGTATTTAAAAAATTAAATTAAATCTTTAAGTTTTACGTCCCATGGTTATGCCGATTAGGCTAAATGAGACGGTGATGATGAGAGATGAGTGAAATGGTGGAATGAAGGAAGTGGAAAACCCACGAGCACGGTGTTTGTCTACCACAAAGGGAAAATCTATTACTTCTGGTTTCAATAAAAACTGAGAAAGTATGATGCCATACAAACAAACTCCATGTGGTGTAAACGTGGCATTAATACTTGTTCAATATTTAATGGTGAAAAAGCATCTTAATAAGAACAGCTATATTTTGGTAGGAAGCAGAAGAATCACTTATGAATATAGTCAATATAAATCGGAAGCAATAGCAAAGTGTGCGTCAACCACCTCTGGGTCTTTTGTGAGAAAGCCCAACCCCTTTTTTTCATTAGTTACGGCAGACCACTATCTTACGTCTACAATTACTATCCAGAGTCCCCATTCTTCGTACAGGATTTATCGAATTTAATGAATACTACATTTATACTCTCACGTTATGTGGCTGTTCCTGACACTTTGTGCATCATCGGTAAACTTCTGCCAGATAAAGCGATTATTGATAGCAGCAGACAAGAGTTCGACTCCCCTTTCACACTTTCTACGTCAAATATCAAAAAACGCAGAAACATATGCCTAATTATTTTAAATAAAAAGTCTAAATACCAAATTTCACTTCTCTAAACATAAGGATTTCCTAAACATGGGGATCTTCGTGCACCACCCCACCTCTACCTTCCTATCTAGGTCAAATATCAGAAAACACTGAAACACGTATTTAATTATTTTAAATGAAGTTTAAATATTGAATTTTATGTTACTGAGCTTAAGGGATTTCGAGATATGGATACCTTATTGTAGTAAGTACAATTCCCATTTCATCATCTTCCACGTTAAATATTAAAAACATTCTTCCTTAACGGTATCCTACGCCACAAATTCAATACACTATCAAAATTTAAAGTTTCTACCTTAAGCGGTTTAGTCTGGATGTTGTTCAGTCAGTCACTCATTTACTCAGGACTTATTTATACAGTATAATCTACGTTCAACGGACTTTATTAAACGTAAATAATTCACATTTCCATGAATTTCGATGTGAAAAACGTCGTTAACTCCCTTCAGTACATGGAAACTGTGTTACATAGACAACGGAAATAAAATAAGTATTTTAACGGAAAATTTCAAGTTGCAGAATGCAGAATTTAAAAAAAAAAAAAAAAAAATCGACATCTTGAGAGATGACAAGGAGTAAATTACAAACTAAACTAACTCTTCTTAATAGGATGTGTATAGGATGAATTATGCAATAGGAAGTACTCGTCAAGCCGTATCTAAAGGTATTGTTATTTTGACTCTAAAGTCAGGAAGTTGGTCAAAAAGGGCAGCAACAGTAAGGGATCATTGGTATTTTAGAGAAACAGAGGTTTGAGGAATGAAATTAATACAGGAATGAAATCAACGTCTACCTTCTGGGGTCCTTGGTAATGGAACCGTGAATAAATTCCTTTGTTCACCAAAAAAATTATTATGAAAGATAGAATGTTTCTTTCGGTTTCCATAAAGTTTCAAAAAGTGCATTTCGTGGGTTTCTGAAATAAACTATTCAATTCTGATTTGAATGCAATTTTTCACTCACAATCCCTATAATAGGGTGTCTACTAAAATTCCAAAATGAAATTTCGTGACCTTTTCTTTACCAAATTATAAAATTTCCTAGCATTTTCAAGAGCGAATTTGCGTGCGAATTAGGCCGAATTTTCATCCATGCAATAGAAACATACTTTGCTTGGGATTTGGTAGCGTCTAAAGCCGACCATAGACATTTTTGGTGGTGAATTTTGACGTTTTATAGAACAAAATTTTCCAATCTGTACTTACATTTGTACGGTTTAAAAAAATCGTGACCCAAAAGCTAAATTTCGTGACTTTCATGACCGTTTTCTGATTTCGTGACATTCGTGATCGATAGACACCCTGTATAAGCTACTTTGCATCGTCCCCGAACCCATATCTACTTGCGTCATAGAATCCAAATTTTGAATACGCAATACCAACAGAAGCCCTCAAGTTCTTAAGATAAGGTACAATAGGATGACATGGGTAATGGATGATGACTTGTCTTCTTGATTCGGAAAGATATTAACCGTTTGTAATAATGAGGTGGATACGGTCATCTGCATATGGTTTTTAAATTCCATGTAATTTATTACCGCTTGCCTTCCAATGTTACCCACCGGAAAGACGCTCCAGCAAATGTTCCAGACAGAATTTGTTACATCGTACTTCCCAAATTCACGATAAAATATCTAACACCTAGGAAGAATTGAAAGTAAACTTGGAGTACTTGGAGACTGGCATTCTTGTTATCTGAACAGAAACACTGGATACAACGAATACCTAACACTACACTCTTCACTTTCGATCCTGCCTCTAAAGTTTAACAACCACGCTAGACCAGCAGAAAGCTTTTATCACGGACCCCACCACCCCTAAATTGTTCCTCGATCGCCTTTCTATAGAACAGTCTTTCCCAATTGGTGGTCCGGGTAAAAAAATAAAATAAGTCACATACGGCTCATAAATAATGAAATATATAGAAACTAAACTTTCTATATACGTGCGATGTGTTAATGCGATATGTGCGAAACGTTATAAAAAAAAAAAAAAAGTTTCAAGAAACCTCAAACTTTTCGTTTCAGAGCTAGAAATCACGTTTGTATTATCACGAATTTTTGCGAAATTCAGCATTATTTGCCATAAATGCGAATGAAAACGAAAAAGTGGAATTCTTGCTAATTATTGCTAATAATAACTAAAAAGCACATTTATATATTAAATTTAAAAACGTTGCATTTATGAAAAAGTACTGCGAATTATTTGATCCAAAAACTGTTTCGCTTCATAAAGATGTAGGCATCAACAAAACTGAACTGTTATTTAACCCATAAGTATTTGCGCCCTTTTTCGTTGACAGCAGTATTCGAACGAGGGTCCGATAGATTTAATATAAAAATTATCCCACGCCCGAATGTGCTGTATGTTGAAAATTTGATCGAGATCGGTCGTTTGGTTCAAGAGTTACGTTTTACTTTTTTTTTTTTTTTTTTTAAAGTCCCCTTCTCCTCCTCCTCCTCCCCTAAGTTCTATCGTCAAAGTGAATAGCTTAACACACTCCCAGGCCAGAACTGCATTTACGTCAAAAATTTGATCGAGATCGGTCGGGGAGTTCAAGAGACTCACAAACATAATGACTTTCAATTTGGATCTGAAGTTTTTTCGTTCACAGCCACCGCTATTAATATATACATGTACATTTTACATTACTTTCTCTTCAAATCAGGCCATGTACATTTTACACTACTTTCTCTTCAAATCAGGAAGGCTCGAAATAGCGAGAACTTGGTAACGCAGGAATATTCAGTTTTAGGTAAGAGCAATCTACGTACATTGGCTCTAAAATAGCAAAGGCTTATCAACATTATTAAGAAAGAGCGATATATCTACGTTCACTTTCAAGTATTAGTCCACCAGCGAACGAGTGCGGGCGGCCGATTTTGGAACTAAAATACAAACAACAGTGTTTCTAACCGGATCACTTGTAATTAATCTATCACAGTTGTTTTTGCCCTGTTCACAATAAACCACTTCACGCATATGTTCAAGTTAAGACAAACACAATTTCAAAAGTTATGGAAGTTATTTTCAGAACATTTTAAGGGACTGAAAAAAAAAAGTACATACACCCTCCATATTAATATGACAATAACTTGCGAATAAACTAACCTCAGTGTAGTACAAAGGAACACTGAGAACTTCGTAGCATTAGAGTGTAAGGAATTCCTAATTCATCTGTTAACGAAACCTCGAAGTACATCTTTGTGAATCAAAGTTATACTTTGGCAACTGCGCTTTCATTGTTTAAAGCAAGTTCTATTCTGTAGTTTTGAGATAAGGCGTCTTCGAAATTGCTATCAATTGCTTCGAATTGATGTGCTGCAAAAGACTGGTGAGAGCAGGGTTTGCCCAAGTGGGCCCAGCCCGAAAAAACCCGGTGGGTTTTTTCGGGTTGGGCCCACCTGAAAAAACCCACTTTAAAACCCACCTGGGTTTTTGACCTATTTGTTAGTATATTATTGATACAACTAAGGTGATCACATTGTAAGTGATTTTTATCAAATTTTAGACTTTCCTTGGGCGAATTAGAGGCTTTCACGTTAAGGTATACAACAACATTCAACATAAGAGCTTTATAAAGTTCTGAATGCACTTACCTTAGCTTGAGATAGTTATAGAACAAATTAATGTATGGATTATGCTTATAGCCTATTTGAAGTGAAATAAGCAATTTTGTACTTTAGAAAACATTTTCCGTGAATAGTATGCTCGTCGACTTGGCGACACCGAGGGACATTATCACTCATACGTTTGACGGGTTTAAGGTCATAGATACCGGTACTAATAGTACATATGTAAAAACATTAGTAAAACTATTAGTATTATTTCTTACCTTTGATGTAAAACACAAGGTTCTTCAACTAAAATTTGGTTTTCCAACAATAACAGTTTAATTCAGTCATTTGTTGCTACTCTTCAAATAAGCATTCTGTAAAATCAACACCAGTAATAGCGTAAAAATTCTTGTCAAATTTAAGAAGCTTAATGCTCAGGGTTTCGAAGACTATATAACGCTTACTATTTCAAGTGCTGAGTTCAAATTTCCGTACTAGTGGAAGTTTTGATGTACACGCCGTGAAAGAAGTGCTCGGGAAATTCCGGAATTAAACTCAGAAGAATCGGAAATGAATACTTCAACAATAAAACTATTTATTTTACGCTTAAGGCAGCCATACGTCCCGTAAAAAAACGGGAATGTCCCGACTTTGGGCCCGAGTGTCCCGCGTACCCGTAAATTTAGTCGAGACAGGGAAATGTCCCGTATTTTAACTCCGTTCCATTTCTTCTATCAATATCAGCTTATTCGAAAAGTGAAAAACAAAAAATTCTGACATTAGCTGCGAATCCCGTAATTAGTGAATGAACAGTACGCTGTTGCATGTAACAGTTTTGAGGAAGTTATAACACCACCCTGTTCGACTTGATAGCGAGCGAAATTTGCAATGCTACTTTTTCCATTGCACTTGATGGAAACTCGGATACTCTCCGGAACATATATATAAATGGCAACACATTGGATAAGTTAACAAGAATTATAATCTTTTTTAGAGGCTAGGGGCACAGAATAGTTCTTTGGTCCACGTCTTAGAAAAATGTAAATCTGGACCTGACAATTACACACGACACAAGAAGAAAAATCAGCTTTTCATCAGATTAAACTGACGAACGTAATTTTGGCAGATCCAGCCATGTAAATACATATTGCTAAATCCGCGAAAAATATTGAAAGTAGATTGTACCACTGATTTAAATAATTTGCATATTGTTTTCCTGTAAAGCATTTTTATAGCACATCTTAAGTTTTTAGGCATCTTCAGTCTGTACAATTAATTGCACGGTACGAACAGAGAAAAGCAGCTGCTGCTTAGTGAACTTTCGCCTATTATATTATTGAAAAAAAAAATTAAATAAAATGAAATCTTTTACTTTTAGTCTCACTGTTATGCCTGCTATGCTCAAGGTGACGGTGATGATGAGAAATGAATGAAATGACAGAATGATGAAAGTGGGAAGAAACGTGAGAATCCCGAGAAAACCCACGCACAAAGGTGTTTGTCCACCACAAAGCTCACTTGGCGCAAGCTGGAATCGAACTAGGAACCCCATGCACTAGAGGTGAACGCTCTACCACTGAGCCACCGCGTCCTATTATACTTTTGTTCATAACCAGACTACAGTTCATTGCATTGTGTTGAAAAGTTGAGGAAGGGGGGATCTGAGGTGTCCCGTATTCTCATGGAGAAAATATGGCAGGTTTATTTACGCTGGAAGATTTAATTTCATATAAGACAATTTAAAGCATTTATTTATTTCATACAACATGAATTGTATCTTTGTTTTAAATTAATAGACCCCTTTTGGTATTCATATTTGGCGAACGTCAGTCAGGCTTCTGGATGACTTGATCTACATTTGTTCGTTTGTCTGCCGAGCTCCTTCATGGCTATGCGGTTAGTGTACGCGACTTCGGTGTGGGACCCGGCTTTGCTTCCCGGAGGGAGCCCATGTGGTTCGGATTCCTCGTTAATCAGTAGGTCCCGTCTCATATAGCCTCGCTGCTGAAAGTGACGTTAAACACAAAATCAACTCAACTTTCGGCCTTTTAAGTTAAAATTTTCAGAGTGCAAGCACGAGACACTCTAAATTTCCTGTATAGATTTTGGCGGCATACCAACCTAAAATATCAAAATGGCGGCCATTTTTCAAAACAGCGGTATCCACGCTACGAAGCGCAATTTTCTGTCTTTTAAGTTGAAATACTGACGGTGGAAGCAGGAGATATGCTAAATTTGCTGTATAGATTTTCTCGGCGATCGAATGTAAAATTTCAAAATGGCGGCCCTTTTTTTCAAAACAGCAGTAAGAAGAAAATTGTTATGAACTGTGACAATGACAATCTTGAAATATAAATCACATTTTACCACTTTTACCCCAAAGACATTGAAATATTTCGAAAAAACCCGATTAAACCCGAAAATACCCGAAAAAACCCATATGGGCCCAAGTGGGTTGGGCTTTTTCAAAAAAGCCCGGGTTTTTTCAAACCCTGGGTGAGAGAGAAACTGATAATCTAACCGCCTCCGAAGGAGATTTGGATCCGCCCCTAATTAAGAAGGTAGATAAAGATAACTTTCTCTGATATCTAACCTGTCATTATTTAGCATGGTTTGGTAATTTAAAAATCCAGTATTTCTACCATATTTTGAAAAAAAAATATTTAAAAGAAATAAACCCAATGTTACATTGAGGCGGTAGGGGAGCGATTAAAATTTAAAGTGGGGAGCCTGACAATTGATTTCTTATAGCTCGTGAAATTCAGAAAAAATTAATTTCATATTAAAAAAGAAATACAAAATACATTTTCAGGGTAACTCTTACATTCATTATGTTATTATAAAGTTAATGGTACTTTTGAAATTGATTAGAGTGAATAGATATGTATTTAAGTAACAAAACCACTTGCGTAAGTTTTTCAAAATATCAAGTTAGAAGAACGAAGTTTGTCTTCCACTGCTATCTCATTGCTCAAAGATACCGGCGATGAAACAATTGGCCGGAAATCTACGTAGCACATTTTAGTACTTACACTTGAAATAAAAATACAGCTGTTTAAAGGCGATTGATTACCTTTGTCTTTGAATTTCATATGTGCACACAGGATTTGTTAAACAAGACCGTACATCTGATATGTTTGAACTATATGCAACTTATGCTCACGGGCTAAACTCAGTCTTCTGAAGTGAATCGACAAATGATTACGTATTACAGACACAAAGACAACACTAGGCTCCCAAGTTTCAAAATTATATTGTGTATGAAAACAGATAATAGAATTAATTCTTTGTCACAAGAGACCTAGGGTCTGAAAGAAATTCAGAGGGAGTTCAAAGGGAATTTCTATACTCATAAATAAAAGTTGTGAATTTATTGTGTATTGAACCAATGATATTTATGCTTACATTACCCATACGCTGATGTTTTATTGATACTTTTATTTCACATTTACCAAAAGGCTGGATTACGATTATAATCCTAAAATAAAGATACATTGTAATCAGGTTTTACAAGGCAATCCCGAAAGACAAGCTATCCAATCCCGTAGCCCTTTAAAAAATTAAGAAAAATTTCTTCACTTCCTTTTCCTCCAAAGGGTTCACATTAATCGAAACAATGAAATGAAATTTCTTTAGTTTAACGTCCCATGATTATGCTCTTTATGCTAGAGGAGACAGATGATTAATGAAAGTGAAACATTGTAAAATTAATTGTTGGGCTCTCAGAGAACCACGTACAACAAAGACACATGCGCTAGCCAATAGACCAACGGAGAGAACTTCCACAGTTCTCGAGTGGAAACGTATCGGAATTCTTTCTTGGCTACAACTCAAGAAAATAATTTAGTTGTCAATCGATAGACCTACATTAAAACAAATACAAGCATCGCGAGCCTTAACTTGATTTAAACTTACAGTTACAAGATATTGCGCAAGTATCTAAGCTACCAACCCATAATTAATATTTTAGTCATTACATCTTATTACTGAGTTTTACAAGTTTCTACTGTTTTATAATGAAATCAAATAAAATGTAATCAATTTTTTTTATATAATCTACTTCGGTAGAAACTCACTTGTATGCTATCTTGTTCTTAAATTGTTAATTTCCATGCATATGCCATTATCCACAATCTGCATTACTGCAGGAATAACCATTACTGCATTCAATAACAACTATATAATTTATGGAGTTCTTTATTAAGCGAAACAGATTAGGCTACTTATAACATGTAAACTGCAACTTTTGAAAATCGTTGGATACACTGCAGAGTGATGCTCTCCGTTCCCCTGTCCCACCGCGCTTACCTAGAAACTGATGTAAACACTACACTAGCGCCCTCCACGAAAAACCGCACTAATATCCTGGTCAGGTAATAACATTACATTTTCTTTTATCTCAGCTTCACGTATGATTCATGTTATGGTAATAAGTCATCCACCAACAATACGGGATTTCAATCCCTTCATCATTTCAAGCACATGGGATTAACATAACACTACAATTAATACCTAATTTAAAGATGATGATCCTATATCTATCCTAACTAACCTACCCATATGCATACAATAAATAGACATTTATATTAAACATTATTGTCACTTAATGAAGATAAAAATATGTATAGTTCTCATTTGGATAACATGTATTAAAGAACCAGTGCACAGATCATATATATATATATATATATATATATATATATATATATATATATATATATATATATATATATATATATATATATTGCATTGAGTTTTCTGATTGATTTCCGATCAGTGAAAATACTCAATCGAAGATAAGCTGCAAATACAATCAATCAATTTGACCTAACACAATTTGGTAACATCTACTATCACTGCCCTGCCATAATAACTGGTTACGCAATAGTTTCTGTACCGCTGTAGTTACTTTCCTCGATTAATTATTCTTACATAAGAATTGGTCTTGCTAGGTGATATACCACAACATTTTTACTATAATATAGAAATAGGATTTGTAGGCCTATAGCTTAAGAAACAAGAATTTGAACATGCCCCTTCATCATCTGCTCAGATATGTGTAACTGCGAACCTAAATTAATTAGCCATAATAGCAGATACTTTTATTAAACTTGTACAACACACATATAATGAAGAAAACTAGAAGTTCACTTTTAACGAAATTAAAAGTTTACGAAACAGGTTCTATCTAAAAATTTTCAAGATGGCGATATTCGTTTTCACTTTTGGTTTTCTTTCCCCAAGTTTCAAACCTACTACCTGCATTGTCCACCTGACCCTTTCATTACCGAAAAATTGTTAGTGTCCAAAACTCTTAGCTTTAGTAGGTTTTACAGATCCGAATTTACGTTTTCAGGTTAAATAAGTTTTCTGGACCTGAGTTGCACGGTGGACTCTGTGTGTTACCCAATCATCATCTTTTTACTGCATTCACGCCATCTACTAAGACAAACAGTATACCTATTATAATAATAATTTCCTAAATTATAATTTATTGTTACTATAATACTTAAATTCTCCCTTCTCATTAAAGATAGTTGTCTTTACCTCTACTTCAATTTTACTATGCTAATTTTGTAAGATAAAATGAATCATTCTGTATTTCGCACGTCATTTGTTTAATATGGCAGACCGCGGTGCTGGTGTTGCAATACACAAGTAAGTTACACTCTTGGTTTTGTTTACAAAATTTCATAAATTAACTTCTTTAACTAAAGCTATTAAATATATTAAGAATTATGTCAGGTATCATGTCATATAAATTTTTTTATCATTTTAACACTTGAGCGAAATGACAGACGTATTAGATTTGTTTACATTGTAAATATAGGCCTAAATGCGTTACTTATGTACTACGATTTGCTAGTTCATATTCTCCTAATAATTCATAATGCAATGGTAATTATTCATGTTTATGAAATATATCAGCGCATTGTATACATATGGCACATCACCCATCACGACCATTCTGTAACTATACAGCACCCAAACGATCGTTTAAATATATTCATACAATCACTCACTCCTGCACACGAATTAAACTAATATACATATCGGACCCGAAAATGAAATTCCCATCAATGTATACTCTTATACACATTTAGCACAGAACACAACATTAAGCGCACAAAGGTAAACTTTGATAATTGACAATAGTACAGGGTTTATCCTCCAAGAAGTAATGAGGCTGAATCTATAAACAGGAATTTATTCATCCGATTTTAACAACTCCTCAAAATTCTTCCAAATAATCCCTTTGGGCGTCGATGCATCGCTGCCAGCGAGATTTCTGATTTCTATGATTCATAGGCTCTCTGGAAGTCAGCTTCCGAAATGCCTTTTAAAGATTTGGTTACGGTCTTCTGGATGGCGGCAAGGCCATCAAAACGGCGACCTTTCAAGGCGGTTTTCACTTTGGGAAACAGGAAAAAGTCTGCTTTACCTTCCACAAACTCCATCATTTCACGGCGCACGTCAACTCGTTGTTGTTATTGTTCATCACTTTTAGTACCAATTTAGCACAAACTTTTCGCATGTTCAAATTCTCGGTTACAATGTCGTGTATTGTTGACCTGCACATGTTAAGTTCTTCCGCTATTAACCAACCGTGACTCAACCGACGGCCAGAGTCCAAGGGTTTTTTCGCCTTTGACACCTTTTCATTCGAACTCGTCGAAGGGCGTCCAGATCGATCTTTGTCCTCAATTGTCTCCCACCCGTCTTTGAAGCCCTTATGCCAGCGAAGAACATGGGCTTTCAACATAGCATTGTCTCCGTAAGCCTGCTCAATCACGGCAAGAGCCTCTGAAGCAGTTTTGTCCAAGCGAACCCAGAATTTGACTGCGTATCGCTGCTCTATCGTCCGCTCCATTTTCGGCTTTTTATCCCGTGACCAAAATGAAAAAGCACACTTTGAGCAACGATCGATCCTCATTCTCTCACTGCTTAGAAGCGACTGCCGGGCGGTGCGATACTTAGGTAATACCCCAGTACCGATACCACCTATTGAGAGCGCTCTGGTGGCGACTGGAGCGCTGCGCGGCGTCCTGGACAAACCCTGTATATATATTTACGATTATTTATTCATTTCAATGACACGGCTTGCTAAGAACAGATCGTAACAAACGAAAGGAATGCGAATAGGGGAGGAAAATGGAGAAACCCTCCCCCAACTCAGTGTTTATTCCACACAAAGCCCGTATCGTACACCCATGGTTTGAACGCACGAAGTATGACGCCAAAAATGAAAGCTCTACCAAATACGAGCAGCTATGTGTGGGTGAGTGTTGTAATGAATCAGAACTCCAGAGCGCACCATCCCTCTCCGTCGATTTCGGATATGACACGTCGCAAAAAATTCAGTGTTTGTAAATACGTATCTGTTGTAATTGTTCGTTCTGGTTCCAAGATTCCACAAGAATCACACCCTCTTGTTCCCACAACACGGTAGCCACGATTCTGTGGTCCAATAGCGTTTGTTTAAATTTCTTATCTTTAGGAAAACCAAAGTGCTGCTATTTCACTGACTACTGCTTTGGTTCTTCAGTTGCGTACAATATCCAGGTTTCATCTTCCGTCACTATGTTAAAAAAAAAAAAAAAAAAAAAATCATAATCAGCATCTCCCCCAGTGGACCAAAAAATCATACGCGGCTGGCATTCTTTCCCCTTTGTGAGGTCTGTCAGCTTCTTTGCACCTACTTTACACACATGTGATAACCCAGCCTAATTCGAAACACTGTTTTCTGATACTTCTGAAAACTCTACGACGAGTTCAAGACATTGTGAACCAGCACTTGGATCGCACTTTCTCGTTAACGCGTTCCTCCGTGCGAACACTAGGCCTTGCACTACGCTCATCGTCATGAAATTTGAACGCCTTTCTCGAAACTTTGTGCACCATTACCTGACCTTCCATTTATTCATCATTGTCAGTCAGTAAATCGCACACAATTCACGATGGATGTCAACTACATTCTGTCCTTTGCCGTACAAAATCATGCAACAGACCTCACTTTACATTTGGCAGGATTTTGTATTACGGCAACCATTTCACCTTACTACTACACGCACGTATGCAACTCCACTCGGACAATTCCATCTCTGTTGTAAGCACAGAATACTAGGGCATGCTCAATTTCATGAGTGCCGTCAATCCAACGTAGAAAAATTACCGGCTCTTTTTTTTGACATCTCGTAATACTTTGAATACATCGTATTGGCGTTGAAAAAGCACACAAAGAATGATTTAAAGAGGTAGAAAATGAAATTTTATTTGAACTCATGTACCATAAATACTGTTCGCAAATTACTCCATCATTTTTAATGTCAGAATAATTTAAAAAAGAAAATAAACAATATTTCGAGATACATCATTCAAGTATCATTACAAATGTATAAGTATTGATGAAAAATTATTAAATATGTATCAATAAATGTACAGCAATTAATAAATACTGTTATAAGCCCAAAGTAAAAAGTACACTTTGACAATTATATGTGTATCCCATATTTGAAGATCAAGAGTCCGATTAAATTAGTCCAGCTATTCACTGAGTATTGACCCAATGCATACTCTGAGGTGTAACTTTACCAACAGTTTTCGTAGACTCATAAGCACTTCCGAAATAATTCTTTTTGTGAATTAAAATACAGAAGAATGAAAACACAGAAGCTAATATACGAGAAACCATATTCCCAAATCTGTCCATTTACGTGATTAGCTACCTTCACTTAACGCAGGCCGGGAAACTCCGATAAAATCAAAACTACTTGGAACGAAAATGGAAAAAGCTTGGGTTATGCGTGCATCGGAAATTAATTTACCATTGCACTGTTGATCCAACTGCATTTCGTGCATATTTCACCAATATGATATTTCACTGCACAAGCGAAAGCAAAAAATAATGCGCACAACTAAAGAAACGTAAGTTCGTTATACATCGTTAAACGAAAAGACAAAAATTTCTAAGTTTGAAGTTAGTAAGTTAAAAAACACTTATCCACATCTGATATCATCACAGAATCTTCATTTTAAATGTTTGTAAAGTCTCGTAACCGTCCTTAGAGGGACATAGCCACGCCTCTACTCGAGCCAGAAATCGTTCTGTACCCACCTGTTGCTGTGAAAGATATTGCCAATATGCAATAAGAATAATGGTACCGAAAACACAATGGATGTAAATACTAAATAGTCTTCAAGAAACAGTAAACATAACCTAAGCAGAATATTTTTGACTCTGACACATGCAAGAGAATTACGTAAGCAATATCGAGGAGTGAAGAAGACAAAACTCAACTTCTCTCTATAGAATAGCTCATATACGTGCACGCACGCGATAAAATGTTGAATAACATCTACAGAAAAAAAAAAAATACTACCTGAATATGGCGTATTTACTGAATAGTTTCCACAAAAAGAAATATACAAATTCAAATAACTTCCCATTACACATGTGAAATATACACTGATACTAATATGAGAATAATTATTTCTCTTAATTGTATACTCACTTTCTCACAATTCACTACTGAAAAAAAAAAAAAAACTCAACATTGTAATGACCGGGGGGAGAGTGGAGATAAAACAAGTAAGAGTTCCATATGGTATGTTGCTCGGAGTCCACAATAAGGAACGCTGGTAATATATTCTATTAATGCTGCTGATTGCTCCCATGTAGAGACTAGCGAATTACTAAGTAATTGGTACTTTATAAAAAAGTGTTCAAATGAAAAGGTACGAAACGTCATACAAACCAAACCAGTTGAAATAGGAATAATGCCGCTTTGGGAAGAGAATGTGGTGTCCGGCGTGGTTATGCGCATGCGAGGGCGCCTCTCACAATGCAGGAGAATTTAGTCAATTGTGTGTTCCGTCCAATTGACGCGGCAGTGCGTGTGAGGAAATCATGGCGTTTGCGTTGCAGAATTCGACGACTACGGAGCAGCGAAGTATTATCAGATATCGGACTACGGAAAGTGTTAAACCGGCCGATATTAATCGCCAGATGGTGGCCGTACGGGGAGAGTGTGTCCGACCAGTCAGTGAGAAAGTGGAGTGTCCGTTTTCGTGAAGGCCGGGAGCGTTTGAGTGATGACCAGGCCAGGCAAACACGGTAATCACGTCCGAACTCATTGACAAGGTGAACGACCTGGTGAAAAGTGATCGGCGTGTCACAATGCTAAACGTTGGCAGTGATGGTGGGGGCCAATGCTGGAATAGTGTGGACAATTATGCACAATAAATTGGGTTACCGGAAGGTGTGCGCGCAGTGGGTTCTTAAGATGCTCAGCAAACCGCAAAAGGAACTGGGTATGGGGCTAGCACTGCAATACCTGTTCCGGTATCGTGAATATCTCGATTCCTGGAGCGGATCATTGCCGGTGACGAGAGCTGGTACCTTAACGTCGAGCCAGAGACAAAACGGCACAGCATACAAAGAAGCGTGCGTCGTCACCCCCCTTAAAAAATTCAAAGCTGTACCCTCAGCAGACAAAGTGACGCTCACCGTCTTTTTCGACGTCTAAGGTCCGATACTCATCGAATTTCTCGAGCATGGAAAGACCACTAATACTGACGTTGAGTTGGGGTGATTCTGAGTTTAACGTCCCTTGCAGCAGCGAGGCTATGTAAGATGGGACTACTGATTAACGTAGAATCCGAATCACATGAGCTCCGCCGGGAATCGAACTCGAGTCTCCCACGCCAACCACTTAGCCAAGAAGAAGTTTTATTAACAATGAAGTGTACTGTTAGACACTCCGTATCCTACGCACGTCCGAGAGTAAACGGCCTGGGCTGCTCATGGAGGCAGTGTATCTGCTCCCGATAACGCTCGTCCACACGTCTCCCAGGTCACACGAAGTGTACTGGACAAGTTCAAGTGGGAGTAGCTTGAGCATCCGCTCTACAAAGGAAAGCGCTTCAACTTGGACGGCGAACTGAAGGACATAGTGAAGGATTGGGTGCTGTCACAGCCACAGGAATTCTGGGAACAAGGAATCCTTCGGCTTATGGAAAAGTGGATAGCTGTGTTCAAGCCTCTGGTAATTACTTCTGAACAAAGGCTTCGGATATACCCACAGTGTCGTTTCGTACCTTTTTATTTGAACACCCCTCGTACATAACGTCAGTTAATTATGCAGCACAAGACAAAATGTCTGAGTGACTTCACGCTCTTATTAAAAATCTTCAATTCTTTGCCTTAGCGCAGTTTTTACTTCAGAATCGAATATTTAATGCAAATTCACTGTTTCAATAATGTGCACTATTAAAATATAGAAAACTGTGTATTTAGAAGAGCGAGTTACTATAACGGGTTAATAACTAAGCACTAATTTCAAAGCTACAATCAACAATCGCAACCAACTTTAATGTAGAATGGAATAAAATTATTGTAGGTCCATATGCTTGTGTAAGGAAGAAAGCAGTTAAAAAAAAAAAAATGGCAATTTTGAATGAGGTGGTTAGTTCTCTGGCTTTCTCATACGCTTCCCACTACAAAAGCGATATTGTTTTATCCCTTTGCTGTTGGCACTAAGATATCGTTTCCAGACGAGAGACTGTGCAGTTCGTAAAAAGATTCACTTTTTAATGTTTTTGTATTTTTAGTCTCTCTTGGCAAAGAAAACTTATATTAAAAAATAAAGGTTCACTAAAGTATCTTGTACATTTGTGGTAAAAAGTCATTTAGAGCCAAGAATGGTTATAGTTTCTTCGAAATTCCCTGCCTCTTCCCAGTCTTCTCAAATTCCCTAACATTTTACGGTTTTCTAGGTTTGTTGCCACCTTGTAAACATGCAGATAAATGCTGATGCTGGGTAGCTTAGATTGAGCACACTGAATACGATTCAAATTCTTCCAAAATGCACACAAATCTAAACTCATTTCCTAAGTCAGGAATTTCAATAAACTCTCTTGATTCGATTTATTGACTTTGGAACATCTACATCACATTACTCAGCTGTTAGTTCAAGATGTCTGAGACAGGCGGAAGACGTCAGTCATACAGGAACATCGCGCGAGGTGTAGAGTTGTAACTGAAAACCCTTAGGAAAACAATTCCCACTGAATTAGTCTGGCATAGAAAATATTCTCTGTGACGATGATTCCCCGGTCCTTAAAACATGGAAAGAATTAGTTAATTATAGTAATAGTACGTATAGAAGCCACCGTATTTTGTAAATGACACTCAATAATATTGTGTACTGAGGATACCGAAGATCAGAATGGTCCGCATATTCGTTCATCTTTGAGGTACGGGCTTCAGGTCCTATTACTAATGAGACATGATGACCTGCATAAGCCTACTAATAGTAAAATTTTAATAATATTGGTTAGCTTGATGCAAATTCATATTTTTTGAACTATAATCAAAAATGAACCACCTTATTTCAAAATAAGATATTTGCGTTTTTAAAAAATAAAAAAAAAAAAAAAAAACTAAGATACTGTGGCCACAAACTAAAGGAACCTGACTTTACTCAAGGTTCACTCGTTAACTTATATATTTAATTTATTCTGGAAATAAAGACTCAATCTGCTACGAGGAAGGAGTCTCATCAGATATCTCGCTCAAAAACTGCTAGGAACCAAACAGAGATCGTTTGATAGCAGTAGTATTTTAAACACTCAGCAACTCCGAAAACTGTGAAATCCACTTGGAATAGCAGGTTTCATAACGCTAGATAAACATCAACAACTTGGAGAAGCGGGAATGAAAAATTCAATGCTAATAATGACACCTCGCTTTACCTCAATATATAAATTACAGTTTTCAATATTATTCAGTTCTACTTTAATTAGAACGGTAGCTGGACTTCACAAAAGCAATCTCGAGAGAAAAAAAAAGTCAAGGCCAATATCACATGCATAACGGTATCTTCTAAACACGAACCAAACTAAGAAAGGAATTGAAATTTGGAGCAGCACACGTTGCTATGCCGTAAGTATTCCGCTGTATTCCTTCTACCTAGGTTGACGAATACTTCTGATTATGTTACAACGGAGCTAAAATTGTACTCCTGTCCCTTCCTACAGAAAACCTCCATTTCTATCACCATACATTTATGACAACTTCTCTCGGTGATTTTAATAACCTCATGATATAGATTCCTTTCTCAACACAGATTTCCACGTGGCTTTGAATTATCAATTCGTTCCTAATTCTGCTTCATGCATAGTGTCTGCCCCCACAAAAGAGAGCAGAAGTGCGACTTCTAGTTAAAGTTAAGCAAATACTTACCCATAGTTAAATTTCAATTACTTATGGCCAGTCATAACATTTTAATAATGTACCATATGAGCAAGTTAAGATAAATGCCATCTGTTGGAATCATGAGGGTAACGAGTGTTAATTATTTCTCATACAACAAAATTGCTAATTATTTCATTACTTAATATGCATGTACATGAATAACAAACACTTATTCGTGAAATTGTCTCATTGTTATATTTTCCATTTGACATTGCTATGAATTTTATTTTTGAGGAGCTAACAGAATCAGACCATCATTTGAATAATGAAAAATAAAATTATTAACGACTCAATCCGACGTAAGTATCAGGGATAGATTCTGATCCCAACCGAAATTCATAGTTGCTTTCGTAAGGCCGATTTAAAACAGTTACATTGGGCTAAATAAAGTTCTACTTAACGTTGATTATGCCACGTTAGAGTTCTACTGATTGCTTGAAGGATAATATTTTTGATAATACTAATTTTACTACATGCATTTCTGATTCTGACTAAGTGTTCCTATAATACAATAAAATATATTCCTATAAAACCGGCCTCCTCATCTCCTCTACAGCCGACCTGAATTTATCAATTGAACAATTTATCTAAAGGTATTTGGTCTAGGAATTAATTCGTGCGGTTGGTACGCACACATTGAAGCTGTAGTACAAACAAAAAATACATAAATACCTTAAGAAAAATATTGTCCATCGCTAGCCACCACTTTCGCCCATCTGTCAGGCAATGTACGGATTCCGTGGCGAAAGAAGTCCTCATCCTTGGAAGCGATCCAGTCAGAGACCCATGTTTCGATATCTTCTGAAGAAGTAAACCGCTGTCCAAGCAAATCGTTGTTCATGCAATCGAACAAGTAGTAGTCCGAAGGAGCAACGTCTGGTGAATACGGCGGGTGGGGTAAAACTTCCCATCCGACATTTTCTAAATAGGTTTTGACCGGTTTTGCGACATGTGGGCGAGCGTTATCATGTTGAACAATAAGTTTATCATGTCTGTTCTCCCATTCTGGTCGTGTTCTGGCCAGATCTTGCTTCAAACGCATTAATTGTCGTCGATAACGTTCTCCATTCATAGTTTCACCCGGTTGCAGCAGCTCATAGTACACCACACCTTTCATATCCCACTATATGCACAGCATAACCTTTGCACAGTGAATATCTCGTTTTGGTTGTGATGGACCTGGTTCACCTGGTTTCACCCAGGCCTTTTTTCGTTTAGGGTTCTCGTAATGGATCCACTTCTCATCACCCGTAATAATTCAATGCAGAAACCCCTTTCTGCTCTGTCGTTGAAGCAGCAATTCGCAAATGGTTTTTCGTCTTTCAACGTCTCCGTCTTTCAATTCATGTGGAACCCAATGTGACATCTTTTGAATCATTCCCATGGCTTTCAAGCGTTTGGAGACTGTTGTTTGATCAACGCCTAATGCTGCTGCAAGTTGTTCCTGCGTTTGACACGAATCCTGCTCGAGCAATGCTGTCAATTCTTCGTCTTGAAATTTTTTTGGCTGTCCAGCTCGCTCTTGGTCTGCCAAGCCGAAATCACCACTTCTAAACCGTGCAAACCACTTCTGACACGTTCGCTCAGCTAGAGCATGGTCACCATACACTTCCACCAAAATACGATGACTTTCAGTCGCACTTTTCTGCATGTTAAAGTAATGCAGCAGGACACCCCGCAAAAACACTTTATCAGGCACAAATTGCGCCATGTTCACTTAACTACAAACTGGTGTTGTTGACGCTTTAATCCACTGCCCTATACTACGAACGATACGCGATGACAGGGGTTTGCAACACATGTGTGGATACACGGAACTGTGGGACGCTCCGTTCGTTGCGCCATCTCTTGTCCACCCGCACGAATTAATTCCTAGACCAAATATATTATTTTTACTTTACTCTTATTTTCATACATACTTTTACAATGTCCTGTAGAGGTATTTTTCTTATCCCGTCTATCTGTCATGTGTATCTCATGTGCAGTAGGGATCTTTTCCCACATACTTTTCACCAAGAGCAAACGCATTCTTCGATTTTTTTCAATGTGAGAACGACTACTCAACTTCTTTTATCTTATACAGATGTTTAACATTCTTTTCTGCCAACTAGAAACTTCCTGAAGCAGTTTCTTCTTCTTCTTCTTTCGAGAGTCCTACGTGGTCAGTGTGTTGCAAAATTTCAACCCTGTAGCTACAATTTTTTTTTTTTATATATATATATATAATTAACATTTTTATTTATATGGAAGTAAAAGTTCGTCCTGATGAACAGGAGACTTATCAAAGTTTTGCATTCATATATGCAATGATTTACATGTAGAATTTCCAGTTTCTATTACTTCCTGGCTCATGGTTGTATTAAAAAAAAAAAAAAAAAAAAGTCTAGTTTCAATTCCAAATCAAAATTTCTGTTGACAAATTTTCTGAATAAATTTTAATAAGTCTAGCTTCACAAATTGAATTATATGAAGCTTCTTTTAACGCTTCAAAGCAGTATGGGGATAATGGTCTTATCTGCAACCACAGCACGAAGGGCTAATATTCAACAGCTACAATCCTGCAATACTAACTACCTAAATCTCGAACTGAAAAAAAGGTAAATATGTTCTCCACATACCAGGAACTTCAGAACAGTACCTCTGTATACCTATTACTAACGATAAGAGAATGATGAAGTGCGATTGACGTAAGGAAATATAATTGAGTTGAGACGTTCCACAGGATGCGATAGTATTTTATAAGCGCTTAATATCCCCCCCCCCCCTCAAAAAAAATCCTCTACATGCTTCCCATATTATATATATATACCAATATTCTTGCATTACAACTCAATACAAACGTTCATACTCGACTATTCTAGACAAAAAGCTACTCAGAAACATAAGTTCAGTCACAAGTATGGTAAGTAAACGTAAACATGTTTCCCTTCGGTGTAAAACTTCCTTTGCAAATTAATAGAAATCCTAAAGAAGAAAATATGATGTCTTTACTGAACTTCCAGAAAGGCGAAAGTTATGTACTATCTATTAGCCTGTCAACAGTATGCAATAGCTCCACTTTCACAATGCCAAACATTCCCTACCTTATGCCTTGGACATTCGAAAAATTCGTATGTGTACCACCACACTGATCCTGAATAACTAGATTCCGCAAGATCCTTCCGTTTACAGTGTCCAATCAGGGATATCTCAATTCTTATCAGAAAACAATTTAGTGAGAAAGGAAGATCTCTCACTGTAAAATCGTTTTCTTTTACTTCCTTATGTAATATCATTCCAGGCTCAACTTTCTATAGAAATTAATAAAACTTGCTTGCCCCATACACATGATCTCAACTAAGTCGAAAAAGATTTCCCGACGCGCCCTAAAACTGTCTACCAGAAGGCTTTTGCATACCTCATAACGAAAATCTGGACATTTGAAAGACTTCCACCGAAGAAGTGTCAGAAACTTCAACAAGAGAAATTTCGAAAAATTTAGCTGTTGATATCAGATACCAGCTTCATCTTCCAGCATCTTATCACAAAGGTATACACTTTTCAAATTTAGCAATACCAGTACTTGCGATTCTTCCAACCCAATTTAATCGTGAAATGCATCTACTATCTAGCCTCATACAGTACCAAACTCCAACTCCTCTTTCGATTCGCTCTACCTGCTGGTCTACGGCTAGTATGAATCCCTTTGGTGGATTCAGTTTCCGATGAGAACACTGAAAGCATTACGGTGTTTCGAATTCCAACTTAAACTGTATTTTACGTCTCATATTCCCTCTACGATAAAAGGGACGCTAAACAACAATCATCTTTCCATTTGCATCAACAAACCACTGATATTCCTGCTGCGTTCATATGCCTGTACCAGAACACACAACCCATCACAACACATTGAACACAACTTTCTGCACAAGTACTCCATTGCAATCAACTTTTTCAAGGCCTCAGAAATAGATGAGAAGATATATTGTTCTTCTGTTCGCGAAACGATTCTGGTCTAAGAGCAGTAGTATCCGCCTGACTATATTCATTTAGTTTTCCATCCTTTTATCTTTGATTATTTTATTATATATTTTTTCTTACGTACATTTTTTGCCTTCATACATTTTTCATTATGCTTTATAAGTATTTTATCTTCTCCATTAAATTTGATGTTCTCACACACAGCCTGGCACATTATTACGTAAGATACATAAGATGTGGATCTACCAATTAACGTGGGATCCGTATCACATGAACTTCCACCCTGATTTCATGGTGGATTTGCCGAGGCGCGGACGTTATTTGTATCGCTACGTTTGGATCATGTTGCTTAAATGTGTTCACACAACACACCACGTTCCTTAATTTTTTTTAACTCCTTTTACGAAGAAGGCATATTTTCAAGGGGAGGGAAGAGGGATAGTGGTGAACTTCTTTATGATCCAACATACCCACAAAGTGTCGAAAACACACATGTAAACCTTCTATCTACGTCTGAGTCATGAATGCTCTTCAATATATTTTGCGAAAGGCACTACCCAGTACCGTTTCACAGGGGTTCTAAGTTTACTAAGTGTGAACGTTAACGCTACACATCTATTTGTAGCATTTTAAAAGTTTCTTTAGGTATTGTCTTAAGAAATTTTCTTCCTATAGAAATTCTACTACACGACAAGAATCTTGGTACTTTCTAAGGCCGAACCCAACATAACTACGAAGGAAAATTTCTGCAGTGTTATCTCAACAAAATCTTTACAAGGTCAGAGTTTGTTTACAAGTAATGAAAGTGACGTAGACGGAGATCCCATTACACTGATTCAACATGTTCCCATTGCACAAATAACATGCTATCTGCATATACAATGATTTACCAAGCTTCTTCCTACATTTCTGGTTACACACATCAGATTGTGAAGACGAAAAAGAAAGAATCCAAAGAAATACATTAAATTCAAGTTCCGACACATAAATTTCTTCCAGGAACGGTTTTAACAGTTTGTTAGCACTACCCACCGTTGAGGAGTTTTATGACCTAGCTCAGATGACTATCGTAAGATCCTAATGAAATTCATAGGTAACCATCGCGAGAGCACACTTTTTCAAGCAAAAAGTAAATCAAGAAAACTGAAGCAACTATGTCGAAAGTATGCGTGATCATACACAGAATTATGGTATGAACACCGTCAGCAATTGAGAAGTTTCATGGTTTAGCTCCGAAGATTATTGTTATATTCTCATGAAATTTGTATGTTACAACCGGAAAAGAATGCTTTCAAACGAAAAAAAAAAAAAAAAAAAAAAAAAATTCGAAGGGTTATGTTTAAACATACGCACAACATATTACAGGGGAACCTGTCTATATTGGCAACCATTGGTTCCATTGAATACTGGCCAACTTATAGAAAATAAATGTGATTGATGTATTTTTAGAACAGGATTTTTAGTATTACTTGATTGTAATATTTTCATAAGCAATCACACGATAATTACTTTTAAATAATGAATATAGAATATTCATAACAATATACAGTACTAAAAAAAATACTAGAGTATGTTTAATAAATGTATTTCTATTATCCTTCTGGCACATGTGTACATTTTAATTTTGTAGTTAACTACCTTTTGTTAATGAGCTACAAGTGTTTCCCTGGGAACAAAAGATGTATCGCGAACAGGGTTGGTTGGTTTAAACCAGCTGATTTAAAAAAAAAAAAAATCTTGATAACACACACTTGAGTGGGTTATCACATTTCACTCCAGTATATTATTCGTATTATATTCAGACAAATTCTCCAGTCATTACTCGAAGAGATTATACTACAAAGCAACTTATGTTTCTTTGTTTTTTTTTTTTTTTTAATATAAGTTTATGAATATTTCTTTTGTGGTTTTTTTATAGTTTATTATTGTAATGCAATTGCAATCAAAGAAATTCTAAATATTGTTTCGTTTTAGTAATGTTTACTGTTGATAAAATACATCGACATGACGTACTTTTTTAAGGAGGGGGTCATACACACCCCACGAGAGGCATTTATTGAAATTAGAAGTATCTTTGGTATCAATTCATGTACAAATGGGTCAGAGCCAAAGTGGACTCAAATAATTCGTATCTTTATTCACTTTTCTTATTGATATGCAAATTAAGTGGTTGTATTTCTTTAATTTGGACTAATAAAAGTCGTAGTGAACTAACTTGGACTAAATTATTTCTTCTGTACTCTGCAGTATTTTGCAACTGTCCATTTTGTATAATTGTTTCACTTGTGCAATTGTTTATCTTTTTGTCCTTCTGAAATGACTCTTGACAATTATATTAACAAGTATGTAAAGATTAGTACATGTATTTCGATCAAGAGTCCTATGTGAGTGAGTCGGCAGACGTATCGCATTTGTGGACAATTAGTCCCGGTTTCGAGTTCAACTGGAGGACAATTTCTCTCGGATGTGAGCCGAGAAGCGGTTTGGATTCCGCTTGAAGCTTATGTGACTCCTTCCAGCATAACCCGGTTGTTCCATAATAACACCAAGGCGAAACAAACCTGTTTTTGTCCATATGTGATATAAATACATAGAGCAAATTATTTAAACAAAAAACTTGTTTTAAACCCAAAAAAAAGTTCTTTTTTTTTGTTTTGTTTTGTTTTTTCAATAAAAACCAAGGTTTCTGCCAACCCTGATTGCGAAAAACTCAAGGGAATTCGTATCTCAAAACCTAAGCTACCTTTCGACAAGGCGTCAGGTAACAATAGCTGACAATCGATGGTTGGCTTTAACCTTGAGAATTTTCCAGAATTACTAAAGCTCCCCTGATGAGAGAAGCCGATATAGCCAATGGTTTTATTAAAACGGACAGGCTAAACAAATACGTACAACCATTTCCTGGATTTCTGTACGTGCTTTTTCTCATTCACATCTTCCTTCACCGTCTCTTTATCAGGGTAGTGTTCTGGCCATTGAGTCCCAAGAACAAATCTTGGGAATACAAAATATCTGCCTCTCTCTTGGGAATACGAAAGAGTTAAGAAAAAATAAAACGGTATTTTGCATGGTGACGATACACAGGTAAATTTAGCATTATCATTATAGGGTAAACATTCCTTCAATGCGGCCAACTTCCAAGGTAAACAGGTGGACAACTTACAGTGATAAGTAACGAATGTCTTATGGGAAAATGCAGGTTCAAGGCGAACCAGGCCAAGATGAGTAGGTGGATAAACTTAGAGAGGTGGCCAAATTAACAGGTTTTACTATAGTATATTCTATGTGCCAAACTGAGAATCTAGATTTATTTATTTATTTATTTATTTATAAGTTGGCTGAAAAGACGTATAGACGCATGAACCTCAGTTCAGATGGTCGGACACATCACACACTGTATACATTACGGGATTCAATAGCTCACCTGTTTTCAGAGTTAAGAACCTAATCTCAATTCATGCCACAACACTTTAATGTACTTTAATGTATCTGTAACCTTTTGTTCTATATTGATGCCTTGCATGATCTCTAGGTCGCAAATAACCTAATTACTTCAAAGTTGCCTCTATTACCGCGCACAACTACTTGGTTTCCTTGACATTAAAGAGCTTTTCAATAATTTTCTCAACTTTCCTTGACCAAAATCAAATTCCCTGATATTCCCTTATTTTTTCAGGTCTATGGGAACCCTGTACTAGCATTTCTTCATGAGCAAATTGGTTCATTAATGAGGATTTGTCTCTCTCAATGACCCAGTACAATAATACTCACTCACTAATTCCGAGAAATTTTTAAATTCTCATCAAAGTAACTGACAAGACTTTTAAGTAGTTCTGATCTAATAAACTGAACGAACTTTGAAATTAAGAGTGGACTTGAGAATGACTGAGTTTCGATATTCTGCCTTTCTTGTTCTTTTGGAGCTGTCAAGCAGTGCTTTGTGGTGAAAGGCAAAAAACTCCAGGTATAGTCGCATGGCTGCCTCTCCCCGCCCAAGCTACTGCCAGGTCAGTCCAGAACGCAGTAGGGGTGCCCTCGAAACGGGAGGAGGAGTATTTACTAGGAAATTTTCTTTGTTGTATTTTGTAAATCTCATAAGCAGGAAGCTTCTTACACTGCAATTATGCGAAATAAATAATAAAAAAAACTACTTGAGCTCGATTTGAACAGACGCCATGAATGTCTTTCAATTTGAACACAGAGGAGAATACGTATTTGTTTCATTTTGCCAATTTCATGTTAGAAAACGAAATTGAAATCCAATATCTCGTTTGTAGAATGGATTTCGCAATCAATTTATCTCTATCTCCAGGCATGTTAAAACACATTACATTACATATGGAAAGAAATGTTGCGTGCCAATTATATGCCTCACTGACCCTCAAGCTCCGAAAGCCTGAGGCGATGCAGCTGACCAACATTTCAATTCTACCAAAAATACATAAGACTTTAGAGTGGAGATGCAATATCTGTTGTAATATTCTTTCAAACATAGACAAGAAATTCCAACCTGACGAGGAAAAACATACGAAAGGACCATTAGAAACACATATTTTTATTTTATTTTATTGAAGTACTCATGAATGGTTTATCCACCATATCAGGTTGAAATCCTGCTTTAGTTGCAATGCACAATTTCAAAAAATATATATCTCAAAAGTTATAATAAAATAAAAGTTAAAACAAACTACAATTTGACTAGTGAAAGAAGAACTGAAAAGCACGAAACAAGATCTGAAAGTACTCAGTTTTGCCGTTGTTGCATGCCGCTGTGCTCTACAGATGTCTACCTACATTTATAATTGATATATTACGTATAAGGCAAAGCGACATGGGACAATGGCAAAACTGTGAACATTTTCTGATTGTGTTTCGTGTGTTTCAGTTTTCTTTCAGTAGTCTCATTTTAGCTCGCTGTACTTTCTTCATTGTCTGGTCAGTACGAAATAGGGGGAAATAGGGTCACAACCCATTTGAAGTGGTCCAAAAATGATGAAAGTGGTTGCTCGACCATCTCCGAAAATCGTAAAAAATTCAGTGTGATGAACTTTGTGTATGAGAAGGTCAATATCACTATTCTAGTTGTTGTATGTACTGTACAAGTGTTTCTAAATGGCGGCCATCTTTGTTGTCGGTGGAGTGCAAATTTTTGCATTTGCAAGCGTGTACGAAAATTACAGTTGCTCAGGAGGTAGGAATCAGAAGAACACCAAACAAAAACAAACGTTTAGAGGAGAGACTGAGGTACACGGAGAATATATATTCTTGTTTCTAAATAAATATGCAGGGTTGCAAACCAATACATGAAATCACCAGAAAAACTACAGAAAATTACACCTTTAAAGGGGCTGTATTTTGGAATCACAAAGTGAGGGGGTGTTCGTAATTTCTGTGCTGAATACTATTCCATGTAAAGAGTCTGCAGAAATATCCACAGCTACGATATTACTGGCGCTGTAGATTTATTGGGGTCCGAGAGTTGAAGTTTATAATTTTGACGCCATTTTTCGGGCGTAATATCTCAGGAGGGCAAAATGCTAAAAAAAAATGCTGCTTAGGCCACAAAGTAATCCTGTATGTGCATAAACTATTGCAAAACAAAATCAGGACTGATATTACATGAAGAAAAAAATGAGAACATGGTAAAAACGCGAAGAAGGCACATGCATGACAATAGTTGTAGCCCGTAAAAATTTAAATGTTCGGATATTTTTCATGCTAGATCTCAAAAACTATGCATGGTTCTGCAATTAGGCCCGCTTTCGTTTGCGTTCAGTTGTCCAAAAGCTTTGCCAGTGGCGTTTGTTCCGTCTTTCTAGCTCCATGATCACTGCAACGTCTAAAGTCTTTCCAGCCTTACAACAAAGTAGACGTAAACAAAGCACAATGTATTACTCCGCGACTCTCACGTGTTTCAGCAGCGAGAGACGTGAACAGCAAGATCGTCTGCTTACTATCGTCGCATAATTTCCGAAGTGTACGGCTACAGTTGGTTGGTAAACAATTAACCCACTGATTACTGTTATGTTGGAAATATATACTTCCTTAAATTTTTATTGCCTCTGTTCCGTTGTCCTCTTTTGTGTTTTATAACACGAGACAAAAATGGATTATTGTCACACATCGTCGTCATGAAACTCTGCATTCGACAATAATTTTAAATGAGTTGAGTAGGTGCGTGAACTCATGCGCAGTAAATACCATATGTCCAAATACGGATGAGGTTGAAATAAAGCTACATCTGTTGTTAAATATTACATAAATTGCGTTTATTATCACAAAATGCAGGATAAATTCAGATATCTTTATTTGAAATTATTATTTTAGTAGAGATTATATTGCGGTAGGATACTAGTGCAGTGAGACGAATAACCAATCAATGGTCATCGACCCACTGGTATTCTCTTTTCAGTCTTAGAAAAAAGTAGATGTAAACAAACCCATCTGACTACCAGTTTGTCGATGACCAGTGATTGGTTGTTGGTCTCAGTGCACTAGTATCCTACCGCAATATAATCCCTACTAAAATAATAATTTCAAATAAAAATATCTGAATTTATCCTAGTTTGTGATAATAAGCACAATATATATAATATTTAACAACAGATGTAGCTTTATTTCAACCTCACCCGTATCTGGACATATAGTATTTACTGCGCATGCGTATGCGTTCACGCGCCTTCCCCACTCATTTAAAATTATTGTAGAATGCAGAGTTTCATGGCGATGATGTGTGGCAATAACCCATTTTCGTCTCGTGTTACAAAACGCAAAAGACAACAGGAATAAGAAACAATCTCGTTTATATAAGGATTTAAGAAAATATATATCTCCAACATAGCAGTAGTCAGTGTCAGTCCGTTAATTATTTACCAACACACTGTAGCCTTATAGTCTGGAAATTATGCGACGACAGTAAGTAAGCAGACGATCTTCCTGTTCACGTCTCTCGCTGCCGAAGCACGTGTGAGCCGCGGAGTAATTCATTATACTTTGTTTACGTCTACTTCGTTCTAAGGCTGGAAAGACTTTAGTCAGGTGGTTTATTTACATCTACTTTTTTCTAAGGCTGGAAAGAATATATGGTAAGGAGGTTAGCTCCCCCTTGCATCCACGACACTCATCGCCTAACCAGACACGGTATTAAGGCAGTCACTGTATCAGCAAAGTGTCATTGAAATCCAATCCCAGTTCGGAAGTTAATGTGTTCACAAGGTTGGTTTACATCTATCTATCCTATATAACGCAACCTAACTGCTGAACCATATCTAGTTTTTGAGCTCTAGCATGAAAAATATCCAAACATTTAAATTTTTCGGGACTACGACCATCGTCAGGCACGTGCTTTCTACGCGTTTTTACCATTTCCTCACTTTTTTCTCCATGTAATGTCAGTTCTGATTTTTTTTTGCAATAGTTTATTCACATACAGAATTACTTTGTGGCCTAATGAACAATTTTTAGCACTTTGCCCTCTTGAGATATTACGCCCGAAAAATGGCATCAAAATCACAAACTTCAACTTCGGACCCCTATAAATCTACGATGCCAGTAATTTCATAGCTGTGGATATTTCTGCAGACTCTTTACATGCAATAGTATTCAGCACATAACTTATGAACCCCTTCACTTGATTTATGCAAATTACACACATACACTTTATGAGTACTTCATGAATTTGAATAATATGTTAAATGTATACACCTACTTTACGATTTTCTCCATATGAGCAGTGTAAGACGCGGTATCACGCAAAATTGAAAAAAAAAAAAAAAAAAAAATGTTAAATTTATCCCATATTTCACGGCCTTCTTGCAAAGCTCCAGCCCACTCTTAATGACTGGCATACGAGTAAAAGTTCTGGCTATATGCAGATGATCGGTGTGAAGAAGACTTTCGCATTAACTTTACTTACGAAGAGTTAGTCTAATGAACGAAGGCTTCAAAGAAGAGAGCTTTCTTGCACCATTTATCTATGCACTAATATCAGAAGCATACTTCATTACTTCCTATGCAACAAACCAATATTCTCATAGTCTCAATTTTTTACGCAATTCAACAATGTCCACTTCCAACATTCTGAATTAATTTTGGTTTATGTCAGGAGTAGTCTCTTGGTTTGTATTACGCTGGCTGAACAATGTATGATTAAATCATGACTTTGATTCAATCAGTCCTCAAAGGTTACATGGAAACTAGATAGTGGTGATTATTTTTATTAGTGGTTAGGAAAAAAAAAAACTAATTGCACGAACAAACCATTTGTGTACTACAGTTGCTATTTATCCGGGAAAATTCATAACTATGTGTCACATATTCAGTTTGTTTATTGAATACCCACATTATTATATACATACCCTATAAATTAAAAAAAAAAAATCCCAATCTTCTTCAACCAGCATAATCGCAACTCCAAAACTCTCAGACAGTCTGAACTTGAATTCAAAAGCATGTGCTAATTGCTGAAAAAGCAAAATAAAAACGAAAACGACCTAAAATAAAACCAACAGCAAGCCTCATGCTTTCATCAAACTACAACAAAAATAATACTACTCTTTAAGAAACAAATCAAAGGGTTGGTTGTTGTAAATCGACCAGCTTAATATTTACAACAGAATTATTAATTTAAAAGAAATAACTAACCTTATCACCGTACTGCTGTTGCCACTGTTGGTACTGTTGCTGCCATTGCTGCCACTGCTGCCATTGTTGCTGCTGCAGAACAGTCCACTGCTGTGAATAAGCCGAAATATCCTATGGAGACAATATCCAACATAGAAACTGTAAAATTGTATATGCCTAGAGTTAAAGTGTTTTTTCTTTTTAAAAAAAACGAAAGAAGTACCGAACAAAAACTAAAGAACAAATTACACAAAAAATTTTTGGAAAACGAAAATTATACAGAACTAAAAATCATCTAATTGCTATCAAAAAGGATGCGTATGAAAAACTAAAAACAAAAACAACAGAAGGAAGGAATCTGTTAAATAATATTTACTATAAAACTAAACATAACTTGCTTGAAATGCGTTGGCCAAAAACTGCTTTTCAGCTTCTTTGCAATTATCGTTTTGACAAAGCAAGCAAACCAAAATTGCAAAAAGAATGACGATAAAAAAAATTAAAAACATGCTGGCATCCACAGCTCACGGGAACTTCGATTCTTTTCTAAACTGAAAAAAGAACTACTTCTTTAATATTGTCATTTACATTAAATTCCCGATATATATATATATATATATACGTACGTTTTAGAATATTGTACAGTTTATAATAGTGTAAAGCAAGGAAGTTTCCTATAAGATATGAACTACCTTGTTGAAATTATCTATAATAATGGTACTTTTTCACTCTTTAATTATATGTCAAAATTAATTTGAAGTAATACATTGTTATTTCAAGTTTCTTCCTCAGGTAACATTGTCACTGTTTTTGCTTTTTTTTTTTTTTTTTGTTTTGTTTTTTTTTTTTTTTTAATCTTACATTTATAGTTTTAATCGAACTAGCAGTAGATTTGCACATCTTTCGCTGAAAATTATTAAATTATTCGCAAATTTTATCAAAATAAATTTTATGATCACAAGGTACAAAAAAAAGGAAGAACTTCGAATTAGTTTTCCCTTCACACTTAGCTTAAATGTATTATGCAATATACGCATAATGAGCACGTACGGGAAAAAAATCCTGATGTAAATATAATTACATGTTTCTTGAAATTACACCAGTTCTACAACGCTGTGATTATTCATTTGGTTATCTCCAAAATTATATATCTAAATTGAAAAGAAAATTGCACCAATAATATATTATGCTCTTTAAACGTAAATTAGCAACTGTAGTTTTCTAGAAAATTTCATTAATATACCATTGTGATTGTACGATTTACTGCAGGTTAGAATTCTAATTTACTAGTAAGTTTTATGCTCAGCTGGCAGCTTATATTATCCGTTAATGTACATGATTTTCAGTTCTAGCATATTCAGCGAAAAACGTGTTAACGGTTCTACACTATACGTGCAGAACTGCTTTTCCGTTTTTTTATCTCATTTCTTAGCCCACTTCACGAAATATAATTTTCGTCCCCCGAGTAGATTAACCTATTTGTTCTTCCCTATACGAATTACATTCGCCATATATATGCAAAAAAAAAAGAATGCATAACCCGTTAATCACTATAGATTGCCTTGTACAGGGGCAATATTAAACAAATATATACATTACAGTAAATCTACACAAAATAATTGGCATCCCACACTATCCCATTATAGTAGACAATCATAATCTTCAATATTTCAACTGCTTTCTATTTAACCATGTAACCATTTCTGTGATTGTTCTATATTTCACTACCTTCCGTAACAAACAGGAAGACGAAGAAAGTAGTTCACAGCCGGTATTAGTGTATATCTCAAGAATAAAGGCAATACTTTTCTTCGTATAGTATTAAAAATGATGAATACAAGCGCTGCCTTGAAAGCGACGTACTCTTCGTAGTACCCAAGATTGTCGACTACAGATATAGTTTCTTTAAGCTTGCATGTCTATTCCAACCACTGTACGAGTTCATTCTTTACGTAAAGAAAACACAACATGCCGCACAATTTAACAACAACGCGTTTAAAATTTATATTTTTAAAAAAAAATGTTTTCTTGTAAACATTATTATACACTAAAAGAACACAGAAATTTCAGATACAAGTAGAAGTACAAGTTCTATTAGTGTAATAAATATATTAGCAAGTATTAAAATATTTATGGCAGGTACCACCAGAACACAAATTAATATAATTCATATACTTCAAAGACACTTTAGTTCTTTCCGACAACTATTCAAAATATTCCAAAAGCAAGAGTACACTAAATTACAAAACAATGATTATTAGACTGGAAATACGTATGTATATTTTTACAACAGCAGAGAACAATTGGCACCAAGGCCTTATATATATATTATAGTATATACAAAATTAAATTTATATTATTCAAGGTTGAAGTAGATTAAGTTGAAAATGACTCACCCGCATCCAAACTGACAGCTATAAGAACATTTTGTGAAAATAAAAATGTAATTAGAACGGAATCCTTACCCCTGGAGCTCCTGTAGGTGGTGCTGCTCCGTAGTATGGATACGCTGCTCCATAGCCTGCAGCAGGAACTGCTGGTGCGGCTGCTGTCGGAGCTGCTGCAGTAGCAACAGGCAAGGGCTGATATGCCTGAGTCGTATATCCCGTAGCCGCTGCTGCTCCAGCGGCAGCCACTGTGGCAGGTGCAGCAGCAGCCCATTGATTCCAAGCTTGCATTCTAAAAAGGGGAAAATGCGTAAAAAGTTATTATGTAGAAAAGTAATTTACACAATTCAACAATTTTCATCCATGTTCTTATGAAGTTTATTGTGGAATACTGAACAACTGAGATTTATTCACAGAAGACAAAAACAATACATTTTCGCAATTTATAACTCGACATATATAAACAGCCCATACCCATATATGATTTTTAAATCCAATTATAACTATTTAATGGATATGATAGTCATCTGAATGCTACTTGTGTAAAATCAAACCCATTTACCGTGTGCAGTAATTATCGGGAATCGAACCAGAAGTGTTGGCAGGTCATAGATAGTGGAGGAGAATACATAACTGAGTGATTGAGAGTGACAGTAAAATGTATGCAATGTATTGTTACACTCGTAAAATATGCTAATGTTATGGCTATGTTGTACTTGAATTAACCGTACAGCAGAATAAAAATCTTATATAAAATATAAGAACCACACGAACTTATACATCGACCCAATACATGCATTTCTTTGATTATTGATTCACGCATTGTGACAGATAAGAGATATTTTTACTTACTTTAATTTAGATTATCTGATCTCTTTTATGGTTACTCTGAGTCTCTACCAGAAGGCTTTGGTTTTTAGTTGATTTATAACTTGACGTGTTTTTGATTACGCAAATCATTCAACGTTATTTTAGAGACAAAATTTGTTTTCATGTTGTATAACAGTTCATTTAAAATATTATATTTTTAGTTTAAATAACACTATAAATATAGACTTAAAAAAAAATCGAAGTTTTTAAAAGATGATTGTCAACGTGACTAATGTTAACTATATGGTTCTCCTGTGAACAAACTGATAATGATTTGACTTTTAGAATGTTACTGGTACATTTTTTGACATACATCTTTTTGGATTACTATTTCCAAACTTGGCATATTTTATAGTAGTAAATTTTATTGATGTTTAAGTAATCATAAAAGTCACATTAATTTGTGTGTACCTTAAATATTATTATTATTCTGGAAAATATATACAGAGAGAAACTTAAATTTGTCGATGCACAGAAATCTTGTTAGTGTCTTTATACGTACTGAAACTATTTCGTTACGTAAGTCTTTAGGAGTAAGCACACGAAACAATTTCACGACTTATGTTAGTTACAAATTTTATTATAAATAAGTATTTTTTTTTTCCCTTCTTTCCTTATAATCTTTAACAAAAACAAAGAATAATTAACTGTCTTCCGGCCAAATCTGAATTTTTAATAATTGATCCACCACAGTAATATCTGTGGTACGTGTAATTTTCTAGCACTTACCAAAATACTATTTAGTGAAATCGAAATTCTTCGCTGCTGCATATTAATTATAATTAACTACAACATTATATGCAAAAGTACCTAATTTTTAATCCAGTACACTGAAAGATGTGTATCAACTTCACCAGAGATTTTAGAAAACTGCGGAAGAGTTACGGATTCATGTAACTTTCCCAAGTGCCTCGACTTTTTTTTTTTTATTGTTGTTAGCAATAACTTCTGGCAATATTTTCCCCCATTTTTGTAATGCATCTTTGTCAAACTCATTAACTTTATCGAACATATACATATATTCTATTTCTGATTTTAGATCCTCTTCCAATATCATTAATTCGTACACTTTAATAAAGGTTATTCAAATTTTTGCTTTAAGGGATTTCGGATTTAGATTTCTGGGCTTTTGGCATCTAAGGCCATTTAGCCCATCACGTTTTGAGGGATGACGTCCCTCGGCGAGCACACTATTCGGGTCAATGGAAGGAAAAAAGGATTGGGGAAAGAAGGAAGCGGTCTAGGACCTATGTTAGGTACCACCCCGGCATTTGCTTGGTGTGAATAAGTTTCATATTTAATTTTTGCTCTAAGTAAATTTCAAATTTAATCTCCTTGACAGAGGAAGACGTGATAAATCTCTTCAATAATATACGTCATCACACAAATAGGAAGACCTTGAATGAGGAAGGGATTTATTTTGGACAACACCCTCGAAAGTGACTTCTATTCAGTCATTGTGATTGTAATATATCACCGATTATGATTATAATATATCGTATTTTTAATCGTGATATTATTCTCGTTTATTCCTCATATTAAGACTGCACACTTTTAGACGACGTGTCTCCTTGCCTAACATCAATTAATAGGCTATTATTAGTCCATGTTTTTCATCTAAGAGCGCTGAACAAACGTACACCATGTGTAACGAATGTGTATGAAACCGCACGAAAACTGGCGTAGATCAGCTTTAATAGTATTTTTCAGGTTTTCAGGTCTGAACCGACTAATCTGAAATATGGTCACGGGCTTTCCAATGTACTACACAATGACATTTTACTCACATACCACGAATGTATGGTTTGGTCACTCCTGTACCTTTTTCACACGTGAATGGTATCCGTAATAGACGTAGAATGTCCCAGTTCATAGTCTAAAACAGAGACATTTGAAATTGTGATTCATTCTGAGAAGCTCTGTTCAACTGTATTACACCCACTGATAGTAGCATTGTCAGCTTTGCAGATATGCAGTGAAGTGGCCTACACCACACATGTTGCGTTCCACTACATATGACGTGGGTCGTTTGGATTGCATTACACAGAACTACCTATCAATCACTTCCTATACATATACAAGGTTCGTTGGCCTAACTTGCTCTAACTTTTCAACAGTATTTGCCAGTAAGATCAATACATTTACTCCAGAGAAGCTCCTATACAATTATCTCGATAAATCTGGTGAACACAGTGCAAATCTAAGTTTTATCGTTGTCAAAATATCTTTGTAGATACGTTCTTTGTCCTGTTGGAAAATAATTTATATTTCTTAAATAAATTTGATCTTTTTTTTTTTCAAGATTATTTTTTCGTCTGGTGAAAAGATTGGGATACTGTTCACTTGTTATTGTTTTGCTCCTTCCAAGCTAATTAATTCTGGCCCCGTCCAAGCAAATTAATTCCAAGACAATGGCTAAAATGAATTTACAGCCTTAAAAAAAAAAAAAAAAAAAAAAAAAAAAAAACTAGTTTGACCTTGCTTTTGAAAGATTTATTTATTTATTTATTATATTTTCTTCAGCGAGTTTTTAACAATCAGATTGTCAGGGTTTGAATTTTTTTTAAAAAAAAGTTGCTTTGGGGCAAAAATGTTAAAACGTGATTTATATATGAAGGTAACGTAACATCACTGTCATAATTTACATTTTCTCTTCATTGATAAAGATTTTTTCTTTCATTTTTCTATTCTAATGGCTGGCTGAATTCCGTAGTTCTCTAGTGTTCAGCATTTCTTTGATTATTGAGTTTTAGAGTACCTTTTCAGTTCCCAGCTATACGAGATACGGACCAACAGTTCAAGGTGAAATCTGATCACTTGCGGCCAAATTCCGATATGTACCCATCGGTAATCGAACACGTGTCCACGTACAAGGCCTACGCGCTAGCCACTAGTCCAGCGGAAAGGGCCATTTAGGTTTGATAGGTTTGAGTATATGTAAGTGAATAGTGACATTTCCCATGTTGTTTAACTACAAATTTATCTCCCATCGGAGAGAGGGGTGGTGGAGGGTTCTAAAACTCGGAACTTATATTCGAGTACAATTCATATTTTTCGAGATAGCCGAGATCAATAGTGACACTCCAGATGCCGTTTAATTCCAAATTCATTTCCCATCGGCACGAGGAAAGGGTGGAAAGGGATTTGATGGGCAAAAGTAATCGAAAACGATTGATCTTAGTTTAGGATTAGGAATTATATTTTTGGTTATTACCAGCATCTTAAAAATTTTGAGGCTGCCACGTCCCCACGTATGAGAAATGACGTCCCTCGCCGATCACACTACCCGGGAAAGTAGTGAAGGAAACGGCCTGGGACTTTGTTAGGTACTACTGACATTTGCTTTGTTTAAAGAAAACCCAGGAAAATCTTGAGTGTCCTCACTCGGAACTGAGTCCGGGATCGCTTGCATCAAAGGAGAGAGCATCAGTGACTATGCTATTAGAGCCACTCGGTTGTTGTTAAGTGTCCAATCCCTAGTTCTTGGGGCAGCTAGAGATGAACAGTGACTCCCCCGATGCCGTTCATATCAAAATTTACCTCACCGTGCATATTCTATTGGGGATAGAATTTTAATACTTTCCATGCGACTATGCTCCCCGTGCGAAGAACAGTCGCATGGAAAGCTAACCTGCTAACAACATGGTGAAGAGCACTGTTATTGCCGAACCGGTGCGACGCAAGACACTTGTTTCATGTGCCTGAAGAAGTGGTAGTCGCTCCGATATTGTGAACCAACGGACTTTATGGACAGTTTTGTCAATTTCCTGCATGACTTCATTGCTGATTACAGATGGGCATCCACTTCTTGCCGCACTGTGCACGTTGGTTGGTCCATCTTTAAATATGCGACACCATTCACGTACGACACCTTCACTCATCACGTCTGGTCCGTAAACACACAGCTCGCGATGAATTGAAGTTGCCGAAACTTTTTCGCATCCAGAAATCGTATTATCACACGCACTTCACATCTGAAGGGCTTTTCTATTGAAGCATTCATTTTCAATTGTTATAGCGGACGAGTGAACTGCAACATGACGTTCTTCTTCCACTGCTCAGTCTACTACACTACTGCACACAGCGCCACAGGACTCCGTCGCTCTTCCCGACCACTTCTCGCACATGCGCAAACATTTTTTTTTAATTGCCCACGTACGTGTACGCATATAATCTTTCCCAGCCCAAAAGTTTATTTCTGTACCAAAAATGATTAAAAACGGTTCCAACCAGGGGTAAAAGTGCGGGGGAACGAGGGGGGATGCCGTTACACCATCTCTAAAAATATGTACGGCGTTCCCCAGTTCCTAACCCTTTTAAGTTTCCTCGGTTGTTTTCGACCGATATTGTAGTGTCTTAAAAATTCGATTAAAAGAGAACTAAGAATGCTATTAGTACCGTTCTTCTTCTTCTTCTTCTTCTTTTTTTTTTTTTTTTTTTAATTTTTAATTTTCCAAGAGAGGAGGCATTCAAGAAAGCCTTGGATGGGTCTATACGCTTCCGAGCGTCAGAACATAGGGGGGTATGACGCCATCAATTTACAAATTCCCTTTTTTCATTGAGGTTTAACTTCAACATTTTTGGTGGGCTTCTCTTTAATCCTAGAATCCTAACATTTTCAATAAACTATCAGTGGATTCATTAGTTTTTACCAGATTTTTTCGGATCTCTTCGTCAACACTGAAGGGGGGTCCTGAGGGACAAAAGGGTAAAAAAGGGTTATTTTTGACCAAAAATCCCACTTTCGCGATTCTTGCTCCGCTCGGCTACATGATAGGGACATTTTAGTGGTACTTTCTGAAAGCCTACTCGATTCTGAAGAGAACGACGTATGAACCATCATCCTACGATAATTAGTGACGTATCAGGAAATTTTTGAAATTTGTATAGTATCCTTGGGAAATTTCGGAAATATTCACAGAAGAGGAAAATATTTTTGCCGCCCTTAGTATTGAAGATAGGAGATTGGCATTTGGCACAAGTAATTAGTACCGTAAGTAATATTTTTTAAAGTGATTTCCAGATCTCTATGTTAACCCAGGGCCGCACCAGAGGGTCCCAAATCGGGGAAAAGGGATTTTTTCTGCAAAAATCCCTATTTTCCTCACTTGTAACTCCTTAGGAACGTCCTAGGGACATGCGGGTGATACCATCTAAAAGCCTACTCTATTCTAAAGAGAACGACGTATGTATCATCATCCTACGATAATTAGGGCGTGTCAGGAAATTTTTGAGGTTTGTATAGTATCCATGGGAAATTTCGGATTCTCAGAAGAGAAAAATATTTTTCCCGTTCTTGGTATTGAAGATAAGAAATTAGTATTTGGCACAAGTAATTAGTACCGTAAGTAATATTTTTTAAAGTGATTTCCAGATCTCTATGTTAACCCAGGGCCGCACCAGAGGGACCCAAAACGGGAAAAAGAAATTTTTCAGCAAAATCCCTGTTACTCAATTTTTCCCTCCTTAGGGACGTCCGAGGGACACGAGGGTAATAAAATCTGGAAGCCTCATCTATTCTGAAGAGAATGATGTATGAATCGTGATCCTCCGATAATTAGGGACGTGTCAAGAAAATCTTGAAATTTATATAGGGTATTCTGGGACATTCTGGGAATATTCGCAGAAGAGGAAAATATTTTTCCCGTCCTTAGTGTTGAAGATAGGAGATTTGTATTTGGCACAAGCAATTAGTACACTACGTAGTATTTTTGAAAGTGATTTCTGGATCTCTATGTTTACCCAGGGCCGCGCCAGAGGGCTCCAAACCGGGAAAAGGGGATTTTTCAGCAAATATCCCTATTTTCCTCATTTTTTCCCTCCTTAGGGACGTCTAAGGGACATGCGGGTGATACCATCTGAAAGGCTACTCCATTCTGAACAAAAGGACATAAGAACCATAATTTTACGATCATTAGGCACGTGTCAGGAGTTTTTTTTAATTTGTAGGGTGCATTTTAGGGAATTTTCGCATTTTAGGGTGCTCTCTCAACATGGTTAAAAAATTTTCCCGCCCTTACTATTCAAGACAGGAAATTCGAATTTGTCACAAGTAATTAGTACACTACGTAGTATTTCTCTCAATTTTTGGAGGTTTGTGCACAGACCCGGTAGAGCCTCAGGGGGCCCCAAACTTTGAAGTTTTTTTTTTTTGTCAAAAAATCCCTATTTTCCCCTCAAATAATTCCCTTCTGGTACATCATAGGGACATGTAAGTGGTACCGTTTGAAAGGCTGTTCCATTCTGAGAAAGACGAGGTATGAACCATGATCCTAGGGTAATTAGGGATGACACTGTCGCTGCTTATCTGAGACTCAAGAAAAACACCGAAAAAGGCAAGAATTTAAAAGGGTTCCTAAAGAATTACAATGGGCAATGATAGGAAGGGGGAATGGCGTGGCCGTCCCCCCACCTTTTCAGATCCACTTATACTCCTGGTTCCAACAATTTTTGCATGACACTGCCGAATTTGAATTTCTAGCCTGCTCAAATCGTGTGTCCCTTTTCTTTCCCCCACCGAAATCAATATTCATGAATATCGTACATTTGAATTTTGAGACATATTATACATGTGTCTTCGTTACCCATTCCGCGCTCCAAAATAAACACAGTATCCTATACGTAAATTTTCCAAGACTGAAAAACTAATTTTCAGAATTGGTCAAATTGTTTTTGTGTGCTGCTAGTTCGAATTTCGGGGTCCTCTGTTACGTATCAGTCTCTGATTATCATGCCAAAATCAATACACAAAAGAAATATCCCCCAGGCATAGCCAGACCCATCGAGAGCCAACTCGAATTCCGGGGTTATCATCGGGCCAGGTATACTAGTTATGTTATACTAATTACATTAAATACGTAAACTAGTTACATTACTAGAGTTACACTTCGTTTGCTTTCCTGCTAGCAAATGTATTTATGATATCACTGACGCGCTCAAGTTTAGCTGACGGGCTAAAGTAGACTCTAGTGCAAGAGTTCCCACATCAGATAACCTAACAAGGAGTGGTAGTGCACATTTAAAGATTTAATATTACAAACTGGGAGAGCGAAATGGCCAAAAATAACGAGGAAAACCGTCTTAGAGTTTTCTCGCCACATATATCGTACGACGCGCATATTTATCAAGTGACGGCGTGGCAGAGTGAGAAGAATCTGCGACTTAAGTGCTAAGGGTCCCGGGTTCGATTCTCGTTCGAGTCAAATTTTGTTTTGTTTTTTGCTTCAACCAATAAAGCAGCAATTAGTAACTATAAGTAAAATATTAATTCACCATACGAACCGGTACGTGACGTTTGGGCGCCGCCGTTTGGGCGCGGACGTTTGGGCCCCGCCGTTTGGGCACTGGACGTTTGGGCGCGAGTTAAATTAAAAAGGCATTATGTTAGGCGCAGAGTATCAAGATATCACAAAGTGTCTACTGTAGTGGAAGTCCTTGAATTATACTGGATATTGTTTTACACAGAAATACTGGAATTTCAAATTTCTAAAAACTGAATTAACAATTAAATTTTGTAAATTTAAGTTTCAGCCAAAGTTAAGTGTGCTTTTTATTTGATAACTTTTCAAGCCAAAGGTAAGTAGACCAAACTAGATATGATTAACTGCATTACATACATAGTGAGCCTATTCCATTAAAAAACTTAAAGCGGGCCTTCTACTGTAATTATGCAATAAGTGTGAATGTCAAACACATTTCTAGTGGCTAAATGACCAATATATGTACACTTAACAATTATTTTTAACTTTGAAATCGTTCTTTTTTTTTTTCCTTTCGCCACTTTCTTTAATGCAGATTAATGGGACGAAAAAAGTGTGTTAAGTTTTGATTTTTATATTGAAATATTAATAAAAAAAAGTGATACCAGAAATACGGCATACTGCAGTTCCTAAACTCAATGTCTTAGACACCCCGTATTAACATCTTTCCCTCAACTCGATTAGGATTTAGGATTTTTAGATTTCTGGGCTCTTGAAATCTAAGGTCATTTAGCCCGTCACGTTTGAGGGAGCACACTATCCGGTGAAAGGGAAGGAAGGAAGCGGCCTGGACCTATAAATAAGGTACCAACCCGGCATTTGCCTGGTGTGAATGAGGAAAACCTCATTCAGGGTGGCTGGCCTAAAAAAGCGTGTTACACTTTTTCGACCGAGTGCCCCCACCAAGAATCGAACCCGGGACTGCTCGCACCGAAGGCGAGAGCGTTAGCGACTACGCTACGCGGGGCCACTTCCCTCAACTCGAGTGCGCGGAAATCTTTTATTGGTAGTTCTTTATTGGACTTAAGGAAGAGAAGAGTTTGGCAAACGTAATACGAAAGAAAACAAATTTTAATATTCATAAGTATGTAATCATTAACTTTTTAAAAAAAATACAAAAATTAAATCAATATGTTTTAATTAACATTAAGAAAATTATTAACAGTTCTTCTGATTCCTTCATTTCCTAGCTTTCTTATATAATACAAAAATTAGATCAGAAGTATAAGAATCGTAAACAAGCGAAAAATCAGTCCATGACCAGGTTAGGCAACAAATGCCACAAACGCATTAAACTATTTAATTTAGAAAATATGCAGATAAATGAGGTGAGATAAAGATAGAAGAGTGGGAAATGTATATATATCTTGATTCGCGCTTAGTTTTCAGTGCCTAGCTTACTTTATATGTCGTAAATTGTGATTTTTACTATGTACCTCGCGCCCAAACGTCTGGCGCCTAAACGGCTTTGCGCCCAAACGTCCGCGCCCAAACGTCCTGTCCCGATACGAACGTCAATCGAACCCGGGACCCTATGCATATGAGTCGTAGATTTTCCTCACTTTGCCACGTCGTCACTTGATAAATTTGCGCGTCGTACGATATACGTGGCGAGTAGAAAACTTTTTGAAGACGGTTTTTCTTCGTAGCCTACGAAACAGACACTGCTAGTTATCATAATAATAATAATAATAATAATAATAATAATAATAATAATAATAATAATAATAATAATAATAATCTTAACGTAATAATTTGAACAGCTTGGATGGCCCATCAAATTTTTTGTATATGTGAAACCAGATGTAATAAGCATTCAAACAAAAACAAATTTATTAAAATCCATGATGGGGATTTTGAGAAATAGAGGTTTGAAGTTTACAAAATGGCATTCTAGTTGTTTCTCAAAATGTTACCTTTCAAATGACTATAAAATTTCTATCAGCTCTACGGAAACTTTTCATTTTTTCCATGGTAAACAACTTCAAGACAATCAATTTAAAAAAAGAATCACGTTTCTATCATTAAAAGGAACCAAAATATGATTTTTGTGTGTGTGTGTTCTTCCGAAACGGGAAAATATGTCGCGATGGTCAGAAATGGATTTTCTTCTCATTTTTGAAATGCAATAACTTCTGAGCCTCTGATGCTTTTGCAATAAAATTTACATACTTGCAATCAACATAAAGCTTTTTATAACTCTACCAAATTTCATCGAAATCTGCGATAGTGGGATAAATTTCCCCAAAATTTTGGTTGAATTGACCCGTATGGTAGGTATCTTATAATCGCAACCAATAATGAACACATTAAAAAATGGATTTGATGCAAAAATATTAAGAAAGTCGCCGAAAGCAAACTTTAGAATAAGCACAGGTCACAGAATATCGCACAAAATAAGATCAAAACGTCTAACATGGGCGCCACACTTGCACGCATGGGAATGAAGTGCACAGAATTCTAAGTGGTTGAGTTTACAAGAAGGATATGTTTCAGAAAACCACGAAAATGAGAGAGTAGCACGTAAATGAACAAACAACAATGATCACAAATAATTAGAACAAACTAGCAACCAACACAAAATTTTAGTGTTCTTACACTAAACACTGACAAGTGAGTTAAATTAGAGTCATAACTTTCCACCGATATTCAATGCACTGACTGTCCAGGTAATCTCTATTTTACGGAGTAGTTGGAGCAAGCAGTAGTTCACACCTCAACTCCTTTCTGTTGAAAGAGTGGCACTCCTTTTTATGAATGTAGCGTGCATTACTTATTGTATGAAAGAAGTTTGGACAAGAGCTCAGTACGACGATGAGTGCCACCGCTGCCACCGCCTCCTTTTTCACTCTAATTACAGGTCTTATAAGTTTGTGGTGAACAGAATCGTGTCTGTGCATTTCCTCAGGGTTGTTCTCTCTCCCTCTACATTTTCATTCCATCAAAAGTGTCACAGTCATTCACTCATCATCCGCTTCCTTCAGCATAACGAGTATAGCCGTGGGAGGTAAACCTACAGATTTCATTCTTTCGTTTCCAGCATTATGTAGTTTTCTGCTTTTGTCTACCTCAATACTTAGTAAACTATCAAGCTCCATCGTGAACTCAGATCACAAACGTAGAGGTTACAAAACTCGGATCGCCTCAACATCTTTAGCTATCGTAGCTGAACCGGAATCTGTTCTATTTCCCACCAACACATCTTGATGCTGTCGTCCTAATTCTAACACACCCAGCAAAAGATAATATGCCCACTTTATCCAGCCATCTTTTGCTTTGCTTTTACAATCGATTTGTAGAGCCTGAATCAAGTAACCAACCACAAAATATTTTCCACTAGTCTGCCAAAATGGAAAAAAAAATGGAATTCTGGCATTTCGAGTTGAGTTGAGTTGATTTTGAGTTTAACGTCCCGTTCAGCAGCGAGGCTTATGAGACGTGGACCTACTGATTAACGTGGAATCTGAACCGCATGAGCTCCCACCGAGAATCGAACCCGGATCTTCTGGTCTTTCGAATTCTCCGATGAGACATGAGGAACAACGCCAACAAGATCATATAGGTGTCAGCTCATTCAAAAGTTTTCCGAAATGTATGGAATATATGCACAGAATTAATAGATGGACATTTCTTTCAGTCTCTGCTTCTTGGAGATTGTCTTACCTAAATATCTCTAGAATTCAGAAGTATATTATTCAAATCACGAAGAAAACGTCGAACAGCTAGCATACTCATCTATTTCAGCTGAATGAAATGAAATGAAATCTTTTAGTCTCAAGTCCCACGATTATGCGGGCTAGGCTAAAAGGAAACGGGAAAACCCACTCACACGGTGTTTGTCTACCACAAAGCTTACTTGGCGCGAGCTGGGATCAAACCAAGAACCCCATGCACCATTGGTGAACGCTCTTACCACTGAGCCACCGCGGCCCCATTCCAGTTGGAAGGTAAGAAATGAATAGTCAGTAATTCTACCTAGAAATATAATCCATGCTGATTTTACCCTCAAAGTGTGTTTGTAACACTACGTAATACGAAATGTTAGTCTGTATTTGTGACCGTATGAATCGTAAATTTTTAAGTTGGGGCCATTTCTCTCAACCGCTAATCATCCTACAGTGTATAACTTGAAACGAGTACAAGTGAAAGAACCGATAAGCATTTACAAATGCAGACAAGGATTATATGAAGCCACTGTTAACGAGTTATTTATATACCATTTTACATGAAATAGTAAGGTAGTGGGTCACAAATATGAGGGTTATGCGGAAAGAAGTACATGTTCACTCCGTGTGCAGCGTCGGTGACTCAAGTAGCTACCATAGTTTCGTTTTGCTCCCTGCAGACAAAATTTTGTTGCACTACAAATATTTTTGTTCTAATGAGTGTTTGAAATTTTTAAAATTGAAAACGCCACCACAGGTGAAATGAGATGTGAGATTCGATTCGTAAACGCAAGAAGTATACGACCATGTGATATTCGCCCACAATCCAAATCACCGTTGCCCAGTATAGTGAAAAGTGAGTAGTATAAGCCATCAAACATGAGGAGTAAGGAGGCCAGTGGGGACGACGAAATACCAGTTACTTCTTCAAGAGATTAAAAGACAATGCAATGGAAGTATTGACTTAACTTAGTAACAAGATCTACTTGAGTAAAGAATGTCCGAAAGATTTCCTGCGTTACAATGGTTGCATTACTTAAGAAAAAGCAAGCAAAAAAGTGCAGTGATCACAGCATCATTAGCCTTATTTTCACAGAGAAGATAATAGCACGCAACTGAATAAACACCTGAAAAGTATGACAGAAGAGATGCTGAAGGAAGATCAATTTGGATTCCGAAAAGGCAGAGACATTGGGTTTATGAGAACTATATCAGAACGAGTTCTCAGCGTAAAGGAAGAGTTATGTTTGTGTTTCATCGATCGGCAGAAAGCTTTCGAATGGATCAATTGGACCGAACTTCTGAAAATACTTCAAGAAATCGAGGTCAACTGGAGAGACCGACGACTCAATTGCAATCTGTACATAAAAAAGCAAGTGAAGCTGCGCTTGAATGAATGAGAACCCAATAGTGTGGAGATTGGAAGAGAAATCAGGTAAGGATATAGTATGTCGCCCCAATTATTCAACGTTTACAGTGAATGTAAAATAAGCATTAGTCAGTTGGAATTTCAAAATTGGGTGGGGGGAGGGGAATAGGTCAACAAGATTACATATGTGTACGATACAGGCATTATAGCTAGAACTGAGGAAGGATTACAGGAGATGAACAGAAAATTTAACACTGGGAATCAATATGGAATAAAAATCAACATCTAAACCTGAAGGTCATGAAAATCCCACAGAAACATGCCATTAAGGTTCGAAAATGAAAATGATTTTTTTTTCTTCAGGATTATGCCCTTTAGGCTAAGAAAAACGGATGATTAAGGCGAGGGAGTGAAGATGGAACGAATAGCAAAAGAGGCATTCAACAAGAAAAGATCACTTAACATTGGACTATACCGAAGAAGGGTGTTTTAGGGGGAAAGGCGAAATAGTAGTATGAGTGATTCTAAGCACCAAAAAACAGAAGTTTATAAGAACATAGGTACTATTCTCAACAGTTTGAGAGCTAGAGGTTGTGAACCATTTTTGACCTTTGATACTTAGTGCTCATCCTGTTGTTATTCTAGAGAGGTGAGACACAGCGCATTTGATAAGCCATGGAATGGCTTTCCAATGATATGCAACACGTTGCAGTGGTGTCTTCGGAAGGGAAGTTATCGAGGGAAATTTAGGAAAGATTACCTAAGGGAATTGTATTGCAACACAAATTTCCACCGTTGGGAAGGTCTCACCTCTCTGCAATAATTACAGGGCGAGTAATAAGTAACATAAGGTCAAAAATGGTTCACACCTTGTAGCTTTCAAATTGCTGAGAAAAGGGCTATGTTCATAATAAGGTTTTTCCTTACAATTACCTATATTACCACTTCCGAATGTATTGCCCTTTCCCCTGAAACACCCTGCATAATAGAGCATGGTGTTGTAGTTCAGACTTGGACATCATAGAAGTTAGGGAAAAAATAATTAGAGCGCTTCGAAATGTAGTGTTGGAGGAAGATAAAATGAACAGAGCGAGAGAGAGAGAGAGAGAGAGAGAGAGAGAGAGAGAGAGAGAGAGAGAGAGAGAGAGAGAGAGAGAACAAACGAAGATGTTCTGCAACAAATAGTAGGAGAAAGGACGACCCTCTTATCCAGCATCTTTCCTTGAAATGTCAACCGTTCATGTATCTTATGAAGAAACTGCCTTCTTCATACCGCTATTAAGGGTAATATGGAAGTAAAGCAAAAAGCAGGAATAAGAACACAATTTACACGGAATTTACTTTACTAAGGAGTGGAAAAAGGATATATAGAAACATCAAAATGAATGTTTCTGGAAGTGAGAATATAAATGAAGAAAGTGGGGATGTAGAGCTACCAGGTTCGAACTCATCAACAAACGTAGCTGACCTTATAAAACAGCTAGGTCAATCCTTGTCGAAGCAAATGAATACTCAGTTTCGACAAATGGATACTCAATTTGAACAAAGGTTTCAGCAAATAGATACCAGATTTGAACAAATTACACAGATTATGACTCAGCGCATGGATAATAAATTAGATCAGATTACGCAGCAAATCAACACCAGATTTACAACTATACAAAGTGCAGTAGATGTGGTTGAAACACAGGTGAATAAGCATACTAGTCAAATAAGAGAATTGCAGGAAGAAGTAAATGCAATCAAGGAGAAATTTTATACTGCAAATGGTGATGGAGTTCCGGCTCAACATTGATCCTGTTCCACATGAAGTTCGAGTAACAGCAAATGATAGGGATTCTTCCGAAGGATATTCAATGAAGGATGACAGCATAGCTAGCATTTTGATAGATGGAAGAAGAAATCATTCGCATCACCGTAATAGAAATATTCATATAAACTCCAATCGTTGTAAGCACACTCGTAAGATTAGTCATTTTAGATTTAGTGAGATTAGGTCCTTGACGAAATTCCGGCCAGTACTTTCTTGCAAAGATTCGAAGATGAATGTGATTTAATGGGAATTGATCCGTCTAAATTTCTGAAAATACTGCCTCATGTTTTATTACCCCCATGCTCTGTGTGGTTCAAGGCAATCAAAAATAAATTACGTAATTATTTGGATATTAAGAATGCCTTGCTTACTAATTTTGAGAATGATTTCATGTTGGCCAATAGGGACGCCATAGTTCGGAATCGGCATTTTAATCCGAAAGTGGACCGAAATCTTACTGATTTTGTGATATCTGTGTACAACGAATTAAAATCAATTAATCCATACCAACCGGAATCAAGAGTAATAGCCTCAATACCTAGTTACCTTTCTAGTTACAAATGCTGATTTCTGCACAATGCGTTAATTTTAATCATCTATGCGTTAATTATGATCGTGCAATATTTTGAGAGTCAATTTGCGTTACAGGCTAGTAATCATCGCAATCAAGCAAATCATAATCGTAATCTAGTTAATTATGTACCAGTACGAAGTATCAATGTAAGAGAAGAAAGTGTTCGTAATGCGAGAAATAACAGTAGATTCAATGGTAATGAAAATAAGAGCTGAATCTAGTTTTACCGGTATCAGAACAGAGTCTAATTTTAGAAGGAACTGGAAGAAGAACCGTAATGCTTTTCGAAACCAAGCGAATAACAGATCTAATTTTACCCGAAATAGATTTTGCAATAGATTCATAGGTGACCGAAATTATCAAAATAGGAATCTGAATACTGTCGAAACAAATATTGGTCACGCCTATGTAGTGTTTGTCGGAAGTGTAATTGCTCGTGCTGTATACTGTCGTATACACTGATCCCCGACTAAGCAGTAGGGAATCCCCATTTGCACGTTTCAATTGATCATTCAGCACGCACGCTAAACATAACCAGGTCATTTTACTTTTGTACATATTCATTTTCACATCCCCTACTGCATTTCATTTGTTGAATCCCTTTCTCCCTTTGGGGAATCCCTTTGTGCAGTTCGCTCTGCTCCTTCCTATTTGCGTCATCGTTTTCGTGAAGCACCAGTATGACTTTCTTTACATTCTTCACCCGAAGTCAGTACCTCCATTTGTTCGGCAGATATTGCACTTAGAAAAAGGAAGCCGGCTGATGCTTGATAACGCCACCGCATTGGACCTATGTTTATATGAACATTTTTCTTAACTTCTACCTGTAGAATCGCCTCTCGAGTTTTTTCGGTCTTGTTCCCTTCCACTCTGTATCGAGTAAACAACAGATTTAGAATTATTTTTATACATTAAATTCTCTGTAGGTGTGAATACAACACACAGAGTGAATGACTAGACTGGACTCGAACCCGAGATCTCCGGTATACCTTGCCGATAGGTAGTGGTTACGGCACTTTTTCACGGAATACTCTGTGCAATTTTTCTATTTACAGGTTGTGGAGTAATATAATAATGTAATCAAAAATATTCCGACTTGCATCTTATCTAAGTTTGATAATGGTGCCAGAAAGAACTGAATATCGTGTAATATGATGTCCTGAACTGGACTGGAAGTTGGGATGTAAGGCGAGATTTTGTGTTTCGACTATGCACTAAAGAGCAAAATTTAGTCACTTCTACAATAGTTATTCTCACCCATTCAGACAATAGCATTTTCCATTTTCAACAGACACAATTATCACGTACGCCTCAGCACAATATTTACGACGTGGCCATAGGGTCGTAAATATCTTCAAACATTCCAATCAGCCATCTAATTTGGCTCCAAATATAGTGCACAATATAATGTCGCCGGTAGTATACATCTCATCTGATAATACGGTTGGATGAACATTACAACGTTCGCTCCATCTGATATTATTACAAAGACACGACTACCTTGTATCATCATCATCATAGGTATTCTGCCTTTATTGGCAGGTCACTTGCCGCAGCTGACAAGCTTCCATGCTCCACGGTCCTCCGCTAACCTTTTCGTCTTCGCGTATGATCTTTGTTTTAATATCATCCATTAATTGTAGTCTCCTTCGCCCCCTCCCTCTCTTTCCCACCACCATACCCTCTAGGACGTCCCTCATGATACAATCTCTTCTTAGGCAATGTCCCAACCAGTTTCTCTTCCTCTTCCTAATAATGTCTAAAAGTGTTCTTTTCTCACCCACCATTTCTAACACTCTCTCATTCGTTTTCCGCTGGACCCAACTAATTCTTTCCATTCTTCTCCACACCCACATTTCGAAGGCTCCCAGTCGATTTTCGTCACCTTTACGTAATGTCCACGTTTCCGCCCCATACAGTACAACACTCCACACGAACATTTTATAAGTCTTTTTCTCAACTCTTTGCTCAAGGTCCCACAAAACAGACTTTTCTTTCTTTTACAGGCTTCTTTCGCCATTCCTATCCTTGCTTTTATTTCACGTTCGCATTTCATGTCATTACTAAGAATACTACCCAGGTACCGAAAACTATTCACTTGTTCTATTTTCTCCCCTCCTACTTTTATATTTGACACAGACCCCTTCGTTCCAATTACCATGGCTTTTGTCTTTCTAACATTTATTTTCATCCCATATTCTTCAAAGCCCTTTCTCATTTTTTCTAACAATTTATTGATTTTCTTTTCAGATTCTGCAACAAGCGCCATATCGTCAGCAAATCTTATGCATCTAATCATTCTACCTCCTACCGAAATGCCATCATCATCATGTAGGCTCTTTTTCACTCTCTCTTCTAGATAGACATTAAATAGTGTTGGCGAGAGGCAGCATCCTTGTCGAACTCCCCTTCCAATTGCACTCTCTTCCGTCAGTCCTCCCCCTATCCTAACACTTACTTGTTGGTTCATGTATAAGTTTCTTATGAGTCTTCTATCTTTTCATTCCAACCCTATCTTTGCTAGAACTCCCAAGAACAATTCCCAATTCACGCGGTCAAAAGCCATTTCTAGATCAATAAATACAACATACACCTCTTTCCCTTTTCCTATAAATCTTTCACCGATCACCCTTAATAATCCAATAGCATCTCTTGTACCCTTGCCTCTTCTGAACCCAAACTGCTCTTCCTCAACATCTTTATTTGCTCTTCCGTATAAACTTCTGTTCAGTATTCGGAGCAGAATTTTAGCTGCATGAGATATGAGACTAATAGTTCTATAATCCTCACATCTCTTTGGGTTCGATTTCTTAGCCATCGGTATCATGATCGTTTTCAGAAAGTCTCTTGTATAAAAACCTTGTATAAAATGGTTCAAATTTCCCTAACCCTAAGTTAACCAATCCAACCCAACTCAATCCTGCTCTACTATACTCTTTTCAAGCCGCCCTACTTCTCGATGCGCAGCTGGTAAACGTAAACTTTAACCATATATTCCTTCAAATACATGGAGACGCGTTATCGTAACGACACACTTTTTCCATCCGTACGGAATTCTATATATGCAAACTTATTTATTTTTAATTTAAAAACAAAGTAGTAACAGACACATTTTTAGTGCGTCATCCTTATGAGATTTCCTGAGCTGTTCAAATGGATTGAGTGAAACATTTAGACTCAATAAATAAGGAAAATCCACACCATTACTCGTAAGGCATCTTAAGGATATCGAAGAACCTGCGCGGTAAAATCGAAGCCACTTAATTAAAAACACATTTCCCACGATATGTGCAAAATCAATGATGAATAGGCCACTTTTTGATTTCTTCAATTTCAGAGCATCTAAACAGCAAGAGGCTTCATAATGTGATTCCATTTCCATGTGAGGGACTTCATGAACTGAGAAAACCGCAGTAACAAACAGTTGACGAAAACCCTTGAAGACGCAATAAATGCAATAGATCTAACCTTACACTTTTAAAATAGTATATGCAAACTAATTTGTACTGACTATAGTACGCAACAAAACATAACCAATTTTTTCCTCGAAGGTCAAGACCTAAGGGTTTACTTGTCCCTACCATAAATCCTTCATTGTAATTAGATTCCGGCGTTGCCGCTCCAACTCAGGTAGAACTGTATAAAGCTCTCAGTATGGCTAACCCCATTACGGTTATCACAGTAGCCCGAGTACGTGCAGACCTCTAAACACATTACCCCACAGAAATGAGTGCCATAAGTCCAGGCCTTCTAACCGCCAGGAATTTAGTTATCATTATTATTATTGCTTTTTGATGGAGACAAAGATCATGTTGTCAACGAGATAGACCAATCGTCCTCAGAAATTGAGGAAAACGAAAACGATGACATGTTTTGAACTCTTAAAGTGTTAAGTTGCAATTGTTTATTTTATCTACTTATGTGAGAATTTTCAAAATAATGTTCAATCAGGTCTGATATAGTGCTTTATGTGAGATAGATTCTAAGTTGCATGAAGGGCATAAACAAATAATAATAATAATATTTATAAAAGACTAACATTAGTGCATCACGCTAACTCCTAATAGTAAATCAAGTTGATTCTCATTGCAATAATATAATACAATAAATTAGATTTGAGCATTTATATTTATGTATCCGCAAGTTCGTTGGTCCGCTAACTTAAAAAAAAAAAAAAAAAAAAAAAAAAAGTAAATGCAAACAATTAGAGCTCTTAAGTATTGACTTTAACCTATAATTAGTGCTTGAACTTTTTTCGGGTAAACTGTACCCGCCCGATACCCATTGCGTTTGGTTTACTCGATCCTTAGACCTGATAAACTTGTTTCACCCATGTTTGGCCTGTTTAGACCGTTTGACCTGATAGACTCGTTATGAGTTCGTACATGATAATTAGAACAATTTGTGTTATGATAATAAAGTGAAACCATCATTTACAATAATGACAGACCAAGCTTGTTTTCATAAAAAACGGGGTTATCAAGTCAACCCTATTCATACGGTTCAATCGGGCAAACCCGATTCATACGGGTAAAAATACAATATCGGTCCAACGTGCGGTCCGGGATCTATTCTATTTTCCGAGCATTACCGAAAATGCACAGTAGCCGGACGTAAAAACTATTATTATTATTATTATATTAATAGGAGAGAAAATTACTTGTTGAATGACCTGTACGAATTTTATCCCTATTTTAAATGGTTATTCTTGTTTTATGTATCTGCTTATTGGTTTGCAACACTCACAAAGGAGAATAGTTCGAGACTTCATTGTTTACCCCGGCAACAGGGAAAGCGGCTAAGCTTTTGTAATACCGGCAACATCCAACTGGTTGACAAACCGCACGTGGCCACTAACAACCATATGACAGTTTTACTGCTGATAAGAAAACTTGGTTTAGCTTTGAAAACCACTATAAATACTACTTAATATTGCCTAGAATATTACACTAGATCCTGGATCGAACTACAGTAATTTTCAATGATGAATCCAAGCCCTTCATTAGTACAGATGATTTTAGAAGCCCTTCATTAGTACTCTTGTTCAGTTACAAAAAAAAAAATGCGATTTCATACAGATTTTGAAACTGAATTACGTATATAGAAGTATACAATATACACATATTCAATGGTAACTGAAGAACACGGCAGGTTTCTAGAACCAGCGCCATGCCGCGGGGGGGGGGCGAAAAATTCGGGAGAAAAAGGAAAAAATGTTTGGAATATATGTATGGGGGCGCCGTTGTATACTCTCACCCCGGGCGCTGATTTTCCACGGCACGGCCCTGTCTAGAACACTGGCCCGCATCCCCATTGAGTCATACGAAACTTATCAATCTGGTTAGTAACTCGCTACCGCTCGCTCGGCATAATTATGTAAATTGAATACTAAGCTTTGATAAAGAAACCAAACTGGCTACTAACCCACCTTTAACTGTATGGTAGAGCCAGTATTCTAGAATCTTCCCGAAAAACATCCATTTCGTGATCATTAATTAATGAGGCACCATTCACAACAAAGTTATCTTTCACATAACAAAACTGATTTTTTACAAAATGAAAATAACAATTAAGAACAGCAATAAACTCTCCAAAATCCTTCCATCAATGTATGTAATCTCGACCAAAAAACTATAAGAGATAAAATATGCATCAGTTCTACATTAATACAACATATATTTTGACAAGTATGATTTCTTCAAGTATAACCCATCCATAATAGTAGAACTCGCACCTTTATACACACAGGCGATCGTTTAGGTTACAGTTAGTAGGTATGTTTTGAGATCTGGTTGATATATCGGATGATTAACCAGGAGGTTAAATACCTTCGATGCTTTGATTCAGATAAGATATGCCCATAATGGAAAGTTCGTACATCCCACGCCTAATCTACATCTGCACTTTCCGATTGCAAGGTTTTAAACGAAGCGAAATCATCTAATAACATATTTCCGTGGAGGTCAAATGTGGGTACACAACAATTTCCAAAATTTACAGATAAAATTCAACACACTGCATGGAAAGACATGCTTATAAGGAAGAAATTTCGCACGCAGTAGGAAGTAACACAGATGTATTTGTTATAAATATGGTGTTGCCAGAACAAAGTCATCACAAGTGCTTTACGACGGTTAAAGAAGTGAGAGAATATAAATGATGATTTTATTAGATACTATTTCTGGGTTAACCGTGTTATCGCTGGATAAATTCTAGAAAATTCACCAGATGGTTTGTGAAAAAGAGTGAGCGAAAGTCGGATAGGAAGAATACCAATACTTGAAAATACTTGAGTTAAGAAAATACTTGATGCTGTTATGACAAGATTGTCAGTATCGTGTTTGAGTTTTATCGAGTTGTACAAAAATAAGGAGTGTAAGTTGTTGACATTACACTATGGCACTGTCTTCTAAACAGGCAAACAGATTTTCTTTAATGCAGAAAGAAACAAACTATTAAAAAGAAGATAAACATCTAACCAAACCTAGCACGATCTAACCTAATTTAGCACATTCTGGTACTTTTCTGCATGGCATTTAGCATCTCCCCCAAAGCTGTGCAACACATAAGCCATGCATTTTGAGATATAAAGTGTTTCTCCACTATCTTTGTTTATGCGTACACCCATCGCCGATGACGTGCCTGCTTCATATGGACACACACGCCCTCGCTATTGGTCGGGTCACCACTCTTACGATCGTGCCCGGACTCTGTTACATAGCATGCGTGCTCCTTAGTGGCAACCTAGCGTAAGTTGGTTCATGCTTTCTGCTGTAGTTTTTATGACACGTCCACACTGTATTTCGAATCATAACCACTACCAAGTGAACAGGCTCACAACCTAGTATTTTCAGGAAGAAACAAAATAATAGTCTTTTTTTATTATTATTATTATTATTATTATTACAATGTGGTTCGGCGATACAGCAGTAATGCTGTACTTCTCGCCGGCTGACTATTTCTGCACAAGAACTCTTAAGTGTTTGCAATACCCTTGCTTACGCGCACGCCTCAACCTTCGACCTGTCCTCACTCGGTTAGATAGCATTCAAACTTCTGGCTGATACTGTTTCTTCCCCAAACTTGCCCATACAAGATCTCCAGTGTTACTTACTGAACAGAATACAGCTGAGCGAGCGAAGGAGGTTAAGAAGCCCAGAAGGGCTAGTTGTTTTCTACCTTCATCACAATTTAGACTACTCGGTTCTGGAACCATGAAACGAGTTGAAGAAGTTGTTAAATAGTATCAAAAATTTTCACTGCCCAGTTTGCAAATTTTTATTTCCCATAAGTCTTTATCGTATAGTCCGGATGCTGTATTTATATCCAAATCATGAAAGACTTGTAATATTTCAACAATTAATTCTAGAGGCCCCTTTAACTTCGCGTATGGTAAGTGGAGTATATTATGTCGCCCAATCCAAATCTTTTGGAAGACAAAAAGGGAACTAGGAAAAGAATTACAAATCTTCAACTATTATTTCGAATGGGTGCCTACACTTTACTTACATTTCAATACGTTTATTATCTAGCCAACTTTATCAAGTAGGCCTAAACATTCCCAACAACTTATATCGATCTTTCAAAGCTGATTTATTCGGTAAAGCACCTAAATGTAAATAATAAACACTGTTTCCAAAATTCGAGCATACAGATCTTAAAACAACAATGTCTCAACATGACTGCCACTAATGCAAAGAACAACAAAAAATCGCTGATCAATTTGAAAGATCTATGGAACCACAACAAACTAAATTATCGAAGCGTATTTTGTGCATCATTCTACAACCTTCAAGGTTGCTGCACCGGCAAATATGTTAATAGTGCTCGAAAATACATGAACCTACTTTTTATTACTTCTGAATAAACAATATCAGTCTTGTAGTCACTTTGGTTATAGCAGGTCGTGTACGTCTAACTACATTATACAAATTGTTTCAATTTACTGATTCATCCATCATGGCAACCAGATACAGCCACGCCGCCATTCCGGCTTCCGATAGACAGAATATCAAAACTTCCTGATAATGTGATGGAAAATTATTTTTTTAGACTTTGGGCAGACATTAAGTAATATATACATAATTAAAAGCAGTTATTTACCTGTTCAATTGATTTATCGTCTTCTAAAAACACTCATGAAAATCTATTATTGCGAAGACAACGGACTTCACACTCACTTGTAGCACTCGTATCTCACTGTTACCAGATCACGTATGAATCCATGGTAGACATACCCAACTAATCCAAGTAGTAGTTCGCAATATTAACTTCCACCAAAAAAATAATAATAATAAATAAATAAATAAATAAATAAATAAAAAATAAAAATAAATAAAAAATTACATTCAGATAGTGTACAATCAATGAAAAAATGCATATTTTAATTTGGTCACTTATTCCAAAATGTAATTTAATAATATAATTAGTGTTATATTAGCACAATGAGAAAAAGTAAATTATTTTAAACATTCAAAGAAAATTGATCTTCTGTACCAAGTTTTCCAAAATTCTGAGTACAGCAACACAGCCAGGGGAGCTTTAGGATTTTATTTTTGGGTAGACCCGCTTTCTCCCTTACATATTTGGTTGATTGATAACAGTAGGAAATTATTTTTACAGTATTGGTTGATGTAATTTGTTAAATAATTATCTACCATTAATACAAGTTAACTAACTAACTAACTAACTAACTATGGTCTATGGCCTATGGAACCCGGAGGTTCAATGCCGCGTTCACAAAAGCTCTCCACTGACTTCTATCCTTAGCTAACTGCATACAGTTTCTACTTTGTATTCCAATCTCTGCGAGATCCATCTTAATATTGTCCTTCCATCTGCGCCTAGGTCTTCCTAATGGTCGTTTTCCGATTGGTCTTCCAGTCAAGACTTTGAAAGTGTTTCTACTTTCTTCCATTCTAGCTACATGACCCGCCCACCTAAGCCTCCTAGACTTGACGACCTTAACAATGTTGGGTAAACCAGGGGTGCCCACAAGGGAGGGCTATGACGCAAACTGCGTCATTGAAATATTGTGGGGGGGTTAAAAATCCATATAAATATGTTTGATGGGGGGGGGTAAAATTAATCGAAAAGAAGATTTTTTTCATGGAAGAACACCTACGGATAGACACTTGGGGGGGTGCGTCATGGACATAAGGGGGGGTGGGCACCACTGGGTAAACCGTATAAATTATGTAGTTCCTCGTTATGAAGTTTCCGCCATTCCCCATTCCCGTTCCTCTTGGGTCCGAGTATTCGTCTCAGGATCTTGTTCTCAAATACTTTCAGTCTATGTTCTTCCCTTAGAGTAAGTGACCATGTTTCGCAGCCATACAGAACAACAGGCATGATTATCGTTTTGTATATTTTAAGCTTCAAATTCCTCGACAGAATTCGCGACGACAAGAGATTTTGAACCGAAGAGTAACACGAATTCCCTGCTTTTAGTCGACATTTAATTTCTCCGTGAATATGATTTTCCTCTGTTAATATTGATCCTAGATATTTGAAACTTTACTTTAATTTAAACATATCTTAATTAATCTAATTAGCTTTCTCGGTATTCCAAGTTCTGTAAGAACGTTGTATAATGTTTCTCTCCTAACCGAGTCGTACGCCTTTCTAAAATCAATAAATAGTTGATGTACCGGGGTATTGTATTCCCACTTTTTTTCGAGTATTTGGCGAATGGTAAAAATTTGGTCGATAGTTGATCGATTTCGTCCGCACTGATAATCTCCAATAATTTCATCTGCGTATGGGGTCAGTCTTGCTAATAGAATATTTGAAAGGATTTTATAGGATGTTGACAGAAGAAAAATGCCTCGATAATTATTACAGTCAGTTTTGTCGCCTTTCTTGTGGATTTGAACAATGATTGATTCTTTCCACCCTTGTGGCAATTCTTTCTTGTTCCAGATAAGGAGAATGAATTTGTGTATCATGTTCAGGGTGGGAAAAAATCATGATTTTTTTTAAAAAAAATCATTTTTGTTGATTTTTTGATTTAAATCGATTTTTTTATTTAAATCAAATCTTTCTCCTCGTATAATACAAGTCACAAACTGAAGAAAAAGCATTAAGAATTAGTATTAAATGCTAATTATGCCATTTAAGTGAAAGTATTGGGGTTGAATTTTGAATTATCCCCAATCGTTAACATATATCAATCCCAAACAGTGTTTCTTAACCCTTTTAAATTATGGCTCTTTTTAAAGGTAAATTATAAACTTTCAGTCAAGCAGCCACAGCACCATCCCTATTTATCCTAGGATCATGGCACAGTCCGCGGCATAAAATTTGTTACAAAAATTCTAAGTCCAAATGAATAACAAACTCTTGCCCAGTTTTCTTATGCATTCCCGCAATACATGTATCAATCGATTAGTTGCTTCTAGTATTTATTCCAACTCCTCCCCGTCCTCCACCTCTCCTTGTCTAAAGCAGTGTGTGTGACGTAGTACACTCTTTCCATTCAGCTGAAAAAGAAACAGGAATCAAGTTTACAACGTTATAGCTTTAAAACAGTCTTTTCCATTCGTTTGATCTGAAATATTTTTAACAGCCTAAATTAAAGAAAAGTCACACAATCTTCCCAGATCTTCATAAATATCTTTAGTTTCATTCTTTTCTTTCTTTAAAGAGTGCAAGCTAGAAAGATGCTCCCTAAGAAATCTATGGAAATTGCCAAGAGCTCTAAAATATCTACGGACAGAAACGAGTTTTATTCAATGATTCATTGAATTTCTTTTCAGTAAGTGCAAGCAAATGTTTCAGGGGCGTCATTTGGGCAGGACAGAAGGGTGTAATTCCCCCTCTCTTGAGCTTCATAAATACGTATTTTTTGATCAAATGTATAGTAATACACTAATAAAAAGTGAAAATCTTATGTCGCCGGAGAATCTCTTCCTCCCCCCCTCCCGAATAAAGTCTAAAAGACATTGGTTTTAACAACAAACCTATAGAGCTACGATAGCACATTGCTAATACATTTGGTTTCAAGAGTCGAAGGTTTGATCTCAAGCAATATGACTTCCTGGGTGACATTGAGAGAGAGAGAGAGAGATTCAAGTATGGAGACAGAGAGGGATGATTTGTATACACAGATTTAGAATTGGGGGGAAAATGATCGGACAGCATTCGTATTATGACGAAAATTCTGATTTTGTGAAAGATAAGAAGGGAAGTTTTCGAACTGCGAGGATCACATTAGTCAGTTGTCGAATTAATGTGGAGAACTCTTTTTAGAGCATCAGATGATTACGAAAGGTGAGAAAGATCTTCAGAACTGAGGAATTAAGATTTTAAAAACTCTGGTTTCGACGACGGGTTTCGAACCACGAACCTTGTGGTCATCGAAACATGACTTTATCCATTCTGCTATGGAGAATTCTATTACTGGTTCACATACGTTTCATTTAGCTGCGTTGAAAGCTACCTTAAGGGGATATTCCAAAAGTTGACTCGGTGGATGCGCCGTTCAGATAGGACGTAAACCTCTTGTAACTTAGTAACAATGTGCAAAATGAACTTCCTCTTCTTCAGGACACTTTTTAAAGCTTTAAAATTTGTTACTATTGTTTTAATTAAGTGACATTTGATAGAACCATCTGATAAAGTAGTGCCAAGCCCTGTGCGTCATTGTCTGTTAGGTGAATGGTTAATGTAAGTTACTCCTACGTGGATGGTACGAGCTTCCAATGAAGAGCATTCTTATTCATTATTTGATTTGAGCTACGCTCATACTGTATATTCCACAAGTTCAATTTTGAAGTAATGTAGTCACAGCTAGTTTAATTCGAAATAATTTTTCAATATTATATTTGTTACTAAATTTACATGGCACTCCTCACTGTTTGTAGCCCTGCATGAACGCAAAATTGTTTTAAAAGTATATTTTACTTTCAAGTTTTATTGTTGTTTTTTTTTTTTTCATTGTCCTTCAACTTTATTTTATAATTATTTTCTATTTCTTAATTATAACATATTTTCTATTTATATTGTATTCTATGTTACATGTTTATTATTTATATATTATGTCTCACCTTTGAAGAGGAGCTTTTGACAATTCAGAGCAGCAGGGACATACACAGGATGTAGGCCTTGGCAATCCAGAGCTTTTGCCCCGACGAAATCACTACTTTTTTTGTTTGTATATATATATATATATATATATATATATATATATATATATATATATATATATATATATATATATAATTTTATAGATGGTGATAGCAGGGGCGGATCCAGGGGAGTACGTTCGGGCGATCACATCCCCCAGAATAGGGAACTTTTTATACTTTTTATTTTAAAAATAAAGCATATCCTAAGTATTTTTCATCTTTGTATTATAAACGTAAATTAAAACCTAAAGTAGATAGGCCTTACTTTCTTAAGAAAGTTAATTCTACAGAAGAGCTCTTTCTCATTTTCTATTTTTCTCTTTTCTTTCTTATCTTTCTTTCTTTCTTTTTTCTTTTCTTTTTTTGCAATCCGCTCTTACCTTGATTTGACTTCGAACGACCGCCCCTCCCAAACAATCATCCTGGATCCGCCCCTGGATGATAGACATTTTAGTAAAATATGCCCTCAATCGCTGAAATAAATTCCTGTCAAGCTTTCGATCGCTGAAATAAATTTCTGTCTACGGCCCTGCAAAACAGTGACGATTTTAGGGAGTGATGCCTCCCTGGAGCAACGACATTTCCCCAGAAGTCATATCTCCGATAATTCAGAATGTGATTTGTGCATTATCACTTTTCACTCTCAGTGTCTTGAAACGCACCAAAAAGGAACTGTTCTGAAGTATTTACTGGTACTCCCTATGACCCCATTTTAATATGGCCAACCTTGGACATATACACATCTGAAATATCACCTTTTATGTCAGTGATCCCGAAAACTATCCATTCGACACAAATATAGGATATTTTCGATTCTTTATTCCTGTCACCCTCCCATTGTCAACTCGAAGCCAACCAAGGCTTATTTTGGACTTACGCAGCATCCACAGTGTCACTTTTCATCTTTGCACATGAATTCGACACTAATTTCGTTCGTATTTGACTACTTTTACATGTCACCTTCACCTCTTGGTAGGGATTTTTTCTGTATCTCGCCCCCACAACTATGGAGAAATTTCAACCAACTAAGTATAATTATAAATTATCATCTGAAACACAACAGTACGGGTGATCTTTTTCGCAGAGGAATTCGTTAACTACTGTTTCAATATCAATGTATTGGCTTTTTTTGCTCTGCATGCTGGAGATTGCCAAAGAGCTAAACTTCATTCTGTACTATTGTGCTATGAATATAGTGGTTTAATTTACTGAATACTCTCTTAGATGATGCTCTCGTCACAGGAAAAGTGAGATACAGTTATAAAAAAAACAAAACGAAATATTTAAGTTTTACGTCCCACGTTATGCCGACATCGCTAATGGAGACAGTGATGGTGAGAAACGAATGAAATCGTTTGTTTAATGAAGAAAGTGGGAGGAAACTGGAGAAACCCGAAAAAACTCATCTACGCGGTGTTTGTCCATAATAAAGTTCATTCAGCGCGAGCTGGGATCTAACCAACAACTCCATGCACCATAGGTAAAGTTATAAAAGAATAGGCGTCTAAACAAATACGGAACACTACTATCAATGAGACTTGTATAAGATTAGATTTTTATTTATTTCATTCTAAGTTGAAATTTGAATCAATCTTGATCTTCATTACTGTTCAAAATCCGGACCTGGGTATTTAAACCTTGGATTTTTTCACTGTAGACCAAATATCTCCATTTTTAAAAACCCAGAGATATTTAATTCTCCATACGAAAAACCACTGGTGTTTTGCTGGTGTTTTCTACCAAAACCAAGGGGGCAAAAACCTCGGGTTTTCTTGACACACACAAGCCAAATCTCTCCAATTTTAAAAACCTAAATGAGAAAACCCAGGGGATTTGAAAACCACTAAGCAAATCTCCCCGCCCTAAGAGTGATTTGAGTTTACTTTTACTATCTTATACAGTGCTCCAGTTTTTGCAGAAAAGTTAAAACAAAATCTGGAGGCTTCCTCGCACTACTGTTCGTAGCACTACCCTTATCAGATCTAAAATGGCGTCCTTTCAAGTGTTATTTAAGTTGGGAAACAAGTACAGGCAATAGTTAGAATGATGAAAATGATGATCTAGACATTGCAATCCTAGATTATGCAATGCCAAGTGTGTTCGCAGGTGCTTGATGGACAGGTATATTCTCCTGAAGGAACAGAATTACTTTCTTTTCATTTTCCGCGGTGTTGAACTTTGAATTTCTCTTTCAGTTTTGTGAGTAATGTAGATATTCTGGATTAAATATCTGATCGTTGCGGAGGTAGTCTATGAGTACGACTCCATACTTATCCCAGAAGAATGTTGCAGTTTCTCAACCTTCTTCTGTGTCTAGAACTTCATGGGAGAAATAAGTGCTACTACTCCACTGACTGACTAAATATGTTCGCAATATTTATAAAGGTTATAGTCCTACTCTCTTGTTCCATTCAGTTCACTTCAAACATCAAGCAATTTACAAGACGGTCTCTGCGAAAAAACAACTGAAAGTGAAAATATAACCCCACTTCCCTTTCCTACAGAAATTTTAGAACTTCCTGATCTTTCATGGTTAGTTACTCAGTTATACAAAACCAGGATCAAAACACTTACCATAGTTGTTTTTACATCAACTTTTCTCGATATCATTACTAAATTTTCTGCCTCTTAAGGACTAAAGAATCTAAAAAGTGTAAGGGGTCTGTCCTGGTTCGTATACTAGTAATCTTCAAAATAATTCGAAACGTTTTAACACTTTCTTAACTGATTTTTAATAATTGACCATGAGAAGTATACATAAACAACTTTTCTGCATATTCAACAAGATGTCTACACCTTTTATACAGACACTTATTTACTCGACAAGATGTCTACGTACATGTTCATTTTACTTACGACGTTGCTATAGTAACAACAACTCTCTTATTTTTGTTACCGATTACAATAATATCTCGAAATCTCTATATGTCTTTCTTTTCTTTATACATAGTATTGCTCACCTAATTCGCCTCTGATCCCTTTCTGTAAATTGGCACAGATTGTTAATAATACATAAATACATACAACGTTATCGTTGAAAAAGGGTGTTTTAATCCCTAAAAGCTACCTCCTACAAGGAAGTCATACCATATCTGAAAGTTTACAGTATTGGCTACTCTGCAATACAGGGGAATTTTACGGGAGATCTTAGGTTGACAAAACCAGAGCGGGAGTTCTTAAGTTGACATAACCAGAGCAACAGGACATGACATCACTTAATGCCGTCACTACCCTGGAGCACTTCATGCGCAGTGTATCCATAAGCAAGGCAGCTCTGTTGACAGCATTACGGCTGAGGTAATATGCCGAGGTGGATTATAATTTAAGACATACCTGGAATTTGTTCGTGTACTGGTGGACAAAAAACACATTATGTTGTTACAGCGGTTGTGTGAGTTGCGTTTTACATTCAACAAACGAACAAGAATATACACAAACAATGCACTGAATAATGCGTAAATAATTGCTGCTTGTCCCATCAAAGGCGGGAAGAACGCCGGGATTTTTAAAAAAATCTCATTTCGTGTTGCGAACTGATACGTGTACTAAGATTGTAATATCAGGTTTCCTCAGTTATGTTCTATTTTATGTGTACTGACATTCTTGATATATCAACTTCTTTTAGCACCAAATGAACTCTTGTAGGTTTAGTAAGTGTTTTGAAGTGGCAGAAACGGGATTAAGAATACGTGGACATTTTTAAAAATTACAATTTACAGATAAAAGGTGTTAATTCAGAACAAAAGACAAATGTTTAGGGAATTTATTTATGAAGGCCCAGAATATGTAAGTCATCTGTGAACAGATACAGCAATAAGATGTTGCTTTCATTTCTATGAAACTCTCAATAAGGGCGTTATTCAAGGGCTGCAAACTAATGTACAAGGAACTTGAAATATCACTATTTCGCTACCTGAATCTACCCTAACCTAACCCGAACTACTGCTACTCTACTACTAGTAGTATACTATTATTACTACTACTACTCAACTACTACCATTACTACCTTACTATACTCCTACTACTGATGCTACTAGCCTATTATTTTACCGGTACTATCATTGCTACTACCAGGGACGGAAACAGCTACAGAGGTTTGGGAGGGCTGTGAATATGTTACGGGGGCCAAGTCATTAAAATTATCTTATAAAAATCTAAATTGTGTTTTTTTGTATTAATAATAAAATTTTGTATTGAAGTCTGGATGGGCCTCAAAAAAGTTTAGGGTCACCTGGCCCCCGTGGCCTCCCTCTGGTTGCGGGCCTGGCCAGTACTAAACTACTACCCTACTACTACTGCCTTACTACTACTATACTATCATTACTACTATTACTACTACTAAAAGTGCACCCATAATTTTTTTTAAAGTAATTTTTGAACAATTATCCCTGAATTTTACCTGTTCCTGGTTGATCACTGGCTTGGGCCAACACATGTACAGTCTAGAAGGCGTGATGACACTATTTTCATCAAGAAATGTGAGTTTCAAAGTACAGTAATATGAATGTGTCCACGTATTGTTGATCTGAACTGCGGAAACTGCTCTATCCCAATTAACGATGCACATTAACACTGAAGTAATAAAGTAATTATGCAGCCTATACCTAAGCTACACGAGGTTTACGTTTACGCACCCACTGGCCAGTGCTTAAAGTGACATCAGATGAGGTGACGGTATGGAACAAATATGTCTACTTAGAGCAGTAATTCTGACAGAACCCTAAAGAGCAACTCTACTCCTGACATTTTGCACCATTTAACGTGAAAATCTATAGAAAAAGAGGGAGAGAGTGAGGACTAGTGTGTAAATGTTTTACTTGCCATTATAATCAGCCTAGTATTCAATGAATGTTGTTTTCCGTTGTATTGCATTCTATTGTATTGTAATCCACTAGTATTTAACGATTCTTTCCAATCTCATTTCCATTTTCAAAAGCTTCTTCTGGTCTCGTCTCGACTCGTGGTCAACAGTATTTTTCTTATACCAGACTGTTCCGGAAGTCCTGACCACCAACACACTAACCTACATGAGGTAAAACTTTGGAAGGATAGATGGCACCACCAGTGAAAACTGTTGGCAGGCATAGAGGACTGGTTCTTGGGATCAAGTGAAGGCAAGTACTGCGTGTGTAGCGAGTGTTCCTATGAAGTCAAAAAGTGCAACATGAGGACCCAATTTCAATTCGAGCTGTGCTACGACTTTTATGGAAAAAAGGACTAACTGCAAAAGCTGCAGCGAAGGAAAGGACACATCCGATTTGGGTGTTTTTGGATATGCTGAGGACCTCCCGGGAAATTGTTTATATAGGGTCAACTCCTTATGATCAACACTGTGTCCTCCAGAGGTCACCAAAGGTCACACAACGGGTCTTGTTAGAACTGGTTCAAACTTGGCATACAAAAAATAGTTATGTGTTATACTGGGCTACGGTAAATGAGGATAGTCCACATAACGGTGTGACTTTTGGTTACCTCTGGAGGTCACAGGATTGGTCATAGGGAGTTGCCCCCATATAAACAATTGACCGGGGGTTCTCAGCTACAATATATCCAAAACACCACCAAAATCGGACAGACTAGAAAATGTAATGCTTTTGTACGGTGTTCTTTGTCGTGCAGAGAACAAAGCAATACTGGATCGATCGAGAGCTACCCGTTGGTTCACAAAACTTACTGCGGGTGATTTAAGTCTCGCGAACAAGTCCGTGAGGGTAGACCTCCGATGGATATTAACGGCCCTCTGCAAGATGCTGTAAGTGTTGAACCACAATCGAGTACACGTGTTTTAGCAAGAGTGATTGCGGCATCCAAATCGGCAGAAATCAGTCGATTGCATGCCATGCATTACGTCAATAAACTGCCCCAACAAATACCTCATGAGCTGACAGAGGAGCAGGCCCAGCCCGGAGTGGCAACTTGCTAGAATTTGTTTAAGAAAACCTGCGTGATCTTCATTTCTGGAGGAGAATTGTGACAGGAGATGAGAATCTGTGTTTTTGAGAAACTCTGACACACGTAAACAGTGGAGAAAAAAAAGGACAGGAAGCCCTGGACAATGTGAAATAGGACAGATTTGGGGAAAAGCTCATGTTGTGTGTTTGATGGTGTATTGACGGGATAATCCATTTTGGGTTTGTTCCAGAGAGTCGTGCTGTAACAGGTGAACTGTATTCTGAACAATTACGCAGAGTGTATGCCATTCTGAACGAGAAATATCTGGCATTAACGAGGAGGAAGAGCTTACTGCTGCAAATTGACAATGCTCCTTGTTATCGGTCTCGAAAGTGACTAACACCCTGGCTGAACTTGACGTATTTGAGTTGTTACTTCATTCTGTCTATAGTCCAGATGTTGCACCCTAAGATTATGGTTTGTTTCGCTCTTTCTCACATTTCTTGTGTGATCGGCAATTATATTCATATGATGAGATGCATGCTGCCTGTCGCGAATTTTTCAATTCTAAGCCTGCCACCTGGTATCACCATGAGATTGAACTGTTGTCTCAAAGATGAGTGAAGGTCATCGAACATGATGGCCTGTACTTTTCTGAATAAAGGTTTGTCTTGTTCTGATATTCGTGCTTCATTTTCCTTCATGTATGGTGCAGAGCTTTTGGGACAGCCTGGTAATTTTAAACACTGAAGTCCAGACAATGTGAAAATAATCATTTTGAATTTAAAAACGAGTCCTGTCAATGACAGGGCAGATCCAAGTTTAACATTTTAGGCGGGTGGTACGGTAGTTAGAATTTTTTGGTGGGTGAGGGGTGGAATTGCTCGCCGAAATGTTGAAAAATCAAGAGCACAAATTCTGCTATTGAATAGGGTGATAGGGAACTGATACCGGTATTTACTTTCCAATGAGCAGCAATGAAATCTTTGATAATACAATTGACTCAATGCTAACGTCATACTTATTTTTATGTGTAACATCTTTTCTTTTCTGCACGCAAATTACAATTTAAATCAGTTACTTTTACCGGTATGCCATACCGGCCGATTTTCGAACTTTCGGATGCATAACCGGCTCACTTTAAGCACTGCCACTGGCTCAACTTTTGAAGTATTTCGTTTTATTAGCTTATCAACGTCGACCATACCCTAGAGGCCGCATGGACAAAGTCGCACATAGTACGAACTATTCGCAAAATCAAAGTAGGCGAATCACTTATCGACAATTTTGGCATTTATTACTGCCTTAAAATGGGAAGGTCATTAAGTGACATGAATTCCCGTCTATAGCTCTGAGCGTTATGGATTACACGCACAACATCTAATGGATTTATCAAGAAAAACTGAGCCCACAGGTTCAGCACCCACATAAATACATTACTTATGAACAAGGGCGCCCATCAGGCGGGCAAGGTGGGGCGCTCGCCCCCTAAGAGAAAATTGTACTTGGGAATATTGAAAACCCAATAAAATTTTTACATTACTTACAGCAAAATTTGAAACTATATTTTAAACGTCGCTTATACTTGCCCCCCTTGGAAACCACACATGGGCGCACTTGCTTATGAACTGCACACTAAGAAAAATCCGTTCTCCGGACAGCGGTATATTGCACAAATATACGAAATCCTCTTGCCTACTACAGAAATCAGTACATACGCACTGCCCTTAGGTGTTACATCATGCCATTGCAGGATTTCTGACATCTAACAGTTTTCCGTATATCACCTATGTTACATTCTGCAGCTATATTCTATTCTACTATGGACATTCTGCGTCGATTTGTATGTGAGATCCTGACCGCCTATATTGTTTCATACGGAAAATACCTATAGATGGAACACTTATACGGAAAGTATTATAAAACATACGTTTTCAGGTATAGGTTTGTTGTACGTTAAGTCCAAAAACTACAGGAATTACGCATGTAACCTACCGTTTTAAGTACGATACCTACAATTTTTTTCTCAGTATGTGCTTTGAAAACTAGCCATATGTCGGATTACGGGAAGAAAGCATTTTTTGTGAAAATCATTGTTGTTTTCTTAAATGATTTTGAGATTAATCTACCTAAAGCCAAACATACCACTAACTAAAGAGTTTCAGACAATATTGCTGAGCATGAGTAGTCGCTAATGCTCTCGCGTTTGGTCCTGGGCTCGATTTCCGGCAAGGTCAGTCGGTCGAAAAGGTGTAACAGATTTTTCAGGTTAGCTATCCTAAATGAGGATTTTCCTGTGATTTCCTCATTCACACCAGGTAAATGCCGGGATAGTATCTAATTTACAGGCCTCAGACCATTTCTTTCCTTATCCGTTCCTTATATCCCTCTCCCGTACCGTGATTGTGTGCTTGCCGAGGATGTCATCCCTCCAGCGTAACGTGTTTAAGGCCATAGATGCCGGTAATGGCCATGACTTGTGTCAATAAATAAATATTGACGAGCGAGCGCTAGCAAGCGAAGTCGAGTTAGAGCGCCGCAATGTACGTTGTATTCGTCCATTCTAATTAATAGCAAATAGTAATTGCAAAATTTTCCATTCCGCACAGGGCATTTCCAGTCTACTCAGTTCACAAATTACTCACATATCAATATCAATTATCTTTCCGCAACATGAACTCATTCCACCTATAAACATTGTGTTTTTACGTAGTTTTGGTCCCCCGTAATCCTACAGAACCCGAGAAATATATTACATACTTCTTTCGTAAATTTAGCAAATTCAAACTCATAAAATAGGACAGCATCATCGTTTTCTACATACAGTAAACGTTATATAATTTTTAAAAATTAGTAGTACAGTCCTCTTTCACACGCAGTCATTCATTTTAATCATAAATTACTGTTTTTATGTTTATGTATTCTACACCTGCATCCATTTATCCAGCGCCGTAACTTAGATTTTTTTCTTGGGACGGGGGGGGGGATAACCATTAATACGCGTATTTGGTGCTCCTAAAAAAAAGTTGTTCCTCAAATCCTTGGGCTCCCTCTTTCCATCTTTCTCTTACTCTTTATGGGCCCGGGTCGTTAGTTACACCTTTGGACCCGTTCCATACATGCCAAATGAATTAAGGGGACAATATTGACAAATATCAAAGCCATACGAATAAACATTATTTCTAGGGTCCCTAATAGTAAACCTTTTTATTGAAATGGGCCCACGACTCATGTTTGTTTTATTTACCTTTTATGTGTTGTTTTGTTTATGTAATATAGTGGACATATTCGATGCTTCATTTATAATTTCATGTTCGTATCGTATACGGAGTAAGAAAATTTTGTCTTAACATGGGTACCCTCGAACGGCGGGCAGCCTCCTTGGGGACGCATTTGCCCCCTCCCTCCTCAAGTTACGGCCCTGTCACTTATCACATACTAGGCTGGTAGCCAGCCCAAAAATCTAGGGGAAGCCCGGTAGAAGTTTGGGAGGGGGTCCCGATCCAAACGTATTATAGTTAATCATCATATTATAGCTCAGCGCACAAATTTTCCGGTCGCCAAGTCGCCATTGGCGACTAGAAATTTAGAGCTGGCGACCAGTGTTCAGTAGGAATGGTTTCTGCCTGAACTCACAGGCAGCGCATTTTCTGTTTCGTAAGAAAATAATTGTCACTGAGTGAGAGAAAACACGGAATGTGAAGTCTTTCTTTGTCAAACCAAAGGCCGTTTGGGGGGCGGACATGTCAATTTGCACGTGAGAAATACTGGCGACCATTATTTTTGGATTGGCGAGTGCGTCAGACTTTGAAATTTTGCACCTTGTTATAGTTCATTTGCAAGCGTACTGTGAAAATTTTAGGGGACCAGTAAAAATTTAGGGGGGCCCGCCCCCTAGACCCCTAAGATCTCCCAAACCAGAGCACCACACAATATGACTTCACTAAATGTGATAGTAAGTTGAGCAGTGTTCGCAACTGATTTGGTGTCAACTTATTAAGTTTATACTAGAGTAACAGACCGGTAAAGAAAATATGTTTAAAAATGATTATCTGTTAATGAAGTAATATACTTAAAGAGATATTTGTATATTTGTATGAAAACATAGCATCTCCACACGCGAAATTTGATGATGTGCTCCGCGAAAGATTTGTTGCCACAAAAAATTTGGAGACCCACAATATATAATTGACATAAAAATTAATGATAGATCTACATCATATTAGTATGTGACAGTCCCGTATCCATGGGATCTAGAGGGGCGGGCCCCCTCTAAATTTTTACTGGCCTCCTAAAATTTTCACAGTAGGCTTGCAAATGAACTATAACAAGTTGCAAAATTTCAAAGTCAGACGCACTCGCCAATCCAAAAATAATGGTCGCCCGTATCTCTCACGTACAAATTGAGATGTCCCGCTCCCCCCCCCCCCAAACGGCCTTTGGTTTGACAAGAAAAGACTTCACATTCCGTGTTTTCCCTCACTCAGTGACAATTATTTTCTTACGAAACAGAAAATGCGCTGCCCTGTGAATTCAGGCAGAAACCATTCCTACTGAACACTGATCGCCAGCTGTAAATTTCTAGTCGCCAATGGCGATTTGGCGACCGGAAAATTTGTGCGCTGTACTATAATATGATGATTAACTATAATACGTTTGGATCGGGACCCCCCAAACTTCTACCGTGCTTCCCCTAGATTTTTGGGCTGGCTACCAGCTTAGTACGTTATAAGTGACAGGGCTGTAAATTGAGGAGGGAGGGGGCAAATGCTTCCCGAAGTTAGCTCCCCGCCGTTCGAGGGGACCCATTTTAAGACAAAATTTTTTACTCCGTACACGATACGAACATGAAATTATAAATGAAGCATCAAGTATGTCCACTATATTACATAAACAAAACAACACATAAAAGGTAAATAAAACAAACATGAGTCGTGGGCCCATTTCAATAAAAAAGTTTACTATTAGGGACCCTAGAAATAATGTTTATTCGTATGGCTTTGATATTTGTCAATATTGTCCCCTTAATTCATTTGGCATGTATGGAACGGGCCAAAGGTGTAACTAACGACCCCGCAGACCTTGCCGTGCGGAGGGCCCACAGGCTCCGGGGGGGGGGGGGGGGGGCATAAAGTGTAAGAGAAAGATGGAAAGAGGGAGCCCAAGAATTTGAGAAACAACTTTTTCTAGGAGCACCAAATACGCGTATTAATGCTTACCTCCCTCTCAAGAAAAAATCTAAGTTACGGCGCTGGATAAATGGATGCAGGTGTAGAATACATAAACATAAAAACAGTAATTTATGATTAAAATGAATGACTGCGTGTGAAAGAGGACTGTACTACTAATTTTTAAAAATTATATAACGTTTACTGTATGTAGAATACGATGATGCTGTCCTATTTTATGAGTTTGAATTTGCTAAATTTACGAAAGAAGTATGTAATATATTTCTCGGGTTCTGTAGGATTACGGGGGACCAAAACTACGTAAAAACACAATGTTTATAGGTGGAATGAGTTCATGTTGCGGAGAGATTAGGGGTGTAGCCAAGGGGGGGGGGCATCGGGGCCAGGTCCCCCAAATGACCAGCTTTTAAACATTATAGTAAAATTATCTCGCTCCATTCATTTAAAAGTAACAAAGTTTATTGATAATTAATAATTTATGGTAAAATAGTATGGAGAAATATAGTTTTTCCATACCGATCGAAAAATAGTATAGTATCTCTTCCTTATACCGATCGAAAAATAGGATACTTTTTTGTGACAGCAGATTACAGAATTTACTGCGATTTATATTTGACAGTTTGAAGACAAACGTTTTAACAAGGTACTACAAATACAGCCATAAAACAAAGGTACTAAACTGATTTGTAAGTACAGTATATTTTATATGCTTTAACAAGTGTTTTAAAAGACATAGAGGATGGAAATTTTGGTGAGAAACAATGCTTTTATTCAATTTGGATTTCATTCGCTCTCTTTTATTTCTACTCAGTGTAATAAAATAATTATGTTTTGTTTTAGTCACGAATAATAAATAAATATTTTTGTGAGGAAACCATAAAGAAATTAAGTGACATTTCAAAGGAAATCAATCTTGTGTAAATAGGTTCTGTATACAAGGTCTTGAATTAAAATATAAAGGTAAACAAGAAAAGTTTTGTTGCTTTTTCACCCACCACCTTCGAACATCGATCTGTCACCTAACCTGGAAGATCAAAAATAGTCCCCATCAGTATCGGCGACCTTCTGAAAACGTTCTGGAATGCCATGCAATCCATCGCGGTAGAACTTGGTGGGCCGTGAAACGAAGGAAGTATGAGGTACATTTTGGACTTTTACTAGGGATTTGAACTGGTGTCCTCTAAGGTGGTTGTCCAAAGAATGGAACAGGTGATAATCGGACGGCGCAATACCCGGGGAATATAGTGGTTGCAATATTGTTTCCCATCCAAGGCGGAAAATGGTGTCCTGAGTCATCCTACCCACGTGGGACTTAGCGTTGTCCCGTAAACGAGGACCCATTTGAAATTCAGAAGTGATGGCTCCAGAGTTTTGAGTTTTTGTTGAACACAGCTCAACTGCTGACAGTACACAGTTGCATTGATACTCTGACCAGATGGTAGCAGTTCCCGATGCACGATACACCAAACACACAGAAGGACCTCCTTCTGGTACAGTGCTGGTTTCTGCTGTTTTGAAATCGGTTCATGGGATGCTAACCAATGATGACGGCGCCATGGAGCTTCGTATAGGACACACTTTTTATCACATGTTAACGCCCTGTCCAGAAATGGCTCCGAAACAGTAAATAAACACAGGCGACTACCGCGTTGCCTTCTGGCCCGGAGTCAAAATATGAGAGACCCACCGACCCAACTTGTAGTGCTTCACAAGTTGATGGATGTGCTGCCGAATGGTTTCACCACATACTGAATTGTAGTCCCAGTTCCTCTTTGTACATGTGTTGGTCTTCTGGCACGTGGTGTTTTCGGGTGTTCGTCATCGTTCTTAAACTTGATAAACCATCGCTGCAATGTCCGCGTCGTCACGACACCCTCACCAAAGGCCTGGCATATCTTCTGTCCTGCTACAGCGGTGTTTGACCTCCATTTGAACTCGTTCAGCATACATGCTCTTATGACGCTCTGTGGATGTCCCATGTTCCCTCTGTCTTTACGTAAGTTCACGGTGTGTCTGAATTGCCACAACCAGGTAGTATGTTGGATATACTCGCACCAACAACTTACGTTCGCCTTATCTCCACTCGCATTCAACTCACGGTGTGAGGTCCAATTGAACACAGACCTCCACGAAAAGGGACAGAACTTTCTTGGTTACCTTTATAGTTATGCACAAAAGTATAGCGTTTCGTCCCGGGCAGTAGTTCTTGGTTAAGCATAATAAAAACTATCTTGAATATAATTTATGGACAATAATAATAATAATGTTAATAATAATAATAATAATAATAATAATAATAATAATAATAATAATAATAATAATAATAATAATAATAATAATAATAATAATAATAATAAAAAGTAGAAGAAGAAGAAGCTAAAACAGTGTTTTTAGTTTTCCAGAAGGAAACCAAAATTTTCCTTTCTTTCAGGCCTCAAAAACACTAGCAGCAACACATTTTTTGGCTTTGTACATTGTAGCTGCACCCCCTCAAAAACGACGGCCCCCACTACACAAACCTGCTGGCTACACCCCTGGGAAAGATAATTGATATTGATATGTGAGTAATTTGTGAACTGAGTAGACTGGAAATGCCGTGTGCAGAATGGAAAATTTTGCAATTACTATTTGCTATTAATTAGAATGGACGAATACAACGTGCATTGCGACGGTAACCAGACTTCGCTTGCTAGCGCTCGCTCGTTCAATATTTATTTATTTATTTATTGATACAAGTCATGGCCATCACCGGCATCTATGGCCTTAAGCACGTCACGTTGGTGGCAGGGGCGGATCCAGGGGGTGATCACCTTCCCCCCAGAAGAGGAAACTTTCTTATTTTATATATATCAATAAAACCCATCCCAAAGTTTGGAGCCCTTAAAAGTAGCAGTGTGACAACTCACCGCCCCCCAAGAAGTCGGTCCTGGATCCGCCCCTGGTTGGTGGGATGACATCTTCGGCGAGCACACAATCAGGGTACGGGGGAGGGATATAAGAAACGGATAAGGAAAGAAGCGGCCTGGGGCCTGTAAATTGGATACCATCCCGGCATTTACCTGGTGTGAATGAGGAAATCCCAGTAAAACCTCATTTAGGATAACTAGCCTGAAAAAGCTGTTACACCTTTTCGATCGACTGACCCTGCAGGAAATCGAGCCCAGGATCAAAGGCGAGAGCATTAGCGACTACTCATACTCAGCAATACTGTCTGAAACTCTTTAACATTTAAGTAAACAGCATTGATTTTCAACAAAAAGTGCTTTCTTCCCGTAATCCGACATATGGCTAGTTTTCAAAGCACATACTGAGAAAAAAATTGTAGGTATCGTACTTAAAATGGTAGATTACATGCGTAATTCCTGTAGTTTTTGGACTTAACGTACACTGAAAACGCATGTTTTATAATACTTTCCGTATAAGTGTTCCATCTATAGGTACTTCCCGTATGAAACAATATAGGCGGTCAGGATCTCACATACAAATCGACGCAGAATGTTCATAATAGAACAGAATATAGCTGCAGAATGTAACATAGGTGATATACGGAAAACTGTTAGATGTCAGAAATCCTGCAATTAGGGATGCGCACGAGTCGAGACATGTCTCGAATCTCGACTCGACTCGACTCGAATTCGAGTCGAGATTTGAGTTGAGACACACTTTGTAAAATTCGAGACGAGTCGAGACAAACGTATTTCTCGACTCGAATTTTCGAGTCGAGTCGAAACAGCTCCTAAAAATCTCGACTCGACTCGAATGTCTCGAAAATCTTTCTATAACTTTTAATATTATTTTGAAGAAAGTACTCATTCAGAAACACTCGGCACGAGAATTTCGGAAACTGCAGGACTTGTCAGGTGTTCGAGGAGTGTTGTGGTGAGTGTCTTCAACAAGTGGCGAAAACAAGGGGAAACGACGTCCACACGTCAAGGGGGTTGGGCGCCCCTCCACCTCATTACATTTGTCCGACGTTGTAGGCTGGGCAGACTGGTAAAACAGAACAGGCAGCGAACTGCGTCGGAACCAACATCTGAGTTTAATTAATGCTGGGCAAAGTACAAGTGTGTCTGAACTAGTGCTGTAAAATTTCCGGAAATTTTGAACATGTTGGTAAAAAACTTTTTTTTATTTCTTTCTTGAAAAATTGGAAAAATTGAAAAAATAAAAATATTTGTATTAGATTAATTTTACTAGTAATCATATCTTTTTTCTTCAAACGCGTAAGTTCAAAAATTTCAATATTGCCAATATTAAAAAATAGCACTCGAAAATAAAACTATTCCAATCATCATCTATATATTAAAATACTAGATTTACGCGTTTATGTTTGTCCCCACAGAAAAGTTTATATGTTTGTCTCCAGTCCTTTCGACAATGAGATCTTGAACCCACAAGTGCTAGAAACGTGCCGTTTTCATTGGTCGATTCCAAAATTTTGTGTAAATTGTCCATTGAATATTAAATATTAAAAACAAAAACAACATGGCCATTAGTTTTTTATTACATTTTTAGGGGTACAGTGGAAGTACTGATTTTTTTGTAAAAGTAAGGCATCATACTCTATGAGTTATTCCGACGTCGCATAGTTATATACAGGGGTTGTATATGTTATGTCATTTGATATTATGTTAATACCCTCAGTCTCACTTAGGGCTACAGCAAATACATCCCACAAGATAATTTCCACTTCCTTTATGTGCTCTGACTGTATGATCAGAGCAATTGATCGTATGTATAAATTTCCTGTTCGAAATCCCTTTCCTCTGAAACGGCCATTTCGAAACAAGATGGATTAAGTGAGCAACATCGCATCTGGAAATGCATGTAGTTTTTTTAATTTTTTTTTTTTTTTATCTGGATGAAGCAGAATTACTGAACAATATCTTGTATATTGATCTACTGACGCAAATTGACAAAATGCACGCACTGTAGCAGAAATCAAAGCAGTACTAGACATATCGGTTATAACCTCAGTCGGAGTTGGAGCCCAGTCTAACTTCCATTCCAAGAGCCAAAATAGAATACTGGCAGTATCATGTCTCGCTGACAGCATATTTCCCACAGATATCTGTTTCTGAGTCTTAGGATCATGAATCGATGCTTTCACATTCCGATCCATCTATCGGCTTCACGACAGATCATGTGCTTTCTATACAAAGTTTTGAAATTTGATTTCTTTTACAATATTCTTGGAAGATAATAATTTGTTCTTGCATATAATAGTGGACAAAAAATCTATCAATTCCTATGTTCCTAATTGCATTGCGATACTTCGTAGAATGTTTCATTAATTTTAGTGCGTGTACAGAATCTTGATGGAGTTCCTTTTCTTTCCTTTTCTTATATAATGCGATGCGAAGTGCATTTGTTGTTGGAATATGGCTTGGTTCTTTGTCCCCAAAATCCATAACTTCTCCTGCCTGCAACCTTCTAAACATAGATGGTGAATAACCTTCTTTGCTTAGTTTGTCTTGAACAATGCTGCGTAGTGGTTTTGCCAGAGAACGCTTCTTTTCAAGTGGATGAGGATTCTTGAAGTTACCGTGTAATATACATCTGATGATCACACGGCTACGTTCATTTGGCTGCTTATCAACACTGCCGCTTAAGGCTGAGCCATACTCAACACATTTTCCTTCAATAACAACATATTTTCACCCTGAAGGTGTAACCTTTCCTCTCTTAAAAGAAACACAACAGGACAGGCGAGTGACATCCCAGAAATGTTCATTTATTACTTGACTCCACAATCCAAGACATAGAACACCATAATTACGACAGGATCTGGAAGGTTTATTCGTTTCATTACATTTATATGGAATGGCTTGTGGAGCAATCCTTTGCCATTCCTCAGGGAAAAGTGTCAGCGTGAAATGTTTCTCGTCTACATCAGTTTCATTTTCACTTTCAGTTTCATTCTCAGTTTCAGATGTCCTACTATCGGTTTCATTACCTTTATTACCTCCACTATCAATGTCCAGATATTTCCATGAATCATATCTATTGCATTTCATTATTGTATAGTGACCGCGCTGATATTTTAAAATTCAATTTTTTTGCGAGTTCTTCCCAAACAACTGAAGCGACTGATTCTATCCTTATATCTGTTGGTACCTCCTTTCGCCTAGGCATGTTACCTATAAGAACAGAAAGAACAAAAGATCATGTTCAAAATTTTATTTAAATTCATATTAAGTATCTAAATATATTTACATTACATTTTCATCATACTGGCGTATTCAGACTATGATCATCATAAGGGTGAAAATATTAGGTAATTCTAAAGCATGGAATAGGAATAACTTATATGTAGCGGGTTGGGTAAATATACGAGGAGCGTAATTGTAAACTAATACCTCCATGCTCACTACTTGGCCAATAGTACTGCAAACATTCCGAACTGTTTACAGTTTATGCATAGATGTTTAACTTATAGAATATCACTTGTTTCACCTTCCTATGTCTTTTCGTTCCAGAGTAATGGAGCAATTCATGGCATCCAGTGGTAAGTCTGGTTGAAACAGCGAGCTGACAATTAAGGTTGTGCGTCCAACAACATTAATCGCCTTATGACTGCAGTTAACGGGGATGCCTGTGTTGACGTTAGTACTGTGCAGGGGTGGGCAAGGACTGTGAAAGACAAAAATCTATCCGCATTAAACCTCAATGATCAGCATCGCAGTGGATGGCCCGCAACGGCCTCTGATGAGGATCATCAACATCAGGTGGACGAGTTGATTCGGGGTATCGCAGGATCAAGCAACACGAGATCGGAACAAGGCCTCGATTTCCACCCCTTCCCTGCCGAATTTTTAAAAACCCTGAAACATGTGTCTAATTATTTTAAATGCAAAGTCCAAATACAAACTTTCATGTTTCTAAGCTTGAGGAATTCGGAGATATGGCCATCTTATTAAAATACTTCCCACCCCCTTTTCACACCCTTCCCTGTTTAATTTCCAAAAACCCTGAGAGACGTGTGTAATTATTTCAAATAATAAGTCCAAATTCTAAATCCCATGTTACTAACCTTCGAATGTTCCGACATATTGCCATCTTATTATAATAATTGCAAACCCACCTTTTTTTACTTGTCACCCCTTTTCCTCCCCTTCCCAGCCGAATTTTTAAAAACCCTGAAACACGTGTCTAATTATTTTAAATGAGAAGTCCAAATACAAACTTTCATGTTTCTAAGCTTAAGAAATTCGTAGATATGGCCATTTTATCAAAAACTTCCTACCCCATTTGCACCCCCTTCCCCGTCGAATTTCCCGAAACCCTGTAAGACATTCTAATTATTTTAAATGAAAAATCAAAATTCCGAATTCCATGTTTCTAACCTTGTTTTGAGATATCGACGTCTCTTTTATTCTTATTATAATAATTGCAAACCCACTTCTTTTTTCCTTTTCACCCCTTTGCCTCCCCTATCCGCCGAATTTTCAAAAACCCTGAAACACGTGTATAATTATTTTAAATGATACGTCCAAATACGAACTTTTAAGTTTCTACGCTTAAGGGATTCGGAGATATGGCGATTTTATTAAAATATTCCCACCCCCATTTTACCTTCTTCTCCCTTGAATTTACAAAAATCCGTTACCCTATGTCACAAATCGTATATACTGTCCAAATCTCAAGTTTGTAAGTTAAGCGGTTTTGGCTGTGTGAGGGTCAGTCAGTCACTCAGGACTGAATTTTATAGAAGATATACTACATGTTCATTAAAAACAGTTCAAAAAAGTTATAATCTCTGAATGTGAATTCGCTCTGGTAGGTTTTTGGCATATCAGCCCTTCAGTTTGTAGAAGAAAGAAACTTACCGAATAATTTGCTGAATTTACTTCTTTCTCAGTTGTTTAAGTTGCCAGGGTGATGGTGTAATCTTGACAATCTTCTGATACAATTAGAACGGTTTTCGGTTGTAAAAGATCGAGCTTTCTATTAAGCATCGGCGGATTCTCACTACACAGTGAATATTGAATGTAATTTACTACCACGCAAATCAACCTTCCCCCTTCTTTTTTCACACCTTATAACAATCGGCTTCTGGTTATCAGAGTAGAGTTGCGTTCAGTGACGACGCCAGCTTTAAGTTCTTAGGGGGGCAAAGGAGGGGCACATACATTTTCGAGGGGCGGCTATTTGCCATACTAAAAATGACATATTTAGTACGATTGACGTATTTTACATTACATTGTGTATTTCCTTGCTGTTTTCATATGAGACCTATATTATTATAAATTAAACTTATTTCAAGTAAAATTTGTAACTAACAAATAAGTAACGTCTGCATATGAAATATTTTTCAATGAAACTTTTGAAGCCTAAACATAAATTGAATTACTTTCGCGTATGCTACAAGTAACATATTCGTCTAGTACTATATGCTACGTATCTCTCTCTCTCTCTCTCTCTCTCTCTATATATATATATATATATATATATATATATATATATATATATATATATATATATATATATATATATATATATATATATATATATATATAGAGAGAGAGAGAGAGAGAGAGAGAGAGAGAGAGAATTTACAAGGAGCTGCTGAAAATGTCGTAGTCCAATCCAGAAGGAGTGTAGGTACTAGGTAGAAAAATAAAACCATAGTTTAGAAAAACATATCTCTGTATGTAGAAATACAAATTTTCATATTAATAATGAAATTCTTATTGTTTCTCAGGCCTCTGAAGTGATTATGTGTGCCCAAACAGATAATTTCACGAACATCCAGATACTAACTGTTATAACATTTTTGTTCCAAGGAAAGTCACCGAAGTAAATTAGTTACCAAATCAGTGAAACACCACGGAACTCTCCTCCGTTATATACAATAGTGAAAAAGTGAGTGGCTTAGTATAAACGTGGCGATTTCTCAACAAATTATGCTTTACATCCAGAATGATTAAAAGCAATGACTCTTCCCGAAATCATGGATGCAATTTGTGACATTATTCTTGAAAATTGCAGCCTTTCAGTCAGTGAAGCATATAACCCGGGCCGGAGGGCCTAGGCCACCCCAGTTTTTGAAAAAAAAAATGAAATCTTTAAGTTTTACGTCCCACGGTTATGCCGGTTAGGCTAAAGGAGACGGTGATTATGAGAAATGAATGAAATGGTGGAATGAAGAAAGTGGGAGGAAACGGGAGAACCCCGAGAAAACCCACGAGCACGGTGTTTGTCCACCACAAAGTCCACACGGCGCGAGCTGGGATCGAACCAGGGACCCCAAGCACCGGAGGTGAACGCTCTACCACTGAGCCACCGCCCCCCCCCCAGTTTTTGAGTTTAAAAAAATAATTTAAGCTATTATTTATATATTTTTTAAAAGTGTATAGTAAACTCACGATATACTTATTATAGTTTGAGGTCTGGTTGCACTCTGCTTTCTCAGTTTTTACCTTCTCAGCAAAACTTGTGTCAGAGATTCAGGGCATTTCTTTGGAACTCGTCGGTAGCGGTGGCTCAGTGGTAGAGCGTTCACCTCCGATGCTTGGGGTTCCTGGTTCGATCCCAGCTCGCGCCGTGTGGACTTTGTGGTGGACAAACACCGTGCTCGTGGGTTTTCTAGGGGTTCTCCCGTTTCCTCCCACTTTCTTCATTCCATCATTTCACTCATCTTTCATCATCACCGTCTCCTTTAGCCTAACCGGCATAACCGTGGGACGTAAAACTTAAAGATTTCATTTCATTTTTACCCAGACGCTCAAAGAAGAAAGTTTGAGGACTAATCTGCCACATAGCAAATGCATGGAAAGTAGACTACAATGAGATTGGTTATGATACTGATAAAATGCTACTTGTAGAATGTTTAAAGATTGTAGGAGTCTGGGGGGGCAGTATAGGTGGCAGTCAGGGGGGCAGAAGTAACTACTAGGGGGCGTTCGCCCCCTTGCCCCCCCTCTGGCGTCGTCACTGGTTGCGTTTCGAAGCGTGCACTAGTATTGGAAGTGTACAACAATAGTTTTATAATGTATATTTTAGTGCAAATGAATACTTTTCCAATAAAGTGATTAATATTTCTTTTACAGTACAATTTATTTTGTATGGTTTAGCATACTTTAAGCCTGTCATATTTTTTTGAAAACAGAAAAACGGAACATCTTACAAATCAATAGTAAATATTACATTTTGTATTAATTTTATCTTTCGAATTTTACTACAGTATCTCACTAATTACACAACTTAAAATAATGTATTAATATAGTCCATACTTAATCGAACAACTTAAAATAATGTATTAATACAGTCCATACTTAATCGACAGTGCTAAAAGCTAATGTAAACGCAATCAATGAACATACAATATTTAGGCAAAAATTATATTTTCAATATTATTACATAGCTATACCACCTCACATGCTCTTTACATCTCTAAAAAAAATCCAGATTTATGAAGTTGTTTCCAAATTTCAATGGACTGATTTATTTTTGTTAACCTAAAATACAGGCGAACTATAAGAAAGCAATTTGCATAATTGTTTTACTGAAGCAGAAAAAAAATGTGTTTTCGAGGCTGGTCTACAACGTCACAAGAATTTCTCGCCACCTCGGGGTATACATTCTTACTTTTGGTGATAAGAGTGCCAGTTAGGATGTAAACATTGCATTATATCCGGGGAATCAGCGATTGGAATAATAATAAAGATTAGAATGAAATTGTTCCTATAGTATTGTCGGAATCGAAAGCAAACGGAATAAGTCGATTTCATTATCTTTTCAGAGCTTTTGATATGTAATTAATAATAATAATAATAATAATAATAATAATAATAATAATAATAATAATAATAATAATAATAATAATAATAATAATAATAATAATAATAATAACAATAAAACAGGACAAGAAGGAAAATTTCTGGACATCGGGACAAATTTTAAGAAACCGGAACGTATGGTAGCCTTACATGCTTATTTGAATGCGGAGTGTCAGTACGGAGCCAGCTGGTTGTCCTATCCATCATCTAAAATAACTAGTCCAAGAGCCCAGACACATTTATTTAACCCAACGAGGCCAAAAGGTTTGAAAGTCGATTCTAATGTGAAAAAGTCTCAGGAATTCGAAAATGTAACTCTTACAACTGTAAACCAGTCATGATACGCGCTACAGGGTGTTTAAGAAGTAAAAGTGTTACAATTGTAAGATTTCACCTCATATAATTTAAAAAATAATAACTTCATTATCGTTCAAGATAGAAACTTCTTTCTTGCTTTATTTCCGAGAATATACTCCAGATCTCAATCTCAATAGTAAAAACTTTTTTATATGGCCGCCATTTTAAAATATGGCGCCTGAAAACGGAAAAAAGTCATTTCTGAACTACAATTCTTGTGTTTCAGGACTAATAACTGGGAAACAACTATGTTTTCGAAAACAACTTGAAGTAAATGTAATTAAGCATTTTAAGAGCTTCCAAATGACACCTATATCATTGTTATATCTTTAAAAATAATTGAGCTAATTAATTTTATGTAGTATTATGTATATTTGTTTTTAACTTAAATGTGAAAAGTTTTAGGAGATTTATAGCAGGAGTCCAAACGCATTTATTTAACCTAAGGAGGTCAAAAGGTTTGAAAATCGAATATAATGTGAAAACGTTTTAGGAATTCAAAAATGTTACTCTTACAACTATAAACCAGCCATAATTCGCGCTTCAGGGTGTATAAAAAGTTAAAATATTTTTAAAAAATGACGCTCTAAGAACATTTATTTAGCGCAAACTGTTACTTGAAACTGTAAAAGTAATTCCTAATCGAGTCATGTTTAAAAATGCTAATAATATTATTTTTACACAATATTTAACTTTTTGTGTTATACAGGGTGGTTCGAAACTGGTCATTTTAATACAAATTCTGATAAATACCGAAATTAACTGTAGGATCATACAAGAGTATACATATTGAAACTGTTGACAGACATGTGTTAAAGCAATTGACAGACTTGTAATTTTTTTTCTTAATTTTCATCACTTTCACTTCCACTGGAAGATCCACTCTGAACTTCTTCGTCTGTATCATAGTCACAATCATCATGTTCTGGAGGAATTTGTTCGCCCTCAAAAATACACAAATTCATAATTTCCTTCAATTATACACCAACCATTGTCTTCAGGCCTAAAGAGAACAGGGTTCTGGATGTTGGCATTTTTCCATAAACTTGCAAGATAATTTGCTCTTTTTATTTTTTCCATTAAGACTGGTAATGATGGTGGAATAGAACTCTGATCAATTCCTTTTATCTTACCAAGAAGGTTTTTACCTTTGACAGGACCATACTTTCTTACAAGTAAATCGAATCGCCCTTTGTTAACAGAAGTACACTTAGGTAATGAATACATGGATCATACAAAATGTTCTAAATTTCTGATAACGTCATCACTGATGTCCTGCGAATTTCCTAGAGTGGCGAAAGTTTGCTTAAAACAATTTGAAGCTTCCAGTATGCGCATGGGCAGAATTTTACCTTTTCTCATAAAAGATGCAGTATAGTCGCATCCTGTAAAAGCATGGAATGATGGAAAAGCATTACAAAGATCAGGTCCAAGTATGTGGGCAATGGCACTGATATCTATGTACCTTCTTGTGTTGTTACTGCTGTTTCCCGCATCTAACCAAATGTAACCTTCAAGATGTTTTTGATGAAACAACAGCAGGATACAAACATCTGCGTCTGACGAGCGCACAATTATATTGGGTTTCTGCAGTTCTTTGCACTGCATGCCAAATAAGCTTTGTATCATCCTCTTCGTGTTGGCACAACAGTGTTGGCTTAATGATGTTAGTTACTACTCCATTGTTAGAAGAAAACTCGTAACATGTGTCTTGTATTGCTAGATAGAGAATATGGTTTTCAAGGATTATAGCATACTGATTTTCCCCCCACTCCATACATAGAAATGTAAACGGTGATTCCTTAAAATGTGATGATCTTAAAGCTCGCTGAAAATCTTTTGGTCGTGCACGAGCCTCTGTTTATTCTTTCTACATCCTTAAGGGAAGGACTTTAATATGTGTCACAAATGAAGTGTACACAACGTGCTAATTGACACAGACGAATCAACAATATCTTGGCAATCTCAGAGTACGTTAATGGTAAATTAGTCTGAGAATGAATAAAAAACATTGCATCTACAAGACACACATCAATGTGGATGGGAGGCTGGCTTTCGTACTTTTTCTCAAGATAATAAACCAACTTTGATTTGTCTGTTTTGTTCAATGATCCATCACATTGGGCTAATGTAAGAGACACTGGTGTCCGAGGATATGTAAATATATATTCCAGATCAATATTTGCAGTTGAGGCAAGGAAAAGTAATCTTCCAAGAAGGTCACGAGTGCATTTGAATTCTAAGACTTTTTTATCTTTCACTGATAATCTACATTTCACTTGTGAAATTCTTAATTTTCCTTCTTTTCAGGGGTTTTTCAAATATGGAAGGATCTTCAAAACATTCCGTTGTAAAGCCATCGAACCAGTTTTGTCCTGTTTCCATAAATCCAAGAAGGTCTCTCGAGACATCAGAAGATACAAATTTTCCAGTTGATATATTGCATAAAGTTTTTACATTATCCTCTGAAAAAGGATTCATACTATTGTTTATAACATCAGATAGCTTATCAACATCTTGGTGGTCTCTCTATATTCTATTGTTTTTGCACTCTTGAGAAACATCTTCCTTGCATTGCAGTCCAACCATATCCATCAACACTGAAACAATAGAAGTTCTCATTGCTCTTGTAACTATCCATCTTTTACGTGCAGATATGGATTGTGAAAAGGTTGAGATTCCTGTGAAGCGAGAAGCGGCATCTGCATTCACTGTTTGTTCTAATGCCATATCAACTGGGACACGGGAAAAACCCTTTACTGTTCTCTTAACTGACAAGCCACCATCTTCTAGCATTTTACGGACACCAGTGTGTGTTGTGTCCATATTAAGCAGATTTAGAAAGTATCTTGTAATCGATCGTGCATAGTTTGGGCGGTTAACTGCAAAGAATACATAGCACATCTTGCCCAAACAACAAGTAAACAAGTCCACATCATAAGTTCGATATGCTCTACTGAAATTGAAGTATAGCTGAACTAGATCAATATACATAAACCAGAACTGTGCTATTTCACCATATTCACCAGATCTTGGTTTAGCAGTGTATTCCTCGTATTTGGAAACTACTCATTGTCTCAGACTCAAAAATATTGGTAATGGATTCCTCACTTAAATCTGAGGATAGCTGGATCAGTTGGTGTCTGACTGAGCTGGCAGCAGCCTCATTGCTTTGTACAAACTCTTTGAAGTGCAGTTTCTACATCGTAAGCATTATGATGACTTGCAAACGTTTACAATGGTTAAAGTGCTTTCCGTTTATGAAATCTTTCAAGGAACCTTGGGCAAGAATATCAATATCAACGGAAGTCATCAAAGCCGGTAATCCAGATTCATCAATTATATACCCAAGGCATTCAAAGAAAGTCATTGAAATATGGAATGCACCGAAGCATATGAATATGTTGTCCTACAAAGGTTTTTCTTGAGCCTGAATTTGCATTGTTGGTTTAGCAATAGCGAGGTCGTTAAGTGACAACAGCATATTCTTGACCACATTCATTGGCAACTTTCTGGGCTATCTTCAAAGTTTCTGCAACCACATCTAATCTGGTTGGAGGTTCCGTTATCCCTGTCCGGATCCTGGCTTTTTGGGCTATTTTTTAGACTTTCAGTCAAGCAGCTACTGTATCGTCGCCATTATTATCCTAGGATCATGGTTCATACCTCATTCTCTTCAGAATAGAGCTGGCTTTCAAATGGTATCACTTGCATGCTCATACCATATACCAGAAGCGGGAAAAATGTCAAAGTGAAAGTTTCGGAGGGAAATTTTTTCTCGAACTTTGGCCCCCCTGGACCCCCCCTGTGTCAACGTAGCCATCTAAAAAAATCTGAGAAATAGTACTTGGTATACTGAATGTGCGTGCCAAATTTCAAGTTTCTATCTTGAATAGTAAGGGAGGGAGAAATTTTATCAAAATTTCCCACCATGCCCCAAATTACCACAAAACACTATGATCTCAGGGGAAAAAAATCCTGAGACATCCCTAATTACCCTAGGTCATGTGTCGCCCATATTCTCTTCTGAACAGAACTGCCTTTCAGGCGGTACCATTCACATATCTCCATCATGTATCTAAGGCGGGAAATTGCAGAAAAAAGGGATCTTTTTGGTCTAAATTTCCCTTTTTTCAACTTTTAGCCCCTCTGGACCCCCCTGTTTTAACGCAGAAATCTGTTAAATACTACTCGGTGGACTGAATGTTTGTGCACAATTTCAATCTTCTAGGTGCAAAAGTAAGCCCGCCAAAAAAAAAAAAAATATACCCACCATGTCCCATTTTTCCCTATATAGAAGTATATTTTTCAAAAAATCCCTGAGACGTCCCTAATTACCCTAGGACAATGATTCGACCGTCATTCTCTTCAGAATGGAACTGCCTTTCAGACGGTATGACTCACGTGTCCCATCATGTATGTGAGGCGGAAAAATGACGAGAAACGGGATATTGGTGGTAAAAATATCCCTTTCTTCACACTTTGCACCTCTGGTTTCCCCCCTGTTTTAGCACTGACATCGGAACAAAACATCTGGTAAATACTACTCGGTGGACTGAATGCTTGTGCAAAATTTCAATCTTCTACGTAGAAAAATAAGCCCGACAAAAAATATTGAACATAGGCTTCGAAAATGAGAAAAGAAATTTTTGACTTATGACGTCATCACCTCCTATGTCTGGACGCAGGACGGTCTGAAACCATACGTAATGTCTTCTACAAGGCCTCTGGACTTCGAAAACAAAAAAAAAAACGGACGAAAAAGCTCAAAAAGAAGAGAAATAATGCAATGTACCATGAAAAACGCGTATGGTACAAAATTGTACCATGGGATCCCCAAAGGGTTAAATTTTCCATATATCTAATTGCCTGTCTAGGAACATTGTCTCTAGAGTAACTGGAATTCCAACCTATCCACATAGGTGTTGTTGAAACACAATCAAATAACATCATCCAAAGAGCGTTTAAGTTAAAAACAAATATACATAATACTACATAAAATTAATTAGCTCAATTATTTTTAAAGATATAACAATGATATAGGTGTCATTTTCAAGCTCTTAAAATGCTTAATTACATTTACTTTCAGTTGTTTTCGAAAACGTAGTTGTTTCCCAGTTATTAGTCCTGAAACACAAGAATTGTAGTTCAGAAATGACTTTTTTCCGTTTTCAGGCGCCATATTTTAAAATGGCGGCCATATAAAAAAAGCTTTTACTATTGAGATTGAGATCTGGAGTATATTCTCGGAAATAAAGCAAGAAAGAAGTTTCTATCTTGAACAATAATGAAGTTATTATTTTTTAAATTATATGAGGTGAAATCTTACAATTGTAACAATTTTACTTCTTAAACACCCTGTAGCGCGTATCATGACTGGTTTACAGTTGTAAGAGTTACATTTTCGAATTCCTGAGACTTTTTCACATTAGAATCGACTTTCAAACCTTTTGGCCTCGTTGGGTTAAATAAATGTGTCTGGGCTCTTGCTCTAAACTTAAATACAATTCCAGTTTCAAGATATATTCATCTCGTATATAAGCAATGGCTATTTTTACAAATGTAATTTCCCTACAGTGATCTTTTTGCAACGTTTGTGATATGTGATGCATTCTGATGAACCGCTGTACTATAGGGGATGGATTAGTGAACAAGCTGCCTACATATTTGGATCGATCTTTCCATTAAATTGCTATGGAGGTTAATCTAGATTTATATATTAATAACAGTAAAAATACACATACGACAAACATATGTATGATAATCTTCCAAATTGAGCATTAAAATTCTGGAATGACACACAACAAAAAGTGAGCTACCACCATGTAGTTTCTATAATTAGTAATTGATACCGGTGGTTTTATTATTCTTCTGTATTAGCCAAGGGTGCTCATGTTGTGGTTTCCAAGGAGGACAAGTATAAGCGACGTTTCAAAATTAGTTTCAAATTTTGCTGTAACTAATGTAAAAATTCTATTGGATTTTCGATATTCTGAAATACAATTTTCTCTAGGGGGGTGAGCGCTCCACCTTGCCTTCCCTTATGGGCGCCCTTAGTATTAGCTGCAACGTATCTAATTACGCTAATTACAAAAATTGTCTATATTTTCCTTTTACACCTACTTATGGTAGTATCTTCCGCTTTACTATCAATTACGCATCGCCACTTTATTTCGTTTATTTGCATTTCGGTTGAGTCTAATTTGAAATTGATTTAGGAATATTTTCAGTGTTGGTGATTTACACTTGACTGTTAAGCCAGCATCGCCAATCTTTCTCGTTTATTACGAGGGCTGACAATAAAGTAATGAGAATTCTTGGAAAATACAACTTTACTTACATTTTTAATCAACCACAATGTGATCACCTTCAAAGTACTCCTCTTGTGCCTGCACACACTTACTCCATCGACGTTTCCATCGTTGGTAGCATCTCTGGTAGTCATCTTTTGGAATGCCTGCCAAAGCCCGTGTTTGAATGGCTGTTTGAATGTCTGTTTCTGCTTCAAAATGGTGTCCTTTAAGAACTGCTGTCACTTTCGGAACAGAAAAAATCACACGGGGCGATGTCCGGTGAATAAGGAGGGTATGGTAGGACTGTAATGGATTTTGATGCCAAATACTGCCGAATAGACACTACAGTATCGGCTGGTGCATTATCGTGATGAAGGATCCAAGTGTCAGTAATCTCTGGACGAACACGACGGACGCGTTTTCGAAGTCTTTCGAGAATTTCTATGTAAAAATTTTGATTTACTATCTGCCCTGGAGGTACCCACTCTTTAAGGACAATTTCCCTGAACTCAAGGAAGCACACAAGCATGCATTTCACCTTGGATTTCAACATGCGGACTTTCTTTGATCGTGGCGAATCTTTCGAACACCATTGCACACATTGATGTTTCGTTTTGGGGCCATATTGAAAACATCAACTTTCAACACCAGTAATAATTCTGTTCAGTAAATCCGGTTTAAATTCCACGCCAACAAATCAGCCGCCACAGTCCTCCGGCCATCTTTTTGTTGCTGTGTAAGATCGGAACCAGTTTGTCACATACTTTTCGCATTCCCAAATTTTCAGTTAATATCAGACGCACTGTTTCTCGGCTCATATTCAGTTCATTCGCAATCATTTTCACGGTTAATCGTCTATCCGCTCGCACAAGTTTCCTCACCCCGTCTGTGTTCTCTTCCATTCGTGTTGTTGTGGGTCGCCAACTGCAGTATTCATACTCGATTTTTGCTGCGCAAACATTTTGTGCCATCGATACACCTGTGCCATTGATAACACTTCATTTCCAAAGGCCTGCTGAAGCTTGCGGTACATTACCGCAGCAGTCTCACCAAGTTTCACACAGAAGAAGATTGTGTAGCGCTGCTCAATATTACGTGCTTCCACTGTTGTGACGGGGATCCAACACTCGACCACACTCTTGAACCTCTAACTCCACAATGAATAATATTTCGTGAGTGCCACATGCTGTGCTAGTGGAGCTGGCCCAAGGTCACACGCTGGCGGTGATTTCAGTCTGCAGGTTGCCAGCATCAGCTGAAAAAATTCTCATTACTTTAATGTCGGACCTCGTAATTATTCTGGTAAATAACACAAATGGAATTTTCAACGGCACAATCCAGAACAAACAACTAGCAATCGTTAAAGCCTAATTTGAAATTAGTTCAGAAAAATGTTGTTTGGTGGCTAGTTTCACTGACTAACAAGCAGGTCCGGCCTAAAGCCGATTGGACTGATTGCTCCCAATCGGGCCCCGCGCCTAAGGAGGCCCCGCGCTACTGCCATCTACTCTACCGTCCAGTCTAGTCTACAATCCAGTGCCGTTTTAACAATATATTAGGCTCCAGAGCAAAGACGTTTATTGTGGTCTCTATGACTAAATTTTGCTCCTAAAACATGTAAATAATACATGTCATTCTGCTCGCGGGGCACTCGGCCAAGTGACTATGATACCGTTCAGATGGTTTTGCTGCTCTCGGTTGTCAAGTACACACAACATAATATTGCAATACAGTGACATCCATGGACTCCACAAGAGAGGGTATGGTCTCTCCCTAACAAGTAAATTAATAGTTTGTATTAAGTTTCCAAGCATAAGCAAATATTTTCTGAATTTAATGCTGCAGTAATTTCTTTACTTTTATTTTACGTATACAACTTCTGTTGTAAAAATAGATATGTCCAGGGAGTATTTTGCAAATTCCCAACACCCCTAACATTTCTCAAATTTCTTTACACACACTCCTGGGAGTAAAAATATCCATCCCTTTGCCCGTTTTACAAATAAAATGAATTTTTCGAACTTGAAACACATTGTTGTGGCTTATTCTGATCAATCAGGTTTTTGGCCACTGTAGCCATCTTTATGGACGGAAGCACTTTAAATTTTGCTTACGCTCGTTTCTTGATAATCCACACTTCTCTACCAAGTGTAGTCTGGAAACTAGATTTCGACATCGATAGGTTTACAGAGATGAAAACTATGAAATATCGGTACAGAACCTTCGTGAAAAATATCGAGGCACAAGGCTGAAATAAGTATTTTAAAATTCATTCGGGTCTGCATTTCATTTCAGTTATTTCTCTCAAAAATTAACTGCTATAAGCAATGAACAGGGTAAGCGTTTTCACCAGAGCATGTTGCACATGGAAGGGAAATGGATATAACCACTAGACCAGCAGGGAAAGCGCAATATATATATATATATCAGGGTTGATAATGTTTAAAACGAGGGCTGTTGTTTTATTCAGTTTATTTTAAACGTTTTAAACCAATTGTTTTAAACGTGTTTTTTTCGATGGTGGTTGAACATGTTTAAAACAACTAAAATATCAGATTGAAGAAGCTAATTTAATTTTCTAACAAACAACCCATCCTCCGCAGGATTTGTGTATGGAGTAAATTACAAGCTGAGTTATATTCTTATTATAACAGCAATTGCTGAACGAAATTCTGCACATCAATGTGCGTATAACTAAACCAACAGAAATTCAAATGAAGTATTTGAACATTTCTTAATTTCCAAGAATAACGAAGGTTAAACACACTATACACTATTCTAAGATCCAAATTCACAAATTCAAAACTTGGGTATTTTTGATCACTATCATTTCCATAATAATGAAGAGTTCTCACAACATAAGCTAGAAGAAATGCTCTGACAAATACAATACAACTCATAGAAAAGAGTAGTGACTAGCCTACAAGGAGCAAATGACATTTTAACTAAACAGTTTTCAAGATATATCTATCTTTAACATGGGCAGCTAATAATGATTAGTGTCTACGGCATAACAACACAATTAACTTTAGACTCCCGCCAGGGATTTTAACAAAATGGTAGACTCTCACGTTCGGGTCTCTGGTGACCCCCCCTAATTATCACAGAGTCATGAGTTACACACCATTGGAAAGCTTATAGACCACAAATTCCAACGAGGCAACATTCGTGAAATTCCCGCCGTATTCGTAGAAAAAGAACAGACATAAAAAAATATTAAAAGTATAAAAATATTGACTTTGCAGGGCCCTGGCAACCCTTGCAGCCACCCTACGCTGACAAAATGATGAATGTGTAGGCCACATACTTGTGACAATAATGTAAGAAATGGTAGCCATTGCGTAATGAATTCGTTTTATGTAGGAAATATTTTCAAAAAAAAAAAAAAATGCCCAGAAAACATTCATTGAATTAGACATTCTCTCCCCTCCTCCACTAGTACCACGTCCATATGCAAATCATTTTTGCTGCACACATCATGTATACGAACAAGAATTATGCTTCTAGACCACTTCAGTGAAATATATCTTGTGTTATATGGGACCGCCCCGAAAATAAGTGTAAAAATGAAATGAAATCTTTGAGTTTTATGTCCCACGGTTATGCCGGTTAGGCTAAAGGAGACGGTGAAGATGAGTAATGAATGAAATGGTGGAATGAAGAAACTGGAAGGAAACGGGAGAACCCCGAGAAAACCCACACACACGGTGTTTGTCCACCACAAAGTTCACTTGGCGGGGGCTGGGATCGAACCCGAGATCCCAAGCACCAGAGGTGAAGGCTCTACCACTGAGCCACCGCGGCCCCAAAATAAGTGTAAATTAACCAAATTTGACCCCCTCTTCCTCTATAAACAACAAGTACACATGCAGGTTACTATCATGTAGGGGACTACCTCATTGCTCCACATACCAATTTTTATGGATGTACCACAAAGGGGGAGGAATGCCCGCCAAAACCTGATGAAAAAAAAAATTGATGAAAAATTAAAAATCGAACTTCATCCTCCCTTTCTCGGCCATACATACGAATCCCCTATATATATAAAATGCAACTGTCGGAAAGCTTCATCTTTCAAAAATACTTTGGTACCAAATCATCTTTCTAGCTTAATTAGAGGCTGAGTTATTGATGTTTGTTGTAAAAATAAATGTAATTTACGTCAAAAAACTTAAACTCCAAAAATTGGCTAACTTTGCCTCCTCTCTGCTAACCCCATATAAGCAAGAAGTACAAATACACGATATTACCATGTAGTGGCCTACTTCATTGCTTCACGTAAAAATTTTTATGAATCTATCCCCCAAGAGGGGGAATGGCCCCCAAAAAAACTGTTGAAAAAAAAAACAACAAAAAACCACGATATTTACCCTCCTCCCATATACATAAAATGCACACCAGCAAAGCTGCATCTTTCAGGAGTAAATTGGTACCAAAACCATCTTCCAGCCTTAATTTGAGGTTTAAGACTGAGCCATTGAGGTTTAAAGCCCTGACACAACAGTTGCGTCAATGGGCGTTTAAAGATTAAGAATGCAGACGATCAGTAGAACGTAAACTACATATTCCGTGGACGGAGATCGGGAAAATCCCGATTTCTTTCTCCGGAATTGAACATTTGGGCGGATCGAGATTAGGGAAGTTCCCTAAATTTGATCTAGCGGTTGAATATAGATGCTTAGATGGCAAGCAATACCTAAGACCCGTTACACAGTCGCGCGGAGTCCCGCGTGGCAAGATTGTTCTATTGATTCTTATGGGTGCATACATAGTCACGCGGAGGCCTCCGCGCGCGGAGTAGCCACTTCTTTTTAAAATTTAAAAAGAAACGTGCATGGTAGCAAAGCAAAATGAAAATTGATCCAGATTTCTTTTCTTATTTTTGATAGTGAGTTGCTAAATAATATTTTATACTGTTCTATAATACTGTTTTCATATTTTTAGTGTTATTTTTAATTTAGCTATATTGTCTTCGTTTAATTGGAACTTTCAATTAATGTATTTGCTTAATTGGAACTGTACATGTGAGGCCTCTAATATACCACTGTTAACAGTATGTGACTATTGTAATTTTTCGACTTTCTTTCAACAAATTTCAAATTTCAGTTTCAGTTTCAATTATCACGGAGGTTAAATTAACACCATGTTAATGGGATCCCTCTTGTGAGGAACACAAAAAGCGTGACATTCGTGAACAGGCATGGAACGAGATATGTAAAAGATTTTTTTGTAAAAATGAAGGTATGAACATTAAAAAAAAAAAAAAAAAATTGAGGCAAATAATTTATCTCTATTATTAAACAGTTGATTGGATGTGAAGTTCTAACCAAATGTACAAACACTCGTTATTTTCATTTGTTAAAAAACAGTATCTTTTAAGTTTTTAACACTGTTTTTTTTTTTTTAAAAAAAAGTTTCTTTTCTTTAAACAAAAGTGCTGTATTTTAAGAGCGTGCAATATGGATCCTATTTAAACTGCATTTTTATAATTTCGATGCAATTTTTTCAATTAGGTCATCGAACGACTGAATTGACGTACGGAAATTATTGAAGTACTTCTCGTCTTCTTGCAAGTCTATATACACAGACACAAAAGCTCCCTTCAGACTTCTTTGAGAAACTAAGGGATGAATCTTGAGACATTTATTTTTCTGTGTTTTTCGTTTTCTCTTCTTACAGAAATATTAAGATGCCACTATTGTCGTTTCGAACTTTTCATGTTGACTCACAACACTGACTGAGAAGAATCCTGTATATAATCATGTGACGCGTAGCGCGTAGCTACGGATGACTGTGTAAGCACACACGCGTGGCGTAGTGCGGAGGGCGGAAGACGGAGCGCGGAGCTCCGCTTGACTGTGTAACAGGCCTAACAGTGTAAAAATGTAATATATATGCGTATTTAGATTATTGTTTTAAACAAAATAAACATTTTAAATTTTTTTTTGCTTAAAACAAAGTACTTTTTTTAAACGTTTAAAACGTTTTAAACAAATAACATGTTTTTAAACCCTGATATATATATATATATATATATATATATATATATATATATATACAGGATGAGGAATAAGTCGGTTAACACCCTAGTAGCACACCAACGACTTGGCGTTTACACTTGGTTCATGGTATACGTTGTTCGGGTGGGTAATGGACCATATTGCACGACATGTTTGCCATGGCGGCCATCTTGGAAGCCGACATCTTGGATCCAACTTTGGATTTTGAAATGGGAAGGGGACATGCGGGGTATCACTTGGCACGATCTCGATCTCAGGGAAACAGTAGTGCAATCCATTTTCACCTACCGTTATTGGCTCAGAAGTTATTGCGTCACAAACGGTGAAAATTTACCATTACAGCATGTGTTCTATGTGCTGTCCTTCTTGAGCAAGACATACTGCAAGGCGCCTGTACCAACCCGCATAGACTCGCAACAGCATGCCCGGGTCGACGGTTTCACAACATTGCAGAATTCGCTGCATCAGCTGGTGGATATCACGGATGGGTTCTTGATAAACCAGTTTCTTGAGATGGCCCCAGACGAAGACGTCTAGCGGTATAAGATTTGGGGATCGTAGTGATCACTTTATCGGTTCCCGTCAGCCTATCCAGTGTCCCGGAAATTGTCTATCGAGCCATGGGTGTGAACTTAATGCATAGTGAAATGGAGCCCCGTTTTGCTGGAAAAAGGATGGAAATCACTGTCCTTATTCAATAAAGGAGGAAACACATAATCCTCGAGCAGATCATAATATTTTTCTCCAGTCAGGGTGCCGTGGATGAAGTACGGTCCAATATTGCGAGTCCCCCATATTCCACACCACACCATCACCTTTTCCCACCCATCTCTTTACTGTCTTGGCGCAAGTCTGGGTTTGTGTCACTCCAGTATCTGTAATTTTGTTTATTGACCTATCTGTGGATGAAAAATAATGCCTCATCACTGAAAAGAACACGTTGTGGGAACATGGAATCCTCCTCACACTTCTCTGTGGCCCATTCAGCAAACTGCACTCGCCTGTGTGGATCATCCTCTGTTAACCGCTTCTGGAGTTGCATCTTGTATGGGTGCCATTTGTTCATAGGCAGCACCCGTAGCACTGATCGCTGACGGATTCATGTTATGGATACCACACGACGAGAACTGTGTTTTGGTCTTTCACAACAGTAGTCAACACTTCTGCCACCTTGTCGTCGGCAGTAGCGGTCTGTGGGTATAGAGATCGAACTTTGTCGTGCACCGAGCCCGCGTCATGGGGCATCTTTCACAACTTGAACAGCGCAACGTGTGAGATGTTCTCCCTCTCTGGGTGAGATCCATTAAACTCATCCGCAATCACCCTGGCAGGTCGTCCACTCCTCTTCTCCACGATCTCAGTCCGTTCTGGGATTGTTAGCGACATCTTACATCACCTGGAACAACAGAAAAAAACATGATGCAATGACACATTTTTACCCTTTGTGACGTAATAACTTCTTAACCAACAACAGTAGGCGAAAATGGACTGCACCACTGTTTCCCTGAGATTGAGCCCACATGCACCCTTCCCATTTCCCTATAACCTGGGAAGTAATCCCTATGTTCCTTTGGGGAATCCCTCGCACACATCTTGCGGAGGTTTGAAACATACATTTTTCAATCGAGCAGGTATGACTTCGAGTGACATGTTCTAAACCGCATTCTCTACGTTGCGTTGTTTTTGAATTACAGCCCTCTGAAGTTCATTTTCCCAACGTTTTCGGCGTCTTATATGGCCGAAACTATCCATCACTAACCAAAGTTTCAAAGTTTTTTGTTATAGTTTCGGTGTCAGGAATCAGTTCCCGAAGTTTGTTTAAATAGTTTCTTACGACCTGTATATATATATATATATATATATATATATATATATATATATATATATATATATATATATATATATATATTGGTTCTACAGACCTTGGTGCAAGTTAGTTGTAAACATGGGGCCCCGCAAAATGTTCCCAATCGGGCCCTGCTAACAAATCAGCGGCGCTGTTTATTTCCGTTATAAATTATTTCGGTTCATAGCACGAACAAAAATAGCATAACTAACTAAACGTAATTCGAAATTAATTTGGAAATCTTTTGATTGGTTGCGATTTTAACTTGACTATCAACTCAGCATCGCTACTTTATTTCGTTTACTATGTATTCTAATTGATAGTGTAAACTAAAATTTGAACAGCTCAAACATATCACTATTATATTGAAACTTCTGAGATACCGGTATATTTTACGTAGTGGCGACTTTCACTTCACATCATGCCACCATCACCAAATTTTTCATTGGCGTTCTGATTATTGGTAAGAAAGATGAGAAATCTCAATTGTACAGTCCAGCACAAACGTAGCGGAACTGATAAAATGAACTTATTTCGATTGTAAGCGATTTTAACTTCACGTTCAAGCCATCATCGCCACTATTTCATTTGTTATTATTCCGATAGCACAAACGAAAATTCGAACGGCACGATCGAAATAAAATGGAATGAAATCTTAAACTTTTACGTCCCACGTTTATGCCGGGAAGGCTAAACACGGTGATAATGAGAAATGAAGGAAATAGTGGAATGAAGAAAGTGGGAGGAAATGGGAGAACCCAAGAAACCCCCTACACACGGTGCTTGTCCACCACAAAGTTTACTTGAAGCGAGCTTGGATCGAATCAATGTTCCCATGCACCAGAGCCAGAGGTGAACGCTATACTACTGAGCCACCGTGGCCCCCATCACAATCGAGCATAGACTACTACAAACGATTGAGACTATTTTCGATATTAATTGTTAGGACGGCTATTTTGTCTTGACATACATAGCATCGAAACTTAGCTTTTGATTAACATTCTGATTATTGGTAAGAGAGATGAGAAATCTCAATACTATCATCAAGCACAAACGTAGCGCAATTGATAAAGCGTAATTTGAAATTTATTTAGAAATAGCTACTGGACAAGTTTAGGCTCACTGCGTTTTACAAAACCTACAGGTAAAAATCAATACTCTGCATGAAAAAAAAAATGTTTCTACGAAACAAATTTCAGAGACGGCAGAATTAAACACAATTTAATACAGCTTATTTTAGATTTACAAGTGTAGGCTTACTAGTGTATAATCGTTACAAGCACTTTATGGCACATAAAATAAGTCAGTGCATATTAAAGATTTTCCCTAGAAACTATTTTCCACTCAGCAATGTATTTCTGCAGACTGTACAACAGCTGTATTTTACGTTTACAAGTGTAGCATTAGTAGTGTGAAACCATGAGAAGTGCTATTGGACCTCATATTAGTGCGAAAACTCGCGTATTTTCACTACAGTTGCTGACGTGCCTGCTCCCATTAGACGTACGGTACCCTCACCGTTCCACATTGGCCCACGATCTTTTCGGATTGTCCTCACTCGATTAGATAGCATAGTGATGCCGTGAATCGAATTCTTTAGTGAATCGAATACGTATTCGAATACTGTAAAAGCTAATCGGGTACGAATTCGAATACTATGTGTGTGTTTATTATGGCATCACAATTTCTTTTATCAATTTTCATAGCTGACTTGCTAAACAATTAAAAAGAAGCTGCAACAATATTTATTGAACTACAAACAAAATTTATTTTTTTGAATACCAACCGGATCCAATGGACCCACGGTGACTTGTTTGCTTTTTTCTACCCAATAATGTACACTTTTTGAAGAGAGGAGCATTTAAACAGTAAATTTAAGCAGTAAATTCCTACCTTCTTACGTTTTATCAACTAGAACATCAATGAAATACACTTACGTTTAGTGTTTCTTTCTCTTTAAGAAAAATGAAGTATCTTTTTATTTATGAAGTAGCAAATACTAAGATAAATAATATTGTTAACCTGGATTACACTAATTCTATCTGTGTATGGGGATTGTAGCTTATGAGTGAAAACCAGACCAAACTAGAGAAATGTCTTAGATTTCTCCCTTAAATACGCTCCCAAAATTTGAGCTAAAATTGTATAACATGTAAGCTGAACTCAGTTAGAGAAATGATTATTGAAGCTGATATGAGAAATAGTAAAGTCTTCGTGTTCATGTTAATCTGTTTTATTAGGAATAGGTTCTGTACACAAGGGCACCCATCAGGGGGTCAAGATGGGGCGCTTCCCCCCTAAGAGTTAATTGTACTTGGGAATATCGAAAACCCAATAGAATTTTTACATTAGTTACAGCAAAATTTGAAACTATATTTGAAATGTCGCTTGTACTTGCCCACCCTCGGAAACCACAACATGGGCGCCCTTGTCTGTACATAAGTGAGGTTTCAAGAAACTTAGATTGGTCATGTTTAGATATCTGCAATCTGTGAGGATAATAATAAAGGAATTAGGCCCAAAATGTCATTTCTGTTGTGTCGCTGGTTCCTTGCTGTCAAGAAGATCCAAATCCACACCTCTGTCATCGGTCAATATAAAAATGTCCTCAAGAAATTATATAGTTTGATGATTAAAACACATAATAATAGAAGTAATTTTTAAATCCTTTAAACACTATTCAAGCTCGAATATTATCGTAATGTTAATTCACAAGTCGCATATTGTGGACGCGTGATACTTCTAAGACGTGACTCGTTTAACAATCTATCTATACTCTGAAGTTACTCTGAGATTTTTTTTTTACTTCGGCAGCTCAATAACGTCTCAGTCAGCGTCTCTCCTTCTATTTCTACTCTGTCTACTCGATTTTGAAGGAATCATTTTATATGACCGAAAAACGTGAGATTGCAGATTTTAAAGAAGTTTCCAGACAGCAACGGTATCAGCAGACACGTGGAACCTCAGTTGAGAAAGAACATTCTGCTGACCAAAAACCCTTAAAATTTTCAGGACACAAAATTCCAGATATTTTAAATTCTGCCAATCTAAAAAATTACTGGAAAAGATTAATACATTGATTTTACAATATTACAAACATTTGCTGTGATATACTTTTGAGAATAAAATGCGGAATAAGTGACAGTTATTAACAGTCTTATCATGTAAGTTCTTTTGATGTAATATACTAGCTTGCAGTAACTTGTTTCATAACAATAACTAGGAATCATAATTAATGTGAATAAACTCCATGACATAATTTCTTTTTAAACCTTTTGCAAGATAATAAAATTTAACAAACACAAGAGGTGATGTAAATAAAATTAAGTTGAGTTACTTTATAATATAATATATCGTGCATTTCTCGTTGTGAACTCAAGTACAGTACTACCTTAACCTTATAGAAATGTAGACATCTGAAATGTGTCCTTTGTAACAAAAAATAAAATTATATAGATTTTTCGAAAGTTTTCACAAACTCGCAATGGTACTTGCATTTAAGGGAACAAATGAAGGTCACATGGACTTATGTACGGTGAATAGGGAATGTGTTCTAGAACCTTCCACTCCCATTGTGCAAACAGGTTTCTCACAGGAACTGCGTTGTGACAACGGCTGTTGTCATTCAAAAGAATGGGTGGATTCCTTATGAAGTTGCCGTTACCTGCGCAGTGCAGCAAGAAGATGTTGTTCCAGGAACCTGAGGTAGTACACTGCATTTATGGCCTGGTTCAGAGAGACTGTTTGCCATAATATGACACCACGTACATCATATGTCACTATCTGCATCACCTTCACTTTCCCCGAGTTACACTTTCATGCAGATGCAGCTTCTTGGGTCGGGGAGATGATGGGTAGCACCATTCATTGGATTGGTGCTTAAATTCTGGCTCATAAGAGCACGTCCATATTTCGTCAAGTGCGTTAATCCTGTCCCAGAACACGTGATCTTCCCGTCTGTAATGTGCCAAATGATCACAGGTGATGGCATATCTGTGCCATTTTTGAACACCTGTAAGGTGTGCGATACGCCGATACCCACCTGGATGCAATTTTTCGTAATCAAGAACATTGTGCATCACATTCAATACTGCAGTGTGATATTCCTACCTCGTTAGCCAATTCCCTGCCAGTGCACCTCCTGCCCACATGCAGAAAAAGATTGAATCAATGCAATGACTGTTTCCGACCCCATGTTGACCTCAACCTGGTTTTTGTTGCACACTATCACATCAAGTACGAAACGCTGCAACCCAAAGGATCGCAATCCGATACCGTGATACGTCATTGCCGCATGTTTCACGTAGTCCAGTGTGACATTCTCTGGCGTTTTTTCCACACGAAACTTCGATCTTTTTCCATGCACGTTGTTCTAACTTGGAAAACATCCCATTTAGAGCGGTGTGATTTGACAACCTACATTCAACGCACTCCCTACTCTCACTACAGTACCTACCGTAGAGTGATTTAGAGTGATTATTATACAATAATCACTCAATGGTACCTACATTAGCGCCGCCTTCCGCGTTGTATTGCTTCACACACCATCTACATGAGTTGCCAAAAGCAGCACGAACAAAACTCCTTTCGCGGGGATAAAACAATATTGTCATGTATTCCTTTCCAGCCCTCGTATTTATTTCTAGCTTCACCATGATAGCTAGAAAAACTTTAAAATGTTAATGCTGCCATCTACAATGCAGCATTTCTACCGAATTTCAAGTTGGACAAATATATTTGCACTCAATCAAGGTCAGGGTCCAATGGACCCACTTGGGACTTAATACTATAAATTAGTAAACCTACCACATGACTTAGAGAAATAAAATAACACTTAAGTAATTTAAAACAAGAATGCAAACTGGGAAAAGTCAGAGAATATCAATACCTGGAAATGTACGGTATCATTATAATTATTGACAAAAAATCCATATGGATGCATGGACCCACCTGGTAGTGAAAACAAGAAATTACACCTTTTTACTCTACAAGCTCTCATCTCACATTGAAAACTCGGATTCGGATAGTAGGATTCAGAAGAACTCGAAGAATTCGAATTCACGGCAAGAGATAAGGATAGACAGAGACTATTTCGGGAAGAGGGTTAATTCACGCGCGAAGTGAATTGGTTGGATGTTGAACTGTTGTTTCTTGTGCTACACGAGAGTGAATCTTGCTGCCTTGATGGGAAAACATGTTTTAACCGAGTTCTTACTTCTGCTATTATTAAAGTACAGCGCCAAGTGTACTCGGTGTATTCGACTCAAGAAGCATATTCTTTACCCGAATTCGCACTCTTGCGCAGAAGCAACGGAAACAATATTGCCAGCAAAAACTGAATCAAAAAAAGAAAAAGAAAACTAAAGCAAAAGTCAAAAATTATCTGCTATTCTATGTTAGACTGCAATGTTAGCGATAGTTTCTTTCCGTTTTATATTTTTTAAAAAGGATGTAGAAACCCTGTAAAAGAATAAAAGTCATCATTTCTTGTAGCTAAATTAAGATGTGGAGAAAATAATATAACCTAAAATATGACTGAATTAATAACACTACATGTCAATTCGAATATTAAAGTATCCGAGTCTTCAGTCTGCTTTGCAGCTTGCTTGCATTGCAGTCGAACAGCGGAAGTCTGTTGTTTGCTCGGGCTGAAGGCAAGGAAATGAGACAAGATAACCGCTTTTTTTCTTTTCTTTTCTTTCTTTCTTTCTTTCTTTCTTTTCTTTTCTTTTCTTTTCTTTTTTTTGTTATTTGTGATATTCTCATAATGAGGTTTTAGGGTGGTACGGAATATTCAATAACGCTTTTTCATCCGAAAATAAATTGTGCAAGAATTAGTGCAGTACAACGTAACAAAAGCGAATACAGAAAGAATTCGAATTCTTGGGAGAATCGAATTAATCGATTTCGCTGTATTCGTTTCCGCCCATCGCTAATATAGCAGGTTTCTTTAAGAAAATTTCCCTCGACTAACACAAAATTTTCCCTAGTTTGTTGAGTATCCAATACCTATGACAGAAGTTATGTGATATGATTAATTTAACTATATTAAAAGAAGTACTAAACACATTTGCTATTCATTTGCTATTCATTTGTGTTTTTTGTTTGTTTACATTTCATTCACTTTTTTACAACAGTATACACACAAATACACTCAGCCGAGAAAATGAAATGAAATCTTCCAGTTAATGTCCCACGAATATGTCTTTAGGCTAAGGGACGATGGTTAAAGCAAGTGAATGATAATGAAAAATGATAAAGTGGGGGGAGAGGGAGCACTTCGTGAAACAAGATGTTGTTTACCCCAAGCTTACTTGGCTGGGGATCGAAGCAGGGACCCCACGCACCAGAGGTAAGCGCTCTACAACTGAGCCACCATACACCATCCAGCTAACAATGGGTGCAAATTATGCTACTTTGAACACACATACCACAAACTATTGCTATTGTATTGGTTTATTTTTGAAAAACAAAGAAAAATTTAGGCATTGCTATTTGTCACAGTCAGTTAGAGAATTTCCCTGTTTTTTTTCACGTTTTATCGAAAAATTCCTTTTTCCCTTTTTGCTAAATTTACTTTTAAAATTTGCCTAGATTAGGGTCCCTCAAATTATGAACACTGTAAAATAGCATTCTTGCTTTTTATCGGGCACCTAGCACAGGTTGGTTTGTGCGTTTTGCAACTTGTTTTTTAGGCCACACACCCGGACGATGAATTTATACTCAAATCGAAAAAAAATGTAATTTTTCAACAATTACTTCTCGTGGTCCCTTGTATTTCACCTATACTAAGTGAAGTAATGTCAGGTCGCCCAGCACAAATCTTTTGAAGAACAATAAACAGAAAATTTATGAAAGAATCACAATATTTAAACAATTATTCGTGTGTATATGATCTTGAAGCTTTGCTGGCGTCTACTATTAATCCAATGTTCTCGGGATTGCTGCCAGAGTGAGTGTTGCTGTGCTGAGCTTTCGTTACCATACAGCGGCAACATCTTCATAGCTCTGAAGATGTTGCCGCTGTATGGTAACGAAAGCTCAGCACAGCAACACTGACTCTGGCAGCAATCACGAGAACATTGGATTAATTATTCGTGTGCTCTGCTAAAACTATATGCATCGCCGCCGCAAATCTGTCTTCAACATTGGTGGGACGGGTAAGACGGATTCCGTATATATATATATATATAAAGTAATGTTAAAATATTTATGAAGTTGAAAATGGTGAGGAGGATCAAGGGAGCAGAGATCTCTTCAACAAACTGTGGGAGACAGGTTGATTTGGGGTTTATTCCGCGAAGGGAGGAGATGAGGTTCATATTAGGGGAAATGAATCTGATTTTTGAGGTGAACCTGTTGTATATTACATATATCAGGCGATGAAGTAGTGGTACATATCAATATTACAAACCAATGTTGTGAACACATTCTGGAATTTGAATACATGCTTATTTATAATTAGTACCTTAAGACGGGGTTACTTTGCACTTTAGGGGTAACTTTGCACAAAACACCGAAAGAGTTACACAGTCCTCTGTCGGTAAAATCTTGAACTGTAAAGAGAAAGTTTCACGTGCCACCGTAAGATACAAAATCTAACTACATTTTGGCTATAATGTTGGCGGATAACATCAGTTCTGTTTACTCGGAGGGTTTGTTGTTGAAGAGTTATGGAAAGCAGTCACTGTAAAGGGCGACAACATTAGAAAGGTATTACCTACAAGAATTTCCGTCAAAGTTAAGTCAGTTTCGTAGAATACTATTGTGTATAATGGGACTTTGAAGCAATAGTTGGAATTGAAGTGTGAAACGTTTTTGAAAAAAATAAAACTGGAAGAAGGCTGTTTTAGCATCTAATCGGGTTAACTTAGCACCGGTCAAAAGTAATCCCTTAGATAGGAAATTATTACTACTGATACCTCCTGCCTTCTAATTTTAGATAAATTTCCTATTTAAGGAGATTCCGGAATGGATTTCTTCTTGGAAAATAAATTACTAACAGTGGCGAATCCAGAAAAACAGTTTGAGAGGAGCTTCACTCAGAAAGGCTTCGTTTTTTAGAAATCACTAGACTTTTGGGAAGGGGAACTTGAAGCTTATACGCATAGGGATGACAAACATTAGATTTTAAAAAAGATATCCTGCAATTTGGGTGGGCTTCAGCCTGACAGCCCCAAACCCAGTAAATCTTCCACTGATTACGGCTGAGATGATGTTCTTAGACATAAAGAGCACCAGGCAAATCAATTCACGGGGTTTTTTTCTGTTCCTGAGTTGGCATTTTTGTGGAACATGTGATAAACTATCAGAATGTAGTTCCTGTGCCGTTATCAGAAAATACAAAGACATAATTTTATTTACAAATATCGGTAATTCTACCAAGCACCGCTCCGATACCATCATTCCAGTGCCGTAACAAAACTCTTCGGGGCCCCGGTGCAAGAGGATATTTGGGGGCCCCGAAGCGAACGAATTTTTCAATATAATAGTAAAAGTAGCACACAATATTACACACACACACAGAAATACTCTTCTCCAAAGCAGTGATTCTAAACCTAATTCCTATCACTATCCCCATTTTATGACATCCTCTTGCCAGCGATCCTCTTTTTCTGGTTTGTAATAAGCTTGTGTGGGATTTTTAATATACCTATTGCGGAGAATACTGTATCATTTCAATAATACTAGAAACCATTTCTTGTATATAGTGGATACAGTAACTTCTCTAAAAGCGAATGGATTAAAACCAAATTTGCTTAGTTCCTTCATATTACAAATATCGAAACCGATCCTCTTTCATTTAAATTGATTTTTAAACAATTCTTCACTCGATGAAAATGTTTAATAGACCTATTTTTTGTTGTTGTTAACCGTATGTATAAAAATAAAAATATGCCTATCAGAACAAAATTCATCCGGTATTAGATTCTAATTACTTTTATCTTTTCCGCTTATCTTCTCGACTCCCATGAAACCCTCTCCAAAGTATTCTTAAATAATAGAATAACATAAGATAGAAAACTTATATCTTCATGCTACAGCCCAGGGACGTACGCAAGGGGTTGGTCCTGGGGGTCCGGACCCCCCGAAATTTTGATTTTGTGTAAATTTAACCTAATTTTAGGGGCAATTCTAGGAATTTTAATATTGTAATGTCCCACTTGATGTGGTAAACAAACATTTCCACACGCCAGTGTTTACAAACACCACCACGTGGTTTGGCAAGAAGATTTCACACCCGATGGATCTACAATCACTTGCAGACGACGGCTTCTTGCCCCTCTCACTAACAGAAGACAACATCGGAGCAGTAGCGCCACCGCCACCCAAGGAACGCTATAAATTGGATGGACCACGGCAATTCTGTTCCAGGTTTCTGGTGTCCCTCCTACTGTTTGCCACGGAACATTATTAGTAACCTAGCCCCAGACCTCTAGTCTACTACGGGACTACGCCTATCCTATCTCCTGGCTTATTCTGCTACGGACTCTGTTGGCCACTTAACCCGCCTTTGCTTGCTACGGAGCATTGGATCCCTAATTCCACTCTGCTTAGGCTGCTACGGGGCTCTGCAGAGATCCTGTCTGCGACCTTACGGTCAAAGACTACCTATAACCTTGTATATTAGAGAGATTATTTATAAAGTGTTCTGTAAAAATACTTTTATAGTGAAAAGTTTTATAATAAAAACCGGTAGCGGGAGTTCGATTCCGGACTCTCTTTTTATTAACGCTCTACCTAAACCTATATGGGACAAAGTTTTACAATATAAAATACCCCCATAATAAGTTTGGACCCTTCTCGAAATAAATTCCAGCGTACGCTACTGCTACAGCACTTCACAATTTACGATAGTTTTACAGGGCTTTTAGAAAACATAGTACCATATCAATCGTGCAAAGTAAGTGAAATGTCTTTTCAATATTAGTCGAAATGAAAAACGTATTAATCACACACATTTTTTTAAAAGAAAAAACTAAAAACAATAAGAAATTATATTTACACATTATCAGAGAACATCATGATTAACAAATAAAAAGGAATATCAGGGATGCTGCACAAATGCTGAAACAATTTCAAAATAAACTTATTGTAATGGATTCAAATATTCAAACATGCAAGGTACCTTACAATTCAACAAAAATTTAAAGTCGTTTTAGATAGTTTTTTCTCCAAGCTTTAGCATCAGCAAAATCTGAAACAATCTTGTCTCTGTTTAGTCTTGAAGTTTGTTTTCGTTCTACTTTTAATACAGCAACATTCGTTGACCTTTTTTTGTAAAGTATTACTTCTCAAGTAGTTCTTTATTAACTTTAATTTCGAGATCGAGCATTCAGGAGAAGTCACATTTACTGGATTTTTTAGGAAAATTACACACAGGCCCTATTTATGTAACTGCTATTTTGTGCTCGAGCACAGGGCGGCAGAATTTAGGGGACGACAAAATTTCAGATTTTTTTTACAATTCCATATTTTATTATTACAATGATAAGATTAAATATTTAAGAAATTCAATCATAATGCAAGTGAAATTATAAAATATAAAAATGACTTAGGAATTCATTGAATGCATTTTCTTCGGATAGCAAATTAAAACCTACACGAATAAATTACGTGCCAATGTTGAGAGAATGTGTCTCCAATGAATGAGTAGTCAAGTTCGTAGCCTTGTAATCAAAGGGTGCCGAGTTTTATTCCTGGTGGGGACACAAGTGGTTCGGATCCCAAGTTAAGCTGTAGGTCCCGCCGTTATTACATCATCATCATTCCATAGAAGGCAACAGTAAACTACCACGTGTTCGCCTTCCCCAGGGACTTTTAAGTCACATCTACCTTCTGCAGAACACAACATCATAATCATCATTGAGAGAACTGGGTCATTTAAAATTACGCTGTAACTTTTGTAAGTTGTTATACCTAAACTGCTACACTACAAGAGCTCCGATACATGTACACAAAGAAAAATCTCCTTCTCCGGACAGCGGTATATTGTATCCTCGTCGCCAAAAGTGCCTTTACATCGCAGTGACGGGTATGTGACAGCGCAGTACTCTAAGGAAGGGATGGTTGCATAAGAAATTTTGATTAATTTTGAAGTGTTTTTATTTTGACTAGGGAAATAACTTAGGTATATGGAGTAAGGACATAGATTTAAAGCATCAGTGCACTGTCATCTCTGAAAAGATTTGTATTCTCAGTTTTTCAAATTATTGTCTTATATGTTAAGTTAAAAACTGCTAACAACTGCTACTAGCGCTGTTACTCTTCAAGAATTTACTACGACATGTTCGGGCTTGAATTATTTCATTCGCCTCACTGTAATTATTTGAGAATGGAAACTGATTAAGCTGAACGTGAATATGTTTCTCGTAAAGCAAGGACCGTAATAAATGTAAATAAGTTCTCATTATTATATAAAACACATAAGTATTTATTCCGTGTATAGAATAATATACAGTAACTAGGCAACATGATAATCACTAACGCCTGCAGGATTTTTTCCAACGGAAGGGGGGAAGTCCGAGATGAAGTTTTTCGTTTTATTCCCTATATATATTAACAGTCATAACATTTATCATTGATAGCGTATATCGTCTTTCGCCACTGTAGCCTATTATTCAGAACATTCATCTCCAGACATGATGTCGAGAGAATAGAAAGAAATAGATATGAACAGTGGTGTAACTAATTTTACTGCGCCTTGGATCGATCGATCATCGATTTACTCATACTCCCCAGGCCCCCTGCCCCAGGTATTTCACCTGCTGCGTTATATATATGGTTCCATGTCAGAAGGGCCAGACAAAAGTACAAAGACAGAAAGACCCAAGTCAAAAAGGGCCCTGCGTCAAACGGGCCCGAGTCAAAAGATCGCCGCAACAAAAGGGCCCGAGTCAAAAGGCCCTGCATCAAACGGGCTCGGGTCAAAAGGGCCCGAATCAAAACGCCCCTCATAAAAAAACCGGGTCGAAAGGTCTCCGCAACAAAAGGGCCCGAGTCAAAGGGCCCCGAATCAAAACGACCCTCATAAAAAGGGCTCGAGTCAAAAGTGACTCCGCTACAAAAGAGCCAGAGTCAAACGACCCTGCGTCAAAAAGGACCGAGTCAAAAGTGGCCGAATCAAAACGCCCCTCATAAAATGAGCCATAGTCGAAAGAAGCCCACGAGAAAAGGATCCGAGTCAAATGGCTCTGCGTCAAATAGCCCGGGTGAAAAGGGGCTCCGCTACAAAAGGGTCCGAGTAAAAACGGCCCGAATCAAAACGCCCTTCATAAAAAGGAGCAGAGTCAAAAGGGGCCTCGCTACAAAAGGGCCCTAGTCAAACGGCCGCACGTCAAAAGGTCGCGGGCTAAAAAGGCCCTAGTCAAAAGGGGCCAAATCAAACACACCTTATAAAAAGAGCCCGTGTCCAAAGGGTTCCACGACAAAGTTACCTGAGGTAAAAGGCCCTGCGTCAAACGAACCCGGGTCAAATAAAGCCGGAGTCAAACGGTCTCGCGTCAAAAGGGCCCGAGTCGAAAGGTCTCCTCAACAAAAGGGCCCGAGCCAGAAGGCCCGAATCAAAACGCCCCTCATCAAAAGGGCCATAATCAAATGGTCCTACGGTAAATAAACCCGAGTCAAAAGGCTCTGCATTAAACGGGCCTGGGTCAAAATGGGCCCCGATACAAAAGGGCCCGAGTGAAGTCAGCCTCACATCAAAAGGGATCGATTCAAAAGGTCTCCACAACAAAAGGGTTCGAATCATAACGCCCCTCATAAAAAGGGGCGGAGTCCAAAGGATTCTCCCTACAAAAATGCCCGAGTCAAACGGCCGTGCGTCAAAAGGTCGCGGGTTTAAAGGGCTGGAGTCAAAAGGGGCCGAATCAAACCGCCCCTCATAAAAAGAACCCGTGTCAAAAGGGTTTCACGACAAAGGGACCCGAGTCAAAAGGCAGTGCGCTAAACGGACCCTGGTCAAATAAAGTCGGAGTTAAACGGGCCCGCGTCAAAAGGGCCCGGGTCGAAATATTTCCTCAACAAAAGGCCCGAGCCAGAAGGCCCGAATCAAAACACCTCTCATCAAAAGGGCCCGGGTCGAAAGGCCTCCGCAACAAAAGGGCCCGAGAATCGTTTGTTAACACAACGCAAAAATTTGAGATTTAGATAGGGATAATAAACATAACAATTATAATGATGTCTGCAGAATTTTTGTGTAGACTGATACGGAATGACAGCCAACGTCAGTAACAGAGGCGACTCTTGAGGGAAGTGACATTGGTAAAAATTAACATTTTACGAACGCAATACACAAGAAGTTAACTGCGCAAATGTATGGTGGAATTTAATTTACGGTGGAAAACATTAAGGGTGTTTGCACACGATAGTAACAAAATCGGAGGAAGCCCCGGTAATATTGATGTCGGTGTCGGCGTACTTTGAACACGTCGCCGACAATATCGGTGGAAGCCCCGACAATATCGACAATATGAGAGAAGTAAGCGACACAAAAAATCTTCTCCATATATGAAAAGAAATTTAAAAAAATAATAATTGGGAAAAATTTTTTTAAAACAAGGACTACAAAAACTGTTCTGAAGAGGTGTGGAGGACGGTACAAAACTTAGAAAAAATAGTCCTATGCCTAAACATGTTTAGATTTAACAGTGCCGTTTTAAATAGATGCTGTAAACATATTATTTTCGTTTAGATGAGAATTGATGCTGCTGTACATTGCAAACTATATTAGTTTTAATTTTTGTTGAAACACTGTTACATATTGTATGTATATTATTTTGTTTTCCATGCAATTAACATTAATGTCATAGTAGATTAAATGATAAGATTCAAATTAGTAATTCTGTTTTACATCGCTCCATACATACACATTTGAAATGTGTTTTTGGGAGAGAAATTTTATTGTGTCCGATCGCCAGAAAGGAAAATGAGATGAAATTAATGTCCACTCAGAATAAGCCTCAAATCTGCCCGCCTCCCAATGTTGAAGACAACTCTGCTCCCCTGGTCCTCCACAGCATTGTTTCTCGACTATAGAAATAGTTTGAACATTGCTATATCTATAATATGGGAAAGATCTTACCCCCTCCCCCCCAAATGTTGAAGACAGATTTGCGCTGTTGCATACATACCTGTCGTTTCTCGTTTCTTTTTGTCCATAAACTCAAAATCCTGGGCAAGTCTTGCATAAACTTTTCGCCATACTTTTTGCTTTTCAATTTTGTCCTTGAAAGAGTCTGTTATATTATCCCATATGCAAGGTCTTCATTCCACAAGTTCAATAAGGGTTAAAATATCAAATGGAAAAATTCCTGCCATCTCTAAAAATCTAAGCAAAACTAGAAAGATACGAATGCAATAATACGCAATCTTTTCATTCAGTCACTGTAGCTAAACTGCAGAACTCTATCAGGGGGTCGATCCCGTTACAAAGGTGAGAGGGAAAACTTGGATACATAGCTTTGGTCTTTGTTTTCAATTGCCATTCCACAAATTATTTTTAAAAGGGGGGTTTGGGATAGTTTTGGAAATGAGAGGAAAAATCTGCAACAAGTGAAGCATGAAGTCACATCCCTATTGTTGAGATCACAATCAAGAAAATGCCAAATGAGTAACTTGTCCTTCGAGCTTTGAAAAGAGTGTTTGATTGTGCTGGTTTCGTTTCAAAATAATAATAATAATTCTATTGTGACTTGTCGACAAATATTCTATTCAATCATTGCTTATTGAGTGGAACCGGGAAAAGTGATCTGCACACAATTCTGATGAAAATAAAAGAAAGTAATAATAATCAGGATTTTTTCCATATGCTTATGTTCACAGTGTATCAAACTTTGAAAATTACGCTTAAGTTAATTTCCAGAATGTATTAAAATTTAAAATCATTAATAGATTAAAAAATATACCATCAAAGAGTGTGTGTGTGTGTGAGAGAGAAAGAACAAAAATAAAAAAGGAGTGGAAAATAATCAAGAAATTGGTTATGTAAATTTCCTATATTCTATTTGGTAATAGCTATTTAGAGGGAAAACAGTACTCTTCAGACTTCCCACATTTTATATTTATTTAATAAAGGGAATTAGCTACTCCAAAACAGAGACTGTAAAAAAATAGTAAGCTGTTCCGAAGTTGTTTATAGGACAAGATAATAATAATAATAATATACAATTGTAATAGAAAAAATGGAAACAACAAAATTCCAAAGACAAGAAACGAAACAAAAATACACAGCGCCTCTTCACTCACTCTCTTCATCTAACCCGCTGGCCGGCCGACATTATCGGTGGCGTGTGCATCCAATCATAAAAAAACATTGCCCCCGACAAAATCGGTGTCGGCGATACCGCCGACAGTATCGGGGGCTTGGCCGAAAGCATCTGCGTGTCGGAGGATCGGCCGATAATATCGGTGGCGTGTGCAAGCTACGATTTGAATACATTGAAGTCGATTTCACCGCCGACATTATCGGTGGTTCCACCGATATAATCGTTGCCGTGTGCAAACGCACTAACGGTCTCAAAACAAAAGATCAAACAAAACACATACCACTTTTCTTCATTGTTATGCATATTGTGATTATTATTATTATTATTATTATATTACTTTTATTATTATTATTACCATTTTTATTAATAATAATAATATGCAAGGTCAGTGGTAGCCCATGCCTTCAAACCAGTATACGCCACTCTTTAAAACTATGAACTCTACATTAACATCGGTCGTCTTTCGATCATTTTATATTCGAAGCAGAGCCCTGCAAACCCAGGCCCGAAGACGGCCCGGCCCGGCCCGGATGGATCTGAATTCTGTGCCCGGCTCGACCCGGCCCGGCCCGACGGGCCGGGCACATTCCGGGCCGGGCACATTTCGGGCCGAGCCGGGCCGGCCCGGTTCGGCCCGAACACTGTGAAAGATGGATCGGAAACTAATATTGGCAGCCTGTGTGAATCGTAATGTGTTTGGGAAATTAACTCTTTATTCAAGACTGTAAAGTACTGTACTTCTACTACTCTTATTATTACTACTACTGCTACTGCTATTATTATTATTATTATTACTAATACTATTACTGCTATTACTATTGTTACTACTACTATTACTTCTACTACTACAACTGCTACGACTTCGCGTCAGAGTTGACCCGCCGGGGCGGATCCAGGACCGACTTCTGGGGAGGGGGCGGTGGGTTGTCATACTGCTACTTTTAAGGGCTCCAAACTTTGGGATGAGTTTTATTTATATATATAAAATAAGAAAGCCACCCCTGATGTCTAGTGGTACATACTTTACAATTTAAGTACAGAAAAAAATCGAATAAATACTAGTTATTATGGCCTGTCTGCGTAGAATGCGAACCGATGCTTGACGAGGGACAACGGTGGCTCAGTAGGTAAAGCACTCACATCTGGTGCTAGAGGTCATCGGATCGATCCCTCCTCGTGTTATGTGAGCTTTGTGGTGGACAAACACCGTGCCCGTGAGTTTCTTCGGGTTCTACCGTTTCCTTCCACTTTTTCATTCCACCATTTCATTCATTTCTCATCATCAGCGTCTCATTTAGCCTAACCGGCATAAGCATGGGACGTAAAACTGTAAGATTTTATTGTTTTCGTTACTATACTAATACGACAGCGAATACCACTACTGCTATTACTAGTAATACGAAAATGAAACAATGAAAATGAAATCTTTGAGCTTTACGTCTCATAGCTATGCCGACTAGCCTAAAGGAGACGGTGATGATGAGAAATAAATAAAATAGTGGAATGAATAAAGTGGAAGGAAACAGGAGAACGCCGCGAACCCCCCACACGGTGTTTGTACACCACAAAGTTCACTTGGCGAGAACTCGGATCGAACCAGGGACCTCATACACCAGAGGTGAACGCTCAACCACTGAGCCACCGTCCCAGGAACACCTAATCGACTCTGGCTACTTGGTGATTTATTTGATCATGATATTTTGTTATATTTGTAGCATCATGCTATATGTAAACAATACATGAACATGTAACACCATTCGATATTTGCCTTCCTAATTGAACATAACTACAAATTGCACTGATCTTATGACCACGCCAGTTCATGGTTTTGGCATCCGTGGTCTAATGGTAGCGTACCAAATTATACTTACTAGGTCAAGTACTTGACTCTATCATACGTTCTATAGGTAACTACGGCTCAGGCTGTACGGATAATGATGGGATGAATTGGTGGAAAGAAAATAGTGGGAGGAAGCGGGACCACCCCAGAAACTCCCATGCACACGGTGTATGTCCACCACAAAGCTCACATAGCATGAGCAGGGATTGATCTAACGACCTCTAGCACCAGATGTGAGTGTTTTTTCTACTGAGCCACTGTTGTCCCTCGTAGATCAAGCATCGGTTCTCATTCTACGCAGACCGGCCATAATAACTAGCATTTCTTCATTTTATTCTGTACTTAGAAGGTAAATTCGGTACCACCACACATGTCAACTCTGACGCGAAGTCGTAGCACTTGTAGTAGTATTAGCAGTGGTCGTAGTAGTAATAGTAGAAGTAGTAATAGTAGTAGCAGAAGTACTAATAGTAATAGTATTACCAGTACATCGCAGTCTTGAATGAAGAGTCAGTTTCCCAAACACATTACGATTAACATATTCTGACAGTAAGACCGTACAAACACGGCAAAAATAGAGGTAGTGAAGGACATTAAAAAAACAAATAGGCTGACAACATTAGTTTCCGAACTGTAATTTAGAGTATCCGGGCCGAGCCGGGCCGGCCCGGCGCGTCCCGATATGTGCCCAGCCCGGTTCGGCCCGAATTGTGCCCGGCCCGGTTCGGCCCGATTCGACCCGAAATGTGCCCGGCCCGGTTCGGCCCGGCTCGGCCCGGAATGTGCCCGGCCCGGTTAGGGCCCGGTCCAGTTTGATATTACTTGAAACGGGTCGGGCCGGGTCGGGCCGGGCCGGGCCGGGCACCGGGCCGAACCGGGCGCGCCCGGCTCGTGCAGGGCTCTGATTCGAAGGTGTGCAAGGGTGTCTTACCCCTTCCCTCAAAGCATGAAAAGCATACAATATTTTCGCGAACACAGCCAGGGGCAGAGAGGGAGTGACACAACACACACAGCTCGCTGGTAGCTGCAAGAGACTTATGGGTAATTATAGTTGCCCTCTTGTTACAAGGCGTTCAGTCAAGTAGTAGGTATCAAGGTCAGTTCCTGCAGTTGAACACGAAGTTGACTGTTAGGAAACAGAAGCATAAAACTAGTCTCTTTTGTTTACCTTTTACGAATATCTTTTACCTTCATGCGTACAACTGAAATCTGGCGTAGATTTAAAAGGCATGTTATGTCAAGTATATATTCCTCAAAAGATATGAGTACTCAAAAGGCAAAAATCTGTAGCTACTTTTGTTTTCCTTTTTCTATTAGCCAGTGGAAGCGTTGTTTCAACATCCTTCTTGTAGCTCGCTTAGCATTTACTTCCTCTTTTTAGTTGAGCTTTCGGCTATGAATACTAGGGATGGCCGTATTTTTTCGAAAAATTAATTTTTCGAAAACGAAAAATGGAAAACGAAAACTTTTTCGAAAATATGAAAATTTTTTCGAGAAACGAAAAACGAATTTTTTTCAAAAAAAATGAAAAACGTTTTTTTTTTCGAAAAACGGAAAGCGAAAGCTACCGTGAAACGGAAAACGGATAATTTTTGTAAAACAAACTGAATTTATTTCATTTGATAGTACTTCCAAACTATAGTATACTATGCATACGTATAGGAAATCTTATAGAACGTCTATGTTCATCTGTCTGCCTATCCATCCGTTCGTCTGTCAGCTGGTATCAGAGCAAGAGCGGTAAGAAATAGCGAGAAGCATAGGTTTGCAACACGAATAGATTCATCTAATGCATTTGACTTTTATTTAATCCAGAAGTTGTAGAGATCTATCGCTTTCTGCTACATTGTTGATCAACACAGAACACAAACGGTAACATATAGAAAGACTCGGTTTTCCAGAACCAATTCAGTGTCCCAAGAATATATTCAATGTTCGCCCTTATTACACTTGCAGCTTAAGCTATGCATAAGTGTCGGAAGTCTTTAGAATGGCTTTGTCCGTCTTTCTGTCGAGAGGTGTCAGAGCAAAACAGTAACAAATATTGAGAAATCGTTTCTTGCCCCTAAAATGAGAAGTCGATTTAGAGCCCCTAAAATAGGTTCGATCTCCTAAATTAACCCTCCATTTAAAACTGTAAGTGGTTCAATACCATTTTTGGTTTCAATTTGTATCGCTATAGAACGAAAAGAGTAATAGATAGCGAGAAGCGATTTATTGTAAACAATTTAGATTCTTAAGACAACATACAACTATCCACAACATTCAATCAAAACCAGAAATTGTTTATATTTACTATTATTTTCGGTTTCAATACTGAATTACGAGATATCGAGATGTAGATTTTTGCAATCGATTCAACTACCTAGAAATAGCTCTATTTTTTCCATTAATCCTCTATTCTGATCGGAAGTTGTTTGAAATAATCATTTTCGGTTTAACATTGATCGATATAGAAGAAAAATAGTAATAGATAGGCACAAGTGTGCGTGTGTGTGTTTTTTTTAAACGAATCGATACAGCGTCTTAAGAGTATATAAGCTATATATAATCTCAACGCACAATACTATCGAAATTGAAAGTGGCTGAATTTACTAGTATATTCAATAGGGATTCAATACGGATTTTTATAAAGCAAAAGCTTGAAGAAATAGTGATGCGGTTTTTCGCGATCGACTAAGCGTTCTCAGAATAGGCTCTACCTTCTCCCTTGATCTCTATTCACACCAGAAGTGGTTCAAATTAACGATTCAAGTTTCAACATTAATCGCCACAGAACAAAATTGGTAATAGATAGCGACAAGTGGTTCACCTACAATCGATTCAGGTTCTCAAGAGGAAATACAATTACAATCCGCAACACTCCACAAGGGCAGAAATGGTTGAAGTTTATTACTATTTTTGATTTTGTAGGTAATACTAATTTTCATTGTACAAAATCGGTCAGAGATATCGAGATGCATTTAAAAAAATAATCCAGCATCTCAAGAATAGATTCCACCTTCTTCGTTAACACTCTATTTGAACCGAAGGTGTTCAAATTAACCATTTCCGGTGTTAACACTTGTCGCGATAAAACAAAAATTGTAATAGATAGCAACAAGCAATTTTCTGGAATCAATTCAGGGTTTTAAGAGAACATATCGTCATAACCTGCTTCACTCTGTTGTAAACGGAAATGCTTGAAATTTATTACTACTTTCGGTTCGAATACTTATATTCATAGAACAAAAACTATAAAAGATATCGAGAAGTTTTCTAAAATCGATTTAGCATCCTAAAAATAGATTCCGTCTCCTCCCTTAACCCTCTATTCAAGACGGTAGTGGTTCAAATTAGCCATTCCTGCTTTCAATCTTTATCGCCATAGAACATAAACGATAAGTGATAGCTAATAATGGCTTTCTGATACGGATTCAGCATCCGATTAACAGATTCTATCTTTGATCTTATTAATCTATTCCAACCAAGAGTTTTAGTTGTGCTACTTGTTGTACTGAAGTTTGAATATTCAATTCGCATGGATTGCAGTAGGAAAAAGTGGATCGATCTGGCTCAACATAGAACAACATTAGCCATAAGAGGCCAACTCACAAGCCCCTGGGAAAATGACCACCGTGCACCGTGAGCCCACGGTCTTTTACGACCTAAAATTTAGGGGTGAATTTAATCCCTTTTATGAGCACTTTTAAGGGGTGTATTCGTTCTCTTTTATGACCACGTTTAAGGGGTGAACTCGTTCCCTTTTACGAGCCCTCCCTGGGAATTGACCACGGTACAACGTGAGCCCATGGTCTTTTACGACCTCCATTTTAGGGGTGAACTCGTTCCCTTTTATGACCTCCATTTTAGGGAGTGTACTCGTTCTCTTTTACGACCTCCATTTTAGAGGGTGTACTCGTTCCCTTTTATGAGCATATTTTTCAACCCTTATTTTAACATAGCAGATAACACATAGAAGAGCAGATAACACATAGCACTATTTTAACATAGCAGATAACATGTAAGATTACGAACACATATAAGAGCAGAAGACTACATAACATAGCAGGCCTCCATTTTAAAGGTGAACTCGTTCTCTTTTATGAGCATATTTTTCAACCCCTATTTTAACATAACAGAAATGACATAAGAATACGTAACATAGCAGGGTATACTCGTTCTCTTTTATGAGCACTTTTTCAACATAGCAGACAAAGAACATAGCAAAGGGGTACGAACACATAACATAACAAGGGTGTACTCGTTTCCAACCCCTATTTTAACATAGGAGATAACACATAAGATTACGAACACATAGAAGAGAAGATAACACATAACACTACGTAACACACAGCAGAGCAGATAACACATAAGAGTACCTAACATAACAAGGGTGAATTTATTCCCTTTTATGAGCATATTTTCCAACCCTTATTTTAACATAGCAGAAATTACACTGAGACTATGAACACACAGCACAACAGATAATACATAGCACAGCTAATAAAAGAGCATGGCGTATTTTCCAACCCCTATTTTAACATAGCAGAAATTACGAACACATAGAAGAGCAGATAACACATAATATGGCAAGGGTTTATTCGTTCTCTTTTATGAGCATATTTTTCAACCCCTATTTTAACATATCAGATAACACATAAGATTACGAACACATAACATAGCAAGGGTGAACTCGTTCCCTTTTCCAACCCCTATTTGAACATAGCAGAATATGAACATACAACAGAACAGATTCGTTCCCATTTATGAACACTCTTTCAGGGGTGAACTCGTTCTCTTTTATGAGCACATTTTAAGGGGTGAACTCGTTCCCTTTTTCAACCCCTATTTTAACATAGCAGAAATTACATAGCACAGCTAATAAAAGAACATGGTTTATTTCAGAAATTACACTGAGACTACGTAACACACAACATCCTCCATTTTAAGGGGGTGTATTCATTCCCTTTTATGACCACTTTTTAGGGGGTGTACTCGTTTTCAACCCCTACGAACACAGAGAAGAGAAGATAACACATAACACTACGTAACACACAGCAGAACAGATAACAGATAAGAATATGAAACATAGAAGGGTTGTATTCGTTCTCTTTTATGAGCATATTTTCCAACTCTTATTTTAACATAGCAGAAATTACACTGAGACTATGAACACACAGCACAACAGATAATACATAGCACAGCTAATAAAAGAGCATGGCGTATTTTCCAACCCCTATTTTAACATAGCAGAAATTACGAACACACAGAAGAGCAGATAACACATAACATAGCAAGGGTGTATTCGTTCTCTTTTATGAGCATATTTTTCAACCCCTATTTTAACATATCAGATAACACATAAGATTACGAACACATAACATAGCAAGGGTGAACTCGTTCCCTTTTCCAACCCCTATTTTAACATAGCAGAAATGACATAAGAATACATAACTCATTCCAACCCTTATTTTAACATAACGAGCAAAGATTACAATTGAACACCCACGGTCTACAGATAATCATTTTAGAGGGTGTATTCATTCATTCTCTTTGATGACCATTTTTTTCCATCCCTAATGAAATTACATAGGAGAGCAGATAATACATAAGATTCGTTCCCTTTTATGAACACTTTTTAGAGGGGTTAACTCGTTCCCTTTTATGATTACGTTTTCAACCCCTATTTGAACATTTTAACATAGCAGAAATGACATAAGCATGTCCTCAAACTACTGACCATCGTGAACAAAGGTCAAACTAAGAAACGAAACAACATATCGAGGTGCTGTTTCCACATTTAGCAATTGGTCATCAAAAAAGTACTGACCATCAAGGTCAAAAATTAAAACTCGAAAACAGAGCCACATTTAGCAATAGGTCATCAGGTACTACATGTCCCAAAATTAGTGGTCATCGAGGTCAAAGGGCAAAATACTTAAAACCAAATAACTCTTAAATGGATCCACATATTGAGATGCTGTTTCCAAATCTAGTAACTGGTCATCAACTACTACAAGTTCCAAAATAGTAGCCATCGAGGTCAAAGGTCACAGTACTTAAAACCTAATTACTCGAAAATGGATCCACGTATCGAGGTGCTGTTTCCACATTTAGCAATTGGTCATCAGGTACTACAAGTTCCAAAATTAGTGGTCATCGAGGTCAAAGGTCAAAATACTTAAAACCCAATTACTCGTAAACGAAGCAACATATTCAGGTGTTGTTTCCAAATCTAGTAATAGGTCATCAACTAGTACATGTTAAAAAGTACTGATCATCGAGGTCAAAGGTCAACATACTTAAAACCTAATAACACGAAAACTGAGCCACATATTGAGGTGCTGTTTCCACATTTAGTAATCGGCCACCAACTACTACAAGTTCCAAAATAATGATCATCGAGGTCAAAGGTCAAAGTAGTTAAAACCTAATAACTCGAAAATGGATCCACATATTGAGGTGCTGTTTCCACATTTAGTAATTGGTCATCAACTACTACAAGTTCCAAAAATAGTGGCCATCGAGGTCAAAGGTCACAATACTTAAAACCTAATAACTCGACAACTGAGCCACATATTGAGATGCTGTTTCCACATTTAGTAATTGGTCATCAGGTACTACAAGTTCCAAAATAATGATCGTCGAGGTCAAAGGTCAACATACTTAAAACCCAATAACTCGAAAATGGATCCACATATTGAGGTGCTGTTTCCACATTTAGTAATTGTTCATCAACCACTGCAAGTTTCAAAAATAATGACCATCGAGGTCAAAGGTCAGCATACTTAAAACCTAATAACTCGAAAACGGATCCACATATTGAGATGGTGTTTCCAAATCTAGTAATAGGTCATCAGGTACTACATGTCCCAAAATAATGACCATCGAGGTCAAAGGTCAAAATACTTAAAACCCAATCACTCGTAAACTGAGCCACATATTGATGTGGTGTTTCCACATTTAGCAATTGGTCATCAACTACTACAAGTTCCAAAATTAGTCGCCATCGAGGTCAAAGGTCAAAATACTTAAAACCCAATCACTCGAAAACGGAGTCAAATATCGAAGTGGTGTTTTCAAATCTAGTAACTGGTCATCAGGTACCACAAGTTCCAAAATTAGTGGTCATCGAGGTCAAAGGTCAAAATACTTAAAACCCAATTACTCGTAAACGAAGCAACATATTCAGGTGTTGTTGCCACATTTAGTAATTGGTCATCAGGTACTACAAGTTTCAAAATAATGATCATCGAGGTCAAAGGTCAAAATTTAAAACCTAATAAGTCGAAAATGGATCCACATATTGAGGTGCTATTGTCACATTTAGTAATTGGTCATCAACCACTGCAAGTTCCAAAAATAATGAACGCCCAATGAACCAATGAACGCGAATAACTCTTAAACAGAGCAACGTTTTGAGGTGCTGTTTCCAAATCTAGGAATACGTCATCAACTACTACATGTTCTGAAAACACTGACCATGGAGGTTAAAGGTCAAATATTTAAGCTTTAATAACTTTAAACAGAGCCTGTGTGACCTATTCAGTTTTGTACCAAGCAGAGAGAAGTGAAGAATGAAAAAATATGACTGGCTTACTTCGAGAAAGAAAGCAACGATATACATTTTAACTAGCTGCGTATTTTAAATCATTTTGTACTATTTAAATAAACAATCGGATAAACTTAACCGGCTCAGAAGTTCAATACTATTTTGTACTCTTGAGTGAGCTTTCCAATTTTGTAGCAAGAAGGACCATTTTTTAAACTAACTCAGAATTTCATTTCATTTTGTAATACTCAAATTTGGATGAAGCGTTTAGTTTTGTACAAACCAGAAAAATTTGATTGGATTATTTCCTTAGGTACCAACTGGAAAAAGTGAAGGGCCATTATTCAAATAAACGAAGGAATAGAGTATTTAGATTTTGTACGAACTAGAAAAAAAGAAGTGAAGTATGAATAAAATTTAGGTGGACTATTTTCTTTTGTACCAACTGGAAAAGAGAAGAAGAGCTACTTTAACTAGCTCATTATGTACTGTTTAAGGAAACGAAAATTGACTATTTAACTAGCTCAGAATTTATGTAAGAATAATTTCGATGTTCTACTTTTTTATACCAACGAGAAAAAATGAACTAGCTGAATATTTAAATATACGAAAGAATAAATTTAAGTGACCTATTCAATTTTGTACCAATGAGAAATGGCTCAGCAAAAGCCGAAGAAGGACTATTTTATATAATTTTACTACTCAAATAAACAATGAAGTATTTAGTTTTGCACCATTTTGAAGTATTCAAATAAACAAAGGAATTATAATTTGTGTCAACTCTAAAATCAATTAAACAAAGTAATGCATTTGAGTGAGCTATTTAATTTGAAAAACCGAAGTTGAGTATTTTATACCATTTTGTATTATTTCAACAAACAAAGGAATAAGCAAAACGAAGGCATAAATATGAGTGAGCTATTTAATTTTGTAGCTGAGTATTTTAATGAAAGAACAAAATTGTACTAACCAGAAAAAACCGAAGAAGGCCCATTTTAACTAACTGAGAATTTCTGTACCTTTTTGTACTATTTAAACAAACGATGGAGCAAATTTGAGTGGCCTGTTTTTTGTACTAACCAGAAAAATCGAAGAAGGTACCTTTATACTAGCTCAATGAACGAAAGAACAAATTTGGGTGTTCTACTTTTTTATTTTAACTTGCTGAGTATTTTATACCATTTTGCACTACTCAAACAAACGAAAGAAAAAGCGAGAAAAGACCTTTTTAACTAGCGCAGAATTTCTGTAACGAGAAAGAAAGCAAAGATATGCCATATTAACTATTTAAATAAACGAAGGGATACATTTAAATGATCTATTCCATTTTGTACCAAGGAGAAATGTCATTTTTATCTAGCTTAGAATTTCTAGTGCATGTTGTATTATGTAAACAAAACGAAGGGCTAAATTTGAGAAAGCGAACGTGAACCATTTTACTCAAATTTGGATGGAGTATTTAGCTTTGTATGAACCAGAAAAAAAGTGAAGAAGGACCATTTTAACTAGTTCAATATTTCTGTATAATTTTGTACTACCCAAATAAACGAAATTTTATTTTTGTACCAATCAGAAGGGTCATTTTAAATAGCCAAGCAGAAAAAAGGAAAGAATTAACACTTTGTACTAATCAAGTAAACGAAGGTATAAATTTATTGAGGTGTCCTATTTCTTTTTTACCAACGAGAACCATTTTTAACTGGCTTAGAATTTTATACCTTTTTGAAAAATTTGTATCAAATCGAAAAAGCAAGGAAATACCATTTTAAATAGCTCAGCATGTTATAGCTTTTTGTGTTTTTGGTCTACCCAATTTCTTGACCAAGTTGTACTATTTAAACAAACAAAGGAATAAATTTGTGTGACCTATTCACTTTTATAGCAAGCAGAAAAAGCCCCTTTTAGTTTTATACCAACCACGAAGGTCCATTATACCATTTTGTATTACGGGTGGTCTATTTCATTTTTGTAACAATCAGAAGAAAAGATTAGAATTTTATACCTTTGTGGTGTTACATTTTGTATATTTTTGTGTCATCCAGAGAACAATTTAAATTGACTCTCCCTGACAATTCAGTTGCCAGAGTCCAATGTTAGTTATCTACAATATTACAAATTGATCCAGTTAACAGTTCAAGTTCTTCTATTCTTACACAATCAAATGCATATGCTACAGTGGGCTCAGTGTTCATTTACAGAATTAAATAATTGTTTATCTTTCTCTAAAAACATTTCTACTATTTTGTTGATATAATAATCACACTCTGTAATGTATTCATATGCCAGATTAAATTTTTTCTCCAAAGTATAAGTGTTCTTAATATTACAACTTTTAAAATGCTTCTCTATATAAAATTTATAGATTTTTTCTCTCATTTCACGTTTAATTAAGATCGTCCACACCTTTTGCAATATTTCGTAATCATACTGCAGCAAACAGTTGTGATCTTTTTCATTCTCATTATGTTTAGAACATGCTTCACATAATAATACTGAATTTGGTGTATACTCATTAAATAATTGTATAACACATGTATCACTAATAGTTTCACTAGTACAGTCGCACTCATTAGCTTCCAGTTCAAAACAGGTAATATTTGAAACACTGTCATCATCACTTTCCGGGAGTATTTCATCATTATATCTATTATAGCGTCTAAAATAATACACTTCTTCTATTTCTTGTGTTGGATATATGATTCTCACTTTATCACGTAATTCATCTGGCAAATCGGGGTCAGACGGCTGGATTAACAGTATAGGTTTTTCGTTTTCACGCTGAATTTCTGTTTCTCTAGGTGAAACATAATCAATTTCCATGCTAGTCATTTTTCTACTCTTCAGCAAAAACAAATCAAATAAATGGTTTTCTCAGGTGTTCTATGCATTCTCCGTGTTTAATAATATGTTTCAAGGCAATACAACATCATAATGTATGTTCTATTATTTCCAAATATACTCCATAAACTTATATTCCATTATAATAAAATACATAAATGCAAAAATATATATTTGTCTTTTTTGACTTAGACGAGGAAGGAAAGTCTATAAATAATTGAATCGTTGAACAATAGGCAGTACCTTAGCAATACAAATGTTAGGTAACGCATTCGTAACGTTGCTTAAATATCTGCTTTTCTTACTTTGATATGATCTCTTCTTCTGTTGTGATAAAAAATGGCCATGCATGATGTTACGCAAATTGCTATGGAGTCTGTTCTACACAATTATGACACAATTCTGGTTTGTTAAATCTTACGTTGAAATATTTTATAAGCCTTTCTTAGTGACGGGAGAGTCAATTTAAATTGTTCTCTGGATGACACAAAAATATACAAAATGTAACACCACAAAGGTATAAAATTCTAATCTTTTCTTCTGATTGTTACAAAAATGAAATAGACCACCCGTAATACAAAATGGTATAATGGACCTTCGTGGTTGGTATAAAACTAAAAGGGGCTTTTTCTGCTTGCTATAAAAGTGAATAGGTCACACAAATTTATTCCTTTGTTTGTTTAAATAGTACAACTTGGTCAAGAAATTGGGTAGACCAAAAACACAAAAAGCTATAACATGCTGAGCTATTTAAAATGGTATTTCCTTGCTTTTTTTCGATTTGATACAAATTTTTCAAAAAGGTATAAAATTCTAAGCCAGTTAAAAATGGTTCTCGTTGGTAAAAAAGAAATAGGACACCTCAATAAATTTATACCTTCGTTTACTTGATTAGTACAAAGTGTTAATTCTTTCCTTTTTTCTGCTTGGCTATTTAAAATGACCCTTCTGATTGGTACAAAAATAAAATTTCGTTTATTTGGGTAGTACAAAATTATACAGAAATATTGAACTAGTTAAAATGGTCCTTCTTCACTTTTTTTCTGGTTCATACAAAGCTAAATACTCCATCCAAATTTGAGTAAAATGGTTCACGTTCGCTTTCTCAAATTTAGCCCTTCGTTTTGTTTACATAATACAACATGCACTAGAAATTCTAAGCTAGATAAAAATGACATTTCTCCTTGGTACAAAATGGAATAGATCATTTAAATGTATCCCTTCGTTTATTTAAATAGTTAATATGGCATATCTTTGCTTTCTTTCTCGTTACAGAAATTCTGCGCTAGTTAAAAAGGTCTTTTTTCGCTTTTTCTTTCGTTTGTTTGAGTAGTGCAAAATGGTATAAAATACTCAGCAAGTTAAAATAAAAAAGTAGAACACCCAAATTTGTTCTTTCGTTCATTGAGCTAGTATAAAGGTACCTTCTTCGATTTTTCTGGTTAGTACAAAAAACAGGCCACTCAAATTTGCTCCATCGTTTGTTTAAATAGTACAAAAAGGTACAGAAATTCTCAGTTAGTTAAAATGGGCCTTCTTCGGTTTTTTCTGGTTAGTACAATTTTGTTCTTTCATTAAAATACTCAGCTACAAAATTAAATAGCTCACTCATATTTATGCCTTCGTTTTGCTTATTCCTTTGTTTGTTGAAATAATACAAAATGGTATAAAATACTCAACTTCGGTTTTTCAAATTAAATAGCTCACTCAAATGCATTACTTTGTTTAATTGATTTTAGAGTTGACACAAATTATAATTCCTTTGTTTATTTGAATACTTCAAAATGGTGCAAAACTAAATACTTCATTGTTTATTTGAGTAGTAAAATTATATAAAATAGTCCTTCTTCGGCTTTTGCTGAGCCATTTCTCATTGGTACAAAATTGAATAGGTCACTTAAATTTATTCTTTCGTATATTTAAATATTCAGCTAGTTCATTTTTTCTCGTTGGTATAAAAAAGTAGAACATCGAAATTATTCTTACATAAATTCTGAGCTAGTTAAATAGTCAATTTTCGTTTCAACTAAATACTCTATTCCTTCGTTTATTTGAATAATGGCCCTTCACTTTTTCCAGTTGGTACCTAAGGAAATAATCCAATCAAATTTTTCTGGTTTGTACAAAACTAAACACTTCATCCAAATTTGAGTATTACAAAATGAAATGAAATTCTGAGTTAGTTTAAAAAATGGTCCTTCTTGCTACAAAATTGGAAAGCTCACTCAAGAGTACAAAATAGTATTGAACTTCTGAGCCGGTTAAATTTATCCGATTGTTTATTTAAATAGTACAAAATGATTTAAAATACGCAGCTAGTTAAAATGTATATCGTTGCTTTCTTTCTCGAAGTAAGCCAGTCATATTTTTTCATTCTTCACTTCTCTCTGCTTGGTACAAAACTGAATAGGTCACACAGGCTCTGTTTAAAGTTATTAAAGCTTAAATATTTGACCTTTAACCTCCATGGTCAGTGTTTTCAGAACATGTAGTAGTTGATGACGTATTCCTAGATTTGGAAACAGCACCTCAAAACGTTGCTCTGTTTAAGAGTTATTCGCGTTCATTGGTTCATTGGGCGTTCATTATTTTTGGAACTTGCAGTGGTTGATGACCAATTACTAAATGTGACAATAGCACCTCAATATGTGGATCCATTTTCGACTTATTAGGTTTTAAATTTTGACCTTTGACCTCGATGATCATTATTTTGAAACTTGTAGTACCTGATGACCAATTACTAAATGTGGCAACAACACCTGAATATGTTGCTTCGTTTACGAGTAATTGGGTTTTAAGTATTTTGACCTTTGACCTCGATGACCACTAATTTTGGAACTTGTGGTACCTGATGACCAGTTACTAGATTTGGAAACACCACTTCGATATTTGACTCCGTTTTCGAGTGATTGGGTTTTAAGTATTTTGACCTTCGACCTCGATGGCGACTAATTTTGGAACTTGTAGTAGTTGATGACCAATTGCTAAATGTGGAAACACCACATCAATATGTGGCTCAGTTTACGAGTGATTGGGTTTTAAGTATTTTGACCTTTGACCTCGATGGTCATTATTTTGAGACATGTAGTAGTAAGGGCCTGACTATAGGAAACTTTTTGGCCCCTGGGTCCCTGCCTCAGGACTCATGGTCCCTGGCCGGGGTCAATGACCTAGGGGTACATAGGACCACCCCCTCTAAATTTTGGCAGGGGTACCATGGCCCACCCCCTAAATTTTGGCAGGGGTACATAGGACCACCCCCCTTAAATTTTGGAAATTGCCAAATTTAAAAATTGGATGTGGTAGCCTAGGACCATAGTATGTACCTCTATCAGTATTGGGTGTCTATGTCGTTCCCTTTTATGGGTAAAAAATTGCCAAAAATTTAAATTTCGGGGGTTTTTGACCTAATTTATCCCCTTGGATGAGGTGTTATTACCCTATATAGTTATATGGGCGTATACAGGGGTCCATTACCTTTCATAAGACATGGGTATATTAATGCACCCCTTGAAAAATTTGGGAGGCGGTACGTTGGCCCACCCCTTAAATTTTGGAAATTGACCAATTTAAACATTGGGTATTATAGTACCGGACCCTAATATGTATTATGATAAATTTGGGTGGTCCACCTCGTTCCCTTTTAGGGGTACAAAATTGCCAAAATAACATTATAAACGTAAGCAATACGTTGTACCACGTGTTTCGTTTTGACCTAAGTTATCCCCTTGGATGAGGTCCTATTACCTTATATGGTTATATGGTTATGTATAGGGGTCTATTCCTATCATAAGACATAGGTACATTTGTGCAATCCTTTAAAAATTTGGGAGGGGTACTTTGGCCCACCCCTTAAATTTTAGAAATTGCTCATTTTATATATTTGGTATTATAGTACTGGACCCTAACATGTATTATAATAAATTTGGGTGGTCCACCTCGTTCCCTTTTAGGGGTACAAAATTGCCAAATTTTAGTACAACCACGTGTTTGTTTTGGCTCAATTTATCCCCTTGGATGAGGTCCTATAACCTTATATGATTATATGGTTATGTATATTGGTCCATTCCCTATTATAAGACATGGGTATATTGATGCACCCCGGGAGGGGTACCTTGGCCCACTTCTTTATTTTGGAAATTGCCCAATTTAAACATTTGGTATAATAGTATAAGACCCTAATATATATATATATTACTATAAATTTGGGTGGTCCATCTCGTTCCCTTTCATGGGTACGAAATTGCCAAATTTTAGTACAACCACGTGTTTCGTTTTTGACCTAATTTATTCACTTGGATGAGGTCCTATTACCTAATATGATTATATGGTCATGTATAGGGGTCCATTTTCTATCATAAGACATAGGTACATTGATGCACCCCGGGAGGGGTACCATAGCCAATCCCCTTAAATTTTGGAAATTTTTCAATTTAAGCATTCGCTATTATAGTACATGACCTCAATATGTATTATGATAAATTTGGGTGGTCCACCTTGTTCCCTTTCATGAGTAAAAAAAAATGCCAAAATATAAACATAAGCAATATGTTGCATCACGTGTTTGGTTTTTGGCCCAATTTATCCCGTTTGATGCGGTCTTATACCGTATATGGTCATATGGTCATGTATATAGGTTCATTTCCTATCGTAAGACATGAGTACATTGATGCACCCTTTAAAAATTTGGGAGGGGTATCTTGACTCATCCACTCAGTTTTAGAAATTGTTTAATATAAGCATTTGGTATCTTCGTACAGGTCTTCAATATGTACCACTATAAATTTGGATGGTCCACATCGTTCCCTTTCATGGGTAAAGAACTACCAAAAATCAAATTTCGGAGGTTATTGACCCCTATTTAGCACGTTATATGGTTTATTACCTTTATATGTTTATGTTCTCTTTTAAATTTGGGAATTATAAAATAACATAATTTGGTAAACGTTTTCTAGGACCCATTGGTGTTCCTCTTATGGCCAAATATTCAAAATTTAAAGGTTATTGACCGGCTTTATTATTGAATAACTACAGGATTTATTACTTTTTCATAAGACACAGGTGTATTTGTGTACCAATCTTAAATTTTGGGAGGGGTACATTTCTTATTGTCATATCAATAATTGGTAATTGGATAGTATCTCATTCATTGGGTAAATCATTATGATCACGTGATCAGTTATTAACCTATGATGGGATTAGGAGTCCAGAACAATGGTACATTGAAACTTTGTAGGATAATTTGAGAATGCGTCATTGGTTTTGATTATTCCCGCCAAATATAAACGTAAGCAAGACGTTGTACCACGTGATTGTCCTTGATGAGGTAGTGTACAGGGATACATAGCTAACCTTATTGAATCTTATGACTCATAGTCTTAAGGGAATACATGCTACAACACTGGCAAAGTTATTGTTGATGCAATTTGATTGGTTGATCACTATCTTTCGTGCAATCTGATTGGTTGCTGATTTTCAAATCTTTGCTGCATTCAGTTTTAAGTTTTGTTTAACATTTAAAAATCTTGGTTTCGTTCAACATTTTGCACTCACTGATAAATATGATCAAAACCGTTTATTTGTCAATCGAATAGTTAAAAACCGGATAAAGTTTGACGGTTAACCGTGAAACGTGAAATTTTTTTTAGTTTGAAAATTTTTTGTTTGAAAGTTTTTGTTTGAAAACTCTTGTTTCAAATTTGTTTGAATTTTTTTATTTCAGAATTTTGTTTGAAATTTATGTTTCAAAATTTTTTTGAAAATTTTTTTGTTTGAAAATTTTTAATTTTTTTGTTGCAAAATTTTGTTTGAAAATTTTTTGTTTAAAATTTTTTCGTTTGAAATTTTTCGTTTCCAATTTTTTTGTTTAAAATTCTTTTGTTTCGAATTTTGTTTTTTCAAAATTTGGTTTGAAATTTTTTGTTTGAAAATTTTTGTTTCGAAAGTTTTGTTTGAAATTTTGTTTCAAAGTTTGGTTTGACATTTTTAAAAGTTTGTGCACTCATTAGTAAAGAACCGGAACTGTTTAGAACTAAAACCTCTGGCAACATTGTGTTGCAATAGTACACGTCAGAACATGCTAATGCAACGTCATCAGTTTTGCATCATATATAAGTATCGTTCGAGTTAGTATTCATGATAACATCATCATGGCTACTTGTCTGCAGTTTCTAAACACACGTGATGTGATGAAATCATTTACCAAGATTACTGATTTGCAACAGAATGTACCTTATAGAATCTTAGCTAGCCAAATGATCCCTACAAAGTTTGGATTAAGAATCGTAGTGAAGCTTGAAAATGATAAGAATATAATTTTACCAGCAAGATATTTACCCATGGAAGCATCAAAACAAGAAGAACTGCTGCGTTTCTTAAATACTGGATCTGTATCTTTATGTTATAAAAGACTCTTGGGTCGAAGTCATCAATTTGAATTTAGTACACAGCCAGATTCGTCAGCAATTGTGATGAAATCATGAATTCAAACGTCAGCACATCAGACATAGTTGTATGAATGTGGTTGGTCAGCATGACGTCAGCAACTGTGATGAAACCATAAATTCAAACGTCAGCACATTCCTTTCCAATGACGTCAGCCGTAGTTCTATAAATCAACCAATACACTGTCATCCCACGAAATCATTTGAGCAAGTGCTTTTCAGGAGGAAAGATGTGTACTTCTAACGATAAAGAGTTCATCTTCGCAAGCTATTATCCAATAAATATATTTCAAACAAAACATGTGATGATTGGTATCAGTGCTAGAACATTTGAACCAGTAATTCGATTGGGCAAAGCAGAACAATTTGGTGTACAACTGACCTGTGAAGAATGGCAAATATTATGTTCACGAATCGACCAAATGAACGATTATTTTCATGATGAGCTAAATGTGACCATAGTCAAATCATTAGGCTCAAATCATGAAGTGGTGCTGCGTACAGTCCTCGAAGAGAAGATGGTGCTGTTACGTAAAAAGAGTACATTCCTTGTCCCTCGCAACATGGTGTATCTAACACAAACTGAATGGAACAAATTCATCAGCGTATTTCAGTGTGTGAAACATGCAGTGGAAGTGTGCAACAAAACAAGTATATTCCTGAAAAAGTACTATTTTGAAAAATGTGTTATGCATATTGTACAACATGTATCTAGATATTGTGATGGTTGTCAACATCGTTCGTGGGTGCATACATGTATTGATAAACAGTTTATTTGTGATCAAATGGACATTGAGTTTCCACCAATTGATATCGCAATAGACCTTAAAAGACTTCAATTGGAATTAAAATTATACGCTAAAGACAAACTAGTGCAAGAAGTTCAAAATACATTGTATCGACAATATCCAGAACCACTATCTGGTATGGATGTATGTGGAGTGTAATAAAATGATCCATTTCAATGAATTGTGTTTTTTCATTTCAAGTACAACCCCATATTCTGATGTGTACTATTGCACCACAATGTTGCCAGAGGTTTTAGTTCTAAACAGTTCCGGTTCTTTACTAATGAGTGCACAAACTTTTAAAAATGTCAAACCAAACTTTGAAACAAAATTTCAAACAAAACTTTCGAAACAAAAATTTTCAAACAAAAAATTTCAAACCAAATTTTGAAAAAACAAAATTCGAAACAAAAGAATTTTAAACAAAAAAATTGGAAACGAAAAATTTCAAACGAAAAAATTTTAAACAAAAAATTTTCAAACAAAATTTTGCAACAAAAAAATTAAAAATTTTCAAACAAAAAAATTTTCAAAAAAATTTTGAAACATAAATTTCAAACAAAATTCTGAAACAAAAAAAATTCAAACAAATTTGAAACAAGAGTTTTCAAACAAAAACTTTCAAACAAAAAATTTTCAAACTAAAAAAAATTTCACGTTTCACGGTTAACCGTCAAACTTTATCCGGTTTTTAACTATTCGATTGACAAATAAACGGTTTTGATCATATTTATCAGTGAGTGCAAAATGTTGAACGAAACCAAGATTTTTAAATGTTAAACAAAACTTAAAACTGAATGCAGCAAAGATTTGAAAATCAGCAACCAATCAGATTGCACGAAAGATAGTGATCAACCAATCAAATTGCATCAACAATAACTTTGCCAGTGTTGTAGCATGTATTCCCTTAAGACTATGAGTCATAAGATTCAATAAGGTTAGCTATGTATCCCTGTACACTACCTCATCAAGGACAATCACGTGGTACAACGTCTTGCTTACGTTTATATTTGGCGGGAATAATCAAAACCAATGACGCATTCTCAAATTATCCTACAAAGTTTCAATGTACCATTGTTCTGGACTCCTAATCCCATCATAGGTTAATAACTGATCACGTGATCATAATGATTTACCCAATGAATGAGATACTATCCAATTACCAATTATTGATATGACAATAAGAAATGTACCCCTCCCAAAATTTAAGATTGGTACACAAATACACCTGTGTCTTATGAAAAAGTAATAAATCCTGTAGTTATTCAATAATAAAGCCGGTCAATAACCTTTAAATTTTGAATATTTGGCCATAAGAGGAACACCAATGGGTCCTAGAAAACGTTTACCAAATTATGTTATTTTATAATTCCCAAATTTAAAAGAGAACATAAACATATAAAGGTAATAAACCATATAACGTGCTAAATAGGGGTCAATAACCTCCGAAATTTGATTTTTGGTAGTTCTTTACCCATGAAAGGGAACGATGTGGACCATCCAAATTTATAGTGGTACATATTGAAGACCTGTACGAAGATACCAAATGCTTATATTAAACAATTTCTAAAACTGAGTGGATGAGTCAAGATACCCCTCCCAAATTTTTAAAGGGTGCATCAATGTACTCATGTCTTACGATAGGAAATGAACCTATATACATGACCATATGACCATATACGGTATAAGACCGCATCAAACGGGATAAATTGGGCCAAAAACCAAACACGTGATGCAACATATTGCTTATGTTTATATTTTGGCATTTTTTTTACTCATGAAAGGGAACAAGGTGGACCACCCAAATTTATCATGATACATATTGAGGTCATGTACTATAATAGCGAATGCTTAAATTGAAAAATTTCCAAAATTTAAGGGGATTGGCTATGGTACCCCTCCCGGGGTGCATCAATGTACACCTTGTCTCAAAAAGGTTGAGCGCATTCTTTACTGGTGTTTTGAGGCAATAATTTTCTAAGTCCAGCTTCGGGTATCTTCGGGAAAAAGTAAGCCAGGTTCGAACCTCCAAGCCAGCCTTTGCAATCGGGAAAAAGTTTGCAGATTTGTTTTTCTTCTTTTAAATATAATAAAACTTGTTACCAAGTGTTTAAAAAAGCAACATTGATTGAAATACTTAATGATACAATATTTCGAAACCTTTTTTTTTAATGTCAGCACATGCTTGTTTGTCATTTAGCTCTCCATACGTAATGGAACATTTAAATACGTTAAAGAATCTTTCCATATGTAAAAGAATGCTCAAAGTTAAGAAATAGAACATAATTATCGCCTGAGTACTAAAATAAAAGTCAAAGTAGAACAGAAACAGCGTTTGTAATGGATATGAATGTCATAATTATCTTGAGATCCGTTATACATCGCTAGAAGCATAATTCTAGAAGTCCTTGTGCTAGCTCATTGGTAAGCTGTCGGATTTCAAATCATAAGGTTTTGAGTTCGAATCCCGTTCAGGTTAATCCTTTTTTTAAAATTATTTTTTCCGCAATGCATGAAAAATTATATAAAATAATTACATTAGAATACATAAGTTGTGTATATATAACATAATCATTGCAGAACATAGTAATTATTATGTTTAAAATATAACATCTGAGATAATTTTCACAGTAGGTCGGTATTATATATGAGGATGTAAATACAACTTAAGAAACTCGTTCAATAGCAATAAATAAATCATGTAGTGTATTTATTTGCAGCTATTTGTCATATAGAGGGTAATTCTCAACATTCATAATACAGAATGTCATTTATGTTCTTGAAAAGTTATTCGATGCATAAACAGAAGGTATAAACAGAGAATCCAAAGTCGGAACGCTCACAAAAAAATTCATGAACCCCAAAGGTCACGTGAGCAGACTGGAATTGTCCTTATGAAGCATGCCACAGCAGAAAGTCTTTACATAGATTTTCAATTCAATTCCTGATATATGCTTTTGTAATGTGGAAGTGGTGATGCCTTCAGTCGCCCTCTCTCGCTCGCTCGCTCGCTCACTCTCTATTTATACAGAATATAAAAGTGGATTTATGTGTGTATTTCAACATAATTCTGATATATCTAGAGCAATTTTAACTATATTTCTTACAGTCTGGAAAAAGAGTACTGTCGGGATACATATCAAAAATGCTAGAAACGGGTCGATATTAGTATCGAATCCATAGTTTCGTGGTCGCTTAGGTGAATGGTTCTACTTTCAATTCAAGTCCAACTAAGCTCCCATTAGCACCCAGGGTGGTTACGTAGCGACATAAAGATATCGAAATCATTCGATATTAGAATCGAATCGTAAGATTTCAGCGCCGCTAACAGTGCAGCATTTCCCATTAGTCCACAATAGTCCACATTTCACATTAGTCCCATTGCCTAGAGGGCAACATATTTGCAGAGTGCAAAGTTTAAAACTTGAATAATATTTTATTTTTTTCCGTATGAAAAAGTTATAAATCAAGAGCAAATATACTATTTCACGAACAATCCTCTTTTACTATTCTAATATGTTTAATAATAGCGTAAGAAATCTAATAGTAATTCAGAACATGTTTCACAGTTGTTATTTTTTGTTACATAGTTGTAGTTGTAGCATGTAGTGAGTGGAATTTAACTGTAATAAATTCACTAATTAACCATATTCGAATTAAGTTCGGGATGAAGGGGCGGGGAAATATGTAGTTATTGGGGGCACCGAGCTTTTCTACATTTTACTTTCAAGATCTCCATTTTTCTTTTGTCATTTGTTCCTAATAAAAACAGTTCAGTCACTTTTGGATTGTCATAAGATAGTAGGAGTTGGATTTTGGGATGCAGCCTGTGAGATTCTAGAGGAGCTAACTGCTTGAAAAAGTATTTTTGAATCATCTGTAACATATGAAATAAGGATATGTATCATAAAAAATTGAAAGTAACTATGTCTGCGTAATCATCACGGTCAAATTGCAAAGTCAAATAAATTGACGTGTGGTATATAATCAGGCTCCAATCCCAACTGGGAAGTTATCATACGCGTGTCACTTTCATTATAATACATATCCTTAGGGGGAGTAGAAGTTCGAATTTTTGCGAAAAATTGAGTTGAGTTGAGTTTAGTTTAGCGTCCCTTTCAGCAGCGAGGCTATATGAGACGTGGACCTACTGATTAACGTGGAATCCGAACCACATGAGCGAAAAATTGAGTATCTCACAAGCCGTTCAACTGAGAGCTGAAATTCAGCATATAACTCTTTATTAAAAATAAAGAGAATATGTCCTGGCATTTTTTTAAAATTATCTTTTATGAGCGGGGGGACGGGGGTGCATTTTCTATATATTGGAAATTGGTAGTGGGTTGATTTGTAAAAATAATCGAAGACGATTGATATTAGTTGAGAAACAAATTGAGTAATGCAAATTAAAGTTCTTTTTGAATTTTATACCCACTGCTTTCTATTTATAATTGCTGAAGCTGGTGTTTAATATATGGAGCGTTTCGAGCATAAGACAATCAAGCCGTAAAGTTAGAGAAAAATGGCCATAAAATTTGTATTCTAAACTTAATTACATGGGCATTTTCAATTAGTGCGGCATGCTTAATTATATAGAAAATTAATTTCTCTCTCTCTCTCTCTCTCTCTCTCTCTGTGTTTTTTTTACGTTGGTCTACTTTTCCTTGATTTGAAACTTTCAAATTTCACAATATTTTCTACTGAAATGTGTCTGTAAGGCAACAAAGAAATAATTATATATGATAAATTTAAATTCATTTTAATTTGGAAGATGAGAAACACTTTGCCATTATATATCGTAAAGGTCAGACCCACCAGTATTGTAACAGAGAGGTGCTTGAGCCATTAACGATAGAAATTCAAACTCCGATAAGTGATAATTTCACAGTCTTGTTTTATTACAAGTGTAACCTTTTTAGCCAATGGAGAGGAGGACGTGGGCCATCGGTCAGAGTTGATGTCGATGGGTTTTGGAGGGTCGGAGTTGGTCACAATGGTTCAGAGTGGTTCATAGTTGGTGGTGGGTAAGAGTGGATCACGATGGTTGATGGATCAGAGTGGGCCAATGGGGCATTTGGGTAGTGGGTGATAGTGGGTCATGGTGGGTCGTGGATCAAATTTTCATTGACCCACACCATCTCTGGTTAAAATTGTACTAAAGATAAGAGGCACCGAAGATGCATGTCGGCTATTATGCTCAAATTTTGCTCATGGATAGTACTCCACCAGGAAGCAATAAATCTGAAACGGTTCACGGTATCACCTTCTAGAACTCGAGATGTAGGGGTTTGTCTGATTGGCTAAATTAAGACGTCAATGATTTATCCTTCAACAACCAAGCTTTTTATGATCGTTTCCGTGGGGAAGTCAGAACACGTGCCTAGTAATCGTAATATTGATAGTTTGCGTCCACCCCGGGTATTTGTTTTGTGTTTTTTGATTCACCTAAATATAAACAAATCACACATATAGGCATTTTGACATATTTTGGGAGAGTAATTTTGTGGTTCGTTGGCGTTTCATCGCGTCTCTGCTGCTGGTAGTAAAGTTTTCAAAATGGAACTTGGGCCACCACGGATCGTCGCTGCGGGGCCACCAATTCCTGGCGAGAGGTCAATAGTTGACCATCTGTAGTCCACCGACGCTTACAGCTTAGAGTAATGAACGATGTCTTTGCCTTGTAGAGTTCATGACTACCGACGTCGGCAGTCAACTAGCTTTTAGTATTCCTTTACTAACCATCTATTGTTCATGTTTGTACACGGTGTTGTCATAATAATAATAATAATAATAATAATAATAATAATAATAATAATAATAATAATAATAATTATTATTATTATTATTATTATTATTATTATTGTTATTATTATTATTATTATTATTATTTATAGTAATAGTAGTATAATTGATGATAGAATAATTATTGTCTATGTATTGTCCAGGTAGGACTACACACAGGATTTTGCTCGTTTTGGTTCGACTTGACTCTAATCCGAGTCGAGTTGGAAGATATTTTTCGCGCCGAGTCCAAGAGTAGACCTCAAAGATGTCTGTTTCGAGTCGAGTCGAGTTTCAAAGAAAAGTCGTTCGTGCCCATCCCTACTAATGAGAGCTTAATCGGAGTTAAGCGAAATTGAAAGTCTCACTATTTATCTAAGCGACCCCGAAAACTATGAATCTAATATCGATCATTTTCTACCAATCTTTTATATGTATCCCCCTCCCATTCACCATAGGTAACCCGACAGCACTCTTTTCGAAACTATAAGAAATGTGGTTAAAATTACTCTAGGCCAGTGGTTCTCAATCTAATTCCTATCACGATCCCCTTTTATCACACGCTCTTGCCAGCGACCCTTTTATAATTTGTTTTATAATAAGCTTGTGTGGGATTTTTAACATACCTATTTCTATAATAGTAGAATCCATTTTTTTGTTTATAGTGAACAGTGCCATGGAAAATCAGCGCCCGGGGCGAGAGTATAGTACGATGTCACCGTATATATGAGTGACGTCGACAGACTAGCTACGAAGCGCCACCATGGTTGGCACGAAGCTCAATAACATTTTCAAAATAAACCCTACCTTTCCTTAATTTTGAGCACATTTTATTACGTTTTTCCTTCTATTTTACACATGTGCACATGCACTTTCCTAACATGAGTAACACACTTCCTCCGAAATGTGTGGCCCCTTTTTTCGGCGCCCGGCACTGACAGTGGATACAGTAACTGTAATATCTATATTCCCAACGACGAAGGTGCTGGTTCAAGATGGATGTTAAACTCCTTCATTGAAGAGGCCATTAACGTATCCGATCTAAGCCCACAACTTCTTGACCAAATAATAGAATGATCATGCGACAAGTCTTTGCAACTGGTTTTTTGTAACGAAGACTTGGACAAGTTCTGCCTGATGAGGAGAGAAGAATATCCTGGTCTGGGGATTGCTGCTTTAAAAGTAATAATTCCATTTGCTATATCGTACTTGTGCGAAAGTGTGTTTTTTATGGTAAACATTAAAACAAAGATAAGAAATCGCTTATCAGTTGAAAATGGCTTGATAATGTTCGTCATGAAGATTGAACCGGACATTGCTGAACTAGTGAAATTACACCATGCTTAGGTGTCTCATTAGGTTTTAATTTTAATTGTATTTCAATGTGCAGGTTTTGTTGCATGTGTATTTTTCTAGTATTTCTATATACAGTTCTCATTAGTTTTATATCATACCTCTTTGATTTAAATTCATTTTTAAACAACTCTACTAACTAACTAACTCTATGGCCTATGGAACCCGGAGGTTCAATGCCGCGTTCACAAAAGCTCTACACTGACTTCTATCCTTAGCCAATTGGATCCAGTTTCTACTTTGCATTCGTATCTCAGCGAAATCCATCTTAATATTGTCCTCCCATCTGCGCCTAGGTCTTCCTAATGGTCGTTTTCCGATTGGTCTTCCAGTCAAGATTTTGAAAGCGTTTCTACTTTCTTCCATTCTAGCTACATGACCTGCCCACCTAAGCCTTCTAGACTTGACGACCCTAACAATGTTGGGTAAACCGTATAAATTATGTAGTTCCTCGTTATGAAGTTTCCGCCATTCCCCATTCCCGTTCCTCTTGGGTCCGAATATTCGTCTAAGGATCTTGTTTTCAAATACTTTCAGTCTATGTTCTTCCCTCAAAGTAAGCGACCATGTTTCGCAACTATACAGAACAACAGGCATGATTATCGTTTTGTATATTTTAAGCTTCAAATTTCTCGACAGAATTCGCGACTACAAGACTTTGATCCGAATAGTAACACGAATTCTACACCCTTTGAAAATGTTCAGTAGACTTATTTTTTATTGTTCTTTACAGTGTGTATAAAAAACAAAAGTATGCCTATCAGAACAAAATTAAAAATAATATTTAAAAATAATTTCTGGTATTAGATTCTAACTATATTTATCTCTTCCGCCTATCTTCGCGATCCCCTAGGGGCCGCGACTCCCAGGTTGAGAAACCCTGCCCTAGACATACATGAGTTATGTTGGAACATACATACATACACTTTTATGTGTATAAATGCAGATAAGAGAGAGTTGAGAGAGAGCGATTAAGGAATTACCGCTCTCAATCTCTTCACTTTACTTTTGCGATTCGCGAATTTCTTACGTGACAGTTTGGGGCTAGCTAGTTTTTTGTCTTGGACCACGATCCGATTTTCGATATGCTCTACCTAAATGCTGTAATGCGAATATTGAGAAGTTATCTGCGATGAAAGTAGCTGCAAATAAATACATTACATAACTTATTTATTGCTATTACACGATTTTTTAAATTTGTATTCAATATTCACACATAACACACCGACGTTCTGTCAATACCTCAGATGTTATATTTTAAAGATAAGAATTACTTATGTCGTGAAATGATATGAATATATATATTCAACTGATATATACAACTGATGATATGAATATAAATATTCAACTGATATATACAACTGATGAATTGTAATGTAACTATTTTACATAATTTTCATGCATTGAGGAAAGTAGAATATCATAAAAGAATTTCACCTGAACGGGTATCGAACTCACGATTTAAACGCTCGGTGGTGTACCACTGAGCTAACATGACCGCTTTTCGGAAGCTGCTTCTGAAATATAACTGAGCTCATACGTAAATGCTCTTTTCCGTATGGAAATCACAATGACGAAACGAGAGTGTGAATACATAGTCTCGAAATATTGTATCATTAAGTATTTCAATGTTACTTTTTTCTACACTTAATACCATTTCAACATGTCTTATTATATTTAACAGAAGGAAAAACATATCTGTACATCGTTTCCCGATTACTAAGGTTGGCTTTGGAGGTTCGAACCAGCAGCTTTAGTTTACTGTTTTCCGAAGATACCCGAAGTTGGACTTCGAAAGAGTTTGTCTCAAAACAGCTATCATCATATCGCTCAATCTGTTTGGTATATGGTATATGTTTTTATACGTGTAAAGACAGTATAACAATTCATTCTTTAAACAGCTTTTCGTATGTATTAATATTCCTTTATAAAAACTGTTTTTGATATTATTATTACGGCACACCATTTTCAGATTTCTTTCGCGAGTCGTTGACCAAGTCGTTCCCCACCAGCGTTGCCAGACTCACAGCTCGGAATTATTCCAAAACCTGATCGAACTTATGCTAGATTCGGTCAAATTATGCTAGATCCTCATAATTACTAATTAAGGAGTTTAAAAAAACGAAGTTGAGATACGATAATGTAACTTAAAATGCACAGAGAGCAAGAATGCAATACTTCACGCACCAAAATTTTAACTCAGCTAAATTAATGCAGTCGTTGCCAGACTCAATGGCGTATATATCGTATAAATGAATGCAAAGTTTTTGTTTACATATTTTGAAAGAAAATTACTTCACAGCATAAGGGGAGTTGGGAATCGTCTGCTGGGGGGGGGCGGAAGATTTTTGGTCGGTCTCGGAGCTGTCATTTCAGGAATAAATATGATCATGAAGTCAGAAATAAAGATGGTGAAGTTGTCAAAAAGTTGGGGGGAGAATGGCTCCCATAGCTCCTCCCATGCCTCGGAGTTAAAGGATTAGAAAACCCTGGGTGGAGCCACAAAAAATCCCAAAGACGTTTCGAACTTACTTCGGAAAATAAGACTCCCTGTATGGTTTACCGACTGTATGAATCAATGGAAGAGGATACATTTCTGCCGTTCTTTTTCTTCCCACGACCAACTTCTTTCTCATCTCCAGGTTTTACGGCTTTCTGATAAACTTGCTGAAATTGTGCTAGATTTGGGCAGGATGCTAAAAGCAAGATGCTAGATGCTAGAGACATGCAAATTATGCTAGATCTAGCATCATTATGCTAGATCTGGCAACGCTGTTCCCCACAATAGGCGTGTCGTGCAAGTAACCAATCACACGTCAGGTACTAGCTTTTACCTACCTATTGCTTCCTTCTCACAGCTTAGAACATTGGTAACTATGGATAGACGTACAGCAGTAATTACTTTATGGGAGTTGGAAGGTTATTCTGCAACTGCAGCTAGCAGGCGAGTAGGTGTCCCGGCCTCTACAGGAAGGCGATGGATTCGGAAATATGGTGCTACAGGTCAGACTGATAATTTACCATCTCCTGGTCGTCCGCATGTGTCAACCGAAGCCCAAGATGCGAGATTAGTAAACGAAGCCCGGTTAGACCCACCAAGGACGTCTAGACAGCTAAGGGAAGTTTCTCTCTTTCCTGGTAGAAAGCATACAGCTCTGCGAAGGCTTCGTCATGCTGGGTTACGTGGCCGTGTTGCTGACGTGAAGGAAAAACTCTCAGACGACCACAAAATTTACCGTCTCGCGTTTGCACAGGCGAATGTGGGTCTCAATTGGCAAAACGTAGTTTTCTCAGATGAATCCATATTCACAACATCAAAGGAGGGACGCCGTTTTGTGTATCGTCCGAGAGGCACCCGATATGACCATGGATATGTGGCTGCTTGCAATCGCAGTGGCCATGTATCTATTTTATGTTGGGGTTGGATTTCCAGTCGCGGAGCAGGACAGCTTCATAGAATTGAAGGACATCTGGACAATGCTCAGTACTTAGACATTATCAGTAATATCATGGTGCTATCTGTACGAGTATTTCAGCCTGATGGTGTAATTCAGTTCCAGCAATACCAGTCGCCAATACATACTTCCCGTGTGATTCAGGAATGGTTCGCAGGGCACCCTGAGATTGATTTAATCGACTGGCCGCTCGTGGAGCAGACCTCAATCTCATGGAAAATATGTGGGCAGAAGTGAAGCGTACTCTAAGGGAAAGTTGGCCTGAGGCAGATCCACCAAGAACTCAGGATGACCTGTGGCATCTTGATTCCGAAGCATGGCTGGAGGTAGGGGAAGGAGATAGATTTGTCACCCATGTAATAGATTCCATGCCCAGAAGAATGGAGCGTGTAATAAATTCAGAAGGGTCTTGGACACAATATTAATGTCCCCGCCTTAACTCCCGAAAACAGCCCTTTTCAGGGCTACCTAAACGCTTCTGAAAATATTTCTAGAAGTAAACCACTCCTTGTATCCGATTTCTGTGCAATCCTACTAGCAAAAGAATGATAATTAGCTGTAGGGTTTGAACTCAAGACCTCTTTATTGGCAAGTCCGTACTCTACCAGTGAGCTAACATGAACACGCAAACCCAACCTGAAGAAACATGACTTTCAATTTCTGGTATTCGATGACAATGATGCTCATATACTTGGCAAATGTTGTATTCAACTTGGGATATTCCGCAACACACACACACACACACATAAACAAAGCGAAAGAGAGAGAGAGATGAATATACAAAAGCATATTCAACGTATTCGAATGAGACTCTAAGTAACGACATTCCGTTCTAAAGAGAGTTTGTGTTTCTTCCCGTGACGTTAAGGGGATCGGGAAAAGTTATGTGTCTTGAAGCAGGATACGACTTTGGATACTCTGTTTATACACTTTCTATATCCGTAGGAATATATTGTATTTCACGAATGTAAATGACATGCTGTAATGAGAATAATGAGAAGTTACATCTGTATGACAAATAGATGCAAATAAATACACTACATAACTTATTTATTGCTATTGAACGAGTTTCTTAAGTTGTATTTACATCCTCATATATAATACCGACCTACTGTGAAAATTATCTCAGATGTTATATTTTAAACATAATAATTACTATGTTCTGCAATGATTATGTTATATATACACAACTTATGTATTCTAATGTAATTATTTTATATAATTTTTCATGCATTGCGGAAAATATAATTTAAAAAAAAAGGATTAACCTAAACGGGATTCGAACTCAAAACCTTATGATTTGAAATCCGACAGCTTACCAATGAGCTAGCACAAGGACTTCTAGAATTATGCTTCTAGCGATGTATAACGTATCTCAAGATAATTATGACATTCATATCCATTACAAACGCTGTTTCTGTTCTACTTTGACTTTTATTTTAGTACTCAGGCGATAATTATGTTCTATTTCTTAACTTTGAGCATTCTTTTACATATGGAAAGATTCTTTAACGTATTTAAATGTTCCATTACGTATGGAGAGCTAAATGACAAACAAGCATGTGCTGACATTAAAAAAAAAAAGTTTCAAAATATTGTATCATTAAGTATTTCAATCAATGTTGCTTTTTTAAACACTTGGTAACAAGTTTTATTATATTTAAAAGAAGAAAAACAAATCTGCAAACTTTTTCCCGATTGCAAAGGCTGGCTTGGAGGTTCGAACCTGGCTTACTTTTTCCCGAAGATACCCGAAGCTGGACTTAGAAAATTTTTGCCTCAAAACACCAATAAAGAATGCGCTCAACCTTTTTGAGACAAGGTGTACCTATGTCTTATGATAGAAAATGGACCCCTATACATGACCATATAATCATATTAGGTAATAGGACCTCATCCAAGTGAATAAATTAGGTCAAAAACGAAACACGTGGTTGTACTAAAATTTGGCAATTTCGTACCCATGAAAGGGAACGAGATGGACCACCCAAATTTATAGTAATATATATATATATTAGGGTCTTATACTATTATACCAAATGTTTAAATTGGGCAATTTCCAAAATAAAGAGGTGGGCCAAGGTACCCCTCCCGGGGTGCATCAATATACCCATGTCTTATAATAGGGAATGGACCAATATACATAACCATATAATCATATAAGGTTATAGGACCTCATCCAAGGGGATAAATTGAGCCAAAACAAACACGTGGTTGTACTAAAATTTGGCAATTTTGTACCCCTAAAAGGGAACGAGGTGGACCACCCAAATTTATTATAATACATGTTAGGGTCCAGTACTATAATACCAAATATATAAAATGAGCAATTTCCAAAATTTAAGGGGTGGGCCAAAGTACCCCTCCCAAATTTTTAAAGGAGTGCACAAATATACCCATATCTTATGAAAGGTAATGGACCCCTATACATGACCATATAACTATATAGGATAATAACACCTCATCAAAGGGGATAAAATCGACCAAAAACCAAACACGTGGTACTACGTATTGCTTACGTTTTGGCAATTTTGTACCCCTAGAAGGGAACGAGGTGGACCACCCAAATTTATCATAATACATATTAGGGTCCTGTACTATAATACCCAATTTTTAAATTGGTCAATTTCCAAAATTTAAGGGGTGGGCCAAGGTACCCCTCCCAAATTTTTCAAGGGGTGCATTAATATACCCATGTCTTATGAAAGGGAATGGACCCCTGTATACGCCCATATAACCATATAGGGTAATAATACCTCATCAAAGGGGATAAATTAGGTCAAAAACCCCCGAAATTTGACTTTTTGGCAATTTTTTACCCATGAAAGGGAACGACATAGACACCCAATACTGATAGAGGTACATACTATGGTCCTAGGCTACCATACCAAATTTTTAAATTTGGCAATTTCCAAAATTTAAGGGGGGTGGTCCTATGTACCCCTGCCAAAATTTAGGGGGTGGGCCATGGTACCCCTGCCAAAATTTAGAGGGGTGGTCCTATGTACCCCTAGGTCATTGACCCCGGCCAGGGACCATGGGTCCTGAGGCAGGGACCCAGGGGCCAAAAAGTTTCCTCAAGTTAGGCCCATACTACTCATGTAGTACCTGATGACCTATTACTAGATTTGGAAACACCATCTCAATATGTGGATCCGTTTTCGAATTATTAGGTTTTAAGTATGCTGACCTTTGACCTCGATGGTCATTATTTTTGAAACTTGCAGTGGTTGATGAACAATTACTAAATGTGGAAACAGCACCTCAATATGTGGATCCATTTTCGAGTTATTAGGTTTTAAGTATGTTGACCTTTGACCTCGACGATCATTATTTTGGAACTTGTAGTACCTGATGACCAATTACTAAATGTGGAAACAGCATCTCAATATGTGGCTCAGTTGTCGAGTTATTAGGTTTTAAGTATTGTGACCTTTGACCTCGATGGCCACTATTTTTGGAACTTGTAGTAGTTGATGACCAATTACTAAATGTGGAAACAGCACCTCAATATGTGGATCCATTTTCGAGTTATTAGGTTTTAACTACTTTGACCTTTGACCTCGATGATCATTATTTTGGAACTTGTAGTAGTTGGTGGCCGATTACTAAATGTGGAAACAGCACCTCAATTTGTGGCTCAGTTTTCGTGTTATTAGGTTTTAAGTATGTTGACCTTTGACCTCGATGATCAGTACTTTTTAACATGTACTAGTTGATGACCTATTACTAGATTTGGAAACAACACCTGAATATGTTGCTTCGTTTACGAGTAATTGGGTTTTAAGTATTTTGACCTTTGACCTCGATGACCACTAATTTTGGAACTTGTAGTACCTGATGACCAATTGCTAAATGTGGAAACAGCACCTCGATACGTGGATCCATTTTCGAGTAATTAGGTTTTAAGTACTGTGACCTTTGACCTCGATGGCTACTATTTTGGAACTTGTAGTAGTTGATGACCAGTTACTAGATTTGGAAACAGCATCTCAATATGTGGATCCATTTAAGAGTTATTTGGTTTTAAGTATTTTGCCCTTTGACCTCGATGACCACTAATTTTGGGACATGTAGTACCTGATGACCTATTGCTAAATGTGGCTCTGTTTTCGAGTTTTAATTTTTGACCTTGATGGTCAGTACTTTTTTGATGACCAATTGCTAAATGTGGAAACAGCACCTCGATATGTTGTTTCGTTTCTTAGTTTGACCTTTGTTCACGATGGTCAGTAGTTTGAGGACATGCTTATGTCATTTCTTCTATGTTAAAATGTTCAAATAGGGGTTGAAAAAGTAATCATAAAAGGGAACGAGTTAACCCCTCTAAAAAGTGTTCATAAAAGGGAACGAATCTTATGTATTATCTGCTCTCCTATGTAATTTCATTAGGGATGGAAAAAAATGGTCATCAAAGAGAATGAATGAATACACCCTCTAAAATGATTATCTGTAGACCGTGGGTGTTCAATTGTAATCTTTGCTCGTTATGTTAAAATAAAGGTTGGAATGAGTTATGTATTCTTATGTCATTTCTGCTATGTTAAAATAGGGGTTGGAAAAGGGAACGAGTTCACCCTTGCTATGTTATGTGTTCGTAATCTTATGTGTTATCTGATATGTTAAAATAGGGGTTGAAAAATATGCTCATAAAAGAGAACGAATACACCCTTGCCATATTATGTGTTATCTGCTCTTCTGTGTGTTCGTAATTTCTGCTATGTTAAAATAGGGGTTGGAAAATACGCCATGCTCTTTTATTAGCTGTGCTATGTATTATCTGTTGTGCTGTGTGTTCATAGTCTCAGTGTAATTTCTGCTATGTTAAAATAAGGGTTGGAAAATATGCTCATAAAAGGGAATAAATTCACCCTTGTTATGTTAGGTACTCTTATGTGTTATCTGCTCTGCTGTGTGTTACGTAGTGTTATGTGTTATCTTCTCTTCTATGTGTTCATAATCTTATGTGTTATCTCCTATGTTAAAATACGGGTTGGAAACGAGTACACCCTTGTTATGTTATGTGTTCGTACCCCTTTGCTATGTTCTTTGTCTGCTATGTTGAAAAAGTGCTCATAAAAGAGAACGAGTATACCCTGCTATGTTACGTATTCTTATGTCATTTCTGTTATGTTAAAATAGGGGTTGAATTCTTTGTCTGCTATGTTGAAAAAGTGCTCATAAAAGAGAACGAGTATACCCTGCTATGTTACGTATTCTTATGTCATTTCTGTTATGTTAAAATAGGGGTTGAAAAATATGCTCATAAAAGAGAACGAGTTCACCCTTAAAATGGAGGCCTGCTATGTTATGTAGTCTTCTGCTCTTATATGTGTTCGTAATCTTACATGTTATCTGCTATGTTAAAATAGTGCTATGTGTTATCTGCTCTTCTATGTGTTATCTGCTATGTTAAAATAAGGGTTGAAAAATATGCTCATAAAAGGGAACGAGTACACCCTCTAAAATGGAGGTCGTAAAAGAGAACGAGTTCACCCCTAAAATGGAGGTCGTAAAAGACCATGGGCTCACGTTGTACGGTGGTCAATTCCCAGGGAGGGCTCGTAAAAGGGAACGAGTTCACCCCTTAACGTGGTCATAAAAGAGAACGAATACACCCCTTAAAAGTGCTCATAAAAGGGATTAAATTCACCCCTAAATTTTAGGTCGTAAAAGACCGTGGGCTCACGGTGCACGGTGGTCATTTTCCCAGGGGCTTGTGAGTTGGCCTCTTATGGCTAATGTTGTTCTATGTTGAGCCAGATCGATCCACTTTTCCCTACTGATTGCAAGTCTTAGTTTTTTTTTTTTTTTTAGTTTTACACTGTGAAACGAAACTCATTTGTTTCTCTACAAAAACAGGAAGTAGGAAAAATGTATCACAATCAGGGGTGATTCAGGGGTCGATCGCCCCCCAGAAGAGAACACTCTTATTTTATATATAAATAAAACCCATCACAGAGTTGGAGCTCGTAAAAATAGCTCTAAGTAGCAGTATTATAACCCCCGCCAGAAGTCCGTCCTGGATCCGCCCCTGATCACAACTCCCGGTTTCAGTATTGATGACCATAGAGCAAGCATGAATTCAGTACCTTCGCAATAGACTATCTCCAAGCTTTATCCTGTAGTAGAAATTTACTACCACTTGTAATTTCAATAGTGATCACCATAGAGCAAAAATAATAAGAGATAATGAGATATGTTTATATATATGAATCCAGGATTCGAAGATTGTCATATCGATCGCTATCCCTCTATGTAAACAGGAAATAGTGAGAAACTACTATTTCCGATTTCATAGTAAAGAAAAGACGATAGCCGGAAGCAGTTTTTGATATGGATTCTGTGCCACAATGGTAGTTTCCATCTCTAAGTTTAATGCAACCGAAAGTGATAAATACTTACTATATATCTGGTTACAATCTTTTTTCTTATAGAACGAGAGAAGTACTAGGAAGCGACAAACGTTTCTTTTAAATATATAATCTCATTATTCCAAGAAAAGATTTCAAGCCCTGCCATTGGTCTAGTAGCCAGGGACGTAGTGTCCATTAAGGCTATAAGGCTTAGCCTATCCATTTATTTATACATCAGCCTGAAATGTTGCTTTTGGACATTGATACAATTCATTTTATTAAAATTGATTTATTTTATAAAAAGCTGTAGCGAAGCATCAAGCGAGTTGTAGTGAAGCTTCTGCAATAACGCATTGAAGGTTATCGCCCGCTAGCCTTCCGCTTTTCTCATGGAATTAGAAGAATGGGGCGGTGACAATCACTTTCCCGCCACCCTCAGCAGACGAAAACTATTTAAGCTATACACAAATCAACACGATGCGACGAAAGTGGACGAATGGTGACCCTTTTGGGCGGTTGGGGAAACAAAAGCGACAGGACGCGGTCTTGTAAGAAACTACAGAACAGAGACTATGAAAAATTTAGAAGCTCGCATTTAGTAACAAGTTTCGACCCCCCCCCCAAAAAAAAAGAGAATAAAAATGTTATGTTATTATGAATAGTATTAATATATTAGGGACCTTGTTGCGTACTAGTTTGCGTTATCACAGCGTAAAATTTGCATTTTAGTTGGTGATAGTTGCCACTGCAGTTATAATTGCTTGTGTATATTTTGCGTTGCGTTGCTATCCGTAAGTTTTCGAAGATCGATACTGATCGATACTATACTCAGATGAGGTATAGTTCCTTTTTTTTTCAATCAAAGTTTAATCATACTTTCAATCTAAAAGTATCTTTTTCTGTAAAAATCATCAATTAACTGTGAGCTGCTGCTCCACTGTTTTCCAGTAGTATGCTGATATCTGTTGTTGTGGGTGAAGTGGTTAAGTTTGTGTGTATGATATCGGGAATTTACAATATAGCCATATATTCGTTTTATTTGTTTCTTTGAAACAGTATATGAAATTCTTATTACTTCATTTGTTACATTCTTTAAATAATTGATTGGATTTTTTTTTAGTAATCTATTGACTGTCTAATAAATTGGAACCGTATATGTAAGGAGAGTATGAAGCAGAACCAGTCTTATACTATTTCTTGCATTATATGATGAATATTACATGAATTAGCATTTTTCTATCAAGCATTATAGCCAGGTCCGTAGTTAGAACAATAAGACACGTGATCATTTTAATAAGAGCGGGATTGTTTTTTGTGTGTGTTGGGGGAGAAGGGGTAACTTGAATTCACTTTTCACTCATTTATACATACAACAAACAACTGCAAGTTTGAGGGGACTGGGCCCCTCCTAGCCACCCTCTAGCTACGAATCTAATTTCATCCTACCCATTTCGAAATTTCACGCTACGTTACTGCTAGTGGCTAGCGCGTATTCCTTTGATGCACAGGGTCCCGAGTGGGAAAACATTGAACGTGTTATGGTGGTTTGGATTCCACTTTAAAATGTAGGTCTACGTCTTGTATAGTCTTGCTCGATACTGAAAAGGGACGCTGAACTTCAACAAACAACCAAATAAAAAATTTTCATCTTAGCAGTATTCTTCTACTGAAGTTAGTAGCAGTAAAAACTAATACGAAAACGAAGACCCACCTATTTAAAATTTGAATTCTCGTTTGATGAGATTATTATAGTCAGATACTTAGTTCTTTGTCCTACAGTATATAAAACATCTTTAGAACAAATAAACCATTCAATAGTATTTTGTTAGTATTAAATTGCCTATTTTTGAAATAATCAAATTGTTTTTGATACTGACTTAATTAGTTATAGAAAATAAGAGAAATGAATGGGGGATCTTAGTGAGAAGTCTTTAGTATCAGTACATATAATCACTTCATGTTTCATATTTTGTTAAAATCAATTGTTAAAAGTGAATTTATTACAGAGTTGCATGACACTATCACGAACAGTTTATACAGGATCCTTCTATTTGGTAATTTGTTAGTTTTTTTTTTTTTTTTTTTTTTTTTACATTATAAAATATACTGTCGGGCTAATTGCTGTATCACCGGACAAATTTTAGGAAATTTACCGGGTCAATTGGAGAATTTATTTAAGTTTATGAGGAAGAGTGATTGAAAGTCAGGTAAGGGGAATAGCAAAAGCTCAGATAGTGACTGTATTTGCTGGTTGTTTTTGATGTAAGCGGCACTGTATGTGGAGACGGATGGACTATTTCGCGGAAAGGTACACTTGTTTTACTATACGGATCCATAGATTGTAAAATGTATAGATAAATTTGAGCAAATCTTTAATTTGCCCATTTCATGTCGAGAACAGAAACCAACAAACCCCTGTGGGGCTTCTAATCCGTTCCTACTACTATCACTACCCCTACTCCTTCTACTACTACTGCTACTCCTACTTATACTATGGATCCATATAGTAAAACTGCGCACCTAATAACATAATCTAACGTAACTTAATGTAATCCAACCAAATATAACCGAATGCAATATATTTTGCTCCATTTTTTCGATTTTCAAATTGGTCCGGCGATTCAGCAGTAATGCCATATTGTCGATAACACATTAATAATCACTATTAGTAAATAATTATTTTTTAATATTCTGTAAAATATACATTTTACACTGTTTACCTTTGTGAATTATTATTTCTAATTTATATTCCTCAAGAACCGAGAACCAAGGGTCTGTGGATCACAATATTTCATGCTGAGCTCGCACGCGTACCAGACTCGTTAAAGTCTATGACCATATCAACTTTGGCCAATATCGGATGAGATTAACGCGTTTTAATGAAATTTATTGATTTAACTAAGTTCAAGTCCAATTTTTCTGGACAGTATTTTGAGAAAAAAATACAACTACAGGCTAGTCAGAGCATCAATGCAACTGTGTACTGTCAGCAGTTGAGCCGTGTTCAAGAAAAAACTCAAGACTCTGGAGCCAGCACTTCTGAATCGCAAAGGGGTCCTCCTGTTACAGGACAACGCTAAGCCCCACGTGGTTAGGATGACCCGGGACACCATTCTACACTTTGGATGGGGAACACTATTGCATCCGCCATAATCTCCGGACATTGCACCGTCCGATTACCACCTGTTCCATTCCTTGGACAATCAGCTTAGAGGACGCCAGTTCAAATCCCTAGTAGAGGTGCAAAATGCACTTGATACCTTCTTCGATTCACGGCCCACCAAGTTCTACCGCGATGGAATACATCGCCTTCCAAAACGTTGGCAGAAGGAGACTATTTTTGATCTTCCAGGTATGTCTTAGGTTAAATATCGATGTTTGAAGGACTTGGGTGGAAAAGCGACAGATCTTTCTTGGTTAGCTTTATAGTTACTAAGCTCGTCAAGATCTACCACCTTACCAAGTTTGGTAAAAATTGGATGAGTTCCATCTTTCGCGCTTTAATGAAATTTCTTGATTTCACTGATTCCAAACCTAATATTGATAGCTAATAACTCAGGAACAAAAAGTCTGTACGTCATAATATTTTACGTGAGCTTCCATGCATACCAAGCTTGTCAATATTTACAATCCTACCAACTTTCGTCAAGATCATTTGAGTTTAATCAAATGCGACTTAGTGAAATTTCTTGATCTCACTAACTTAAAACACAAATTTGATTAGCAATAACTCTGGAACCAAAGTCCCAAACACCATAATATTTAACGTGTGTACTAAATACTTAGCAGTCCATAACCATACTAATTTTGGTCGTGATTGGATGAGTTTCATCAATAGTAGGCACTACACACTATCCTTTCATTAGATCCAAATCCAAGGAGCACGGTTACACAGTGTTAGAACGCTTTCCTCTTGTGCATTTGATCCCAGGCCAAGTAAGTTCGTGGCAGACAACATCGTGTCCGTGTATTTTCCCGGGATACTCCCATTTCCTCCCACATTATCATTCCACGAATTCCGAAAACTTTTCGAGAAACGAAAAATCATCGAAAAAGGGAAAACGATTTTTTTTCGAAAAACTATTATTTTCGAAAAAACGATTTTTTCGAAAAACGAAAAATCTTTCGAAAAAACGAAAAACAATTTTTTTTTTTAAAAAATGAAAGACGGAAAATTTTCCGAAAAACGAAAACATTTTTTTCGAAAAACGAACGAAAAAACGAGAAATGAAATTTCCGAAAATCGAAAAACAGATTTTTTGAAAAAGGCCATCCGTAATGAATACCACCGCGACAAGTCATGGTTCTTATGATAGTGGCGTATTTTCGTCCGGAGAAATTATGAAAATAATAAATAATGTAGACTCCAATGCTTTTGAAACGGACGATGAATGTAGTTTGTACGAAGATTCTAGCATCAATATATGTGACACACATACCTCTTTTCATATAACATCACTGCTGAACGGGACGTTAAACTCTAAATCAAAACTCAACACACACCTCTTTCTATTTAAAAATATTGTGTGGTATACAATATTCGGAATTCAAGATGGCTGCCATGATGTGCAGTAAATCATTTAACGCAGTTTATACAACAATGCCAAATTGTAAAATTTGCTTTTCCTCCGTCTATGCGTCTCTTTGTTACAGCCCTGTTATAATACTTTCCCTATTTGATACATAAGTAAAACATAGCACACCCTGTCTCAAACAGATGAAATGTCAAAAATGAATTCACATTCTCATTTGTGGGAATATTTAAGTCTAAGTTGAAGTGTAAAATCATAACCTTTTACATTTAAAACAATATTGTGTGATATGCAATATGGCGGAATTCAAGATGCCTTCCATGGTGACCACACTCCAAATCAATGCATTTGACATGTCGTTATTATTGTTCTGTCCCAATACTTTTCAGTAACCCTGTATACAGATCCACATATGTCTTCTCACAGCAAAATTAAACTAATGTTTTCCACAGAATATTTTTCATACTAATATGTATTTTTATACTTTGATCCAGGAGTAGAAATGGAATTTTAGAAGTAAGGAGAAAGTCAGCAATAGATAAAGTTTGATTGGGCTATGTCACGAGAATACAAACTCAGAAAGACGGTAGTTAGGGGTGGACTGGCCAGGGCCCTTAGGTCGCAATCGCGGCCTAGGCCCTCTAAGAAAACAATGATGAAAGAATAAAGAAAGAAAGAGAAAGAAAAGCTAAAACAAAAGAGAGCTAAATAATTCGGTAGCTCAGTGTTATTATGCTACCAACACACACTCCTCTTCCATCTTTCCATCAATCAGTAAGTTATCTTTTTCAATAGGGTCCTTTTGTTACTAGATTTGTGGCTAGGTCCATATTTCACTATGGTCTTATATTATCAGAAACTGTGATTTAGTTTGTACCTGGGGCCTTGGGCCCTTCTTTCAATATATTGGACAGTTGGGCCTTCTTTCATTACATTGAGAAGTTGGGCCCTGGGCCCTTTATTCATTATATTGGGCAGTTGGAGCAATTATTTCATTTCATTGAGCAGTTGCGGTCCTAGGCATGTTTCTCATCATGTTGAGCTGTTGGGACCTGGGACCTCTTTTTCATAATGTTGGGTAGTTGCGGCCCTTTCAAGGTTGAAGACTGGTGCCTGGTTTGTAGCTGGGTTCATATTTAACCACAGGCTGATTGGTTCTTTATGGATGTTAATACATCTTGTAGGTCTATATTTGATAAGTCAAAAATGGAAAAACAGCGCATTTTTAAAAATTTATTTTCTATCAAAAAGTTTACAAAATAACAGGAGAAAACAGTGGAAGACGCCAAGAAAGCGGGCATTTGCAACATAATGGTTGATTCTATCCAAGATGTTTCAGGGCTTAATCAGCTGGATATAGTAATTCTCTACGTTATAAACGGTCAAGTATTTGAGCGGCTGTTAGCAGTTGTCGTAAACAGCTTGGGCGTCTCTGGCGGGGGGGGAAGCGTTGGGGAAGCGTCCCCCCAATATTTTGAAGTACAAAATATTCAATGTTTTGTTCTAATTTAATTTATTTACTAACGACAGAATAACATATAAATAATAATAATTATATTTATTTGTCATATAATATTCAGGCTGTTAACAAAGTTCTTGATATGCCTCACGGGGTCCGTGATGGTAAGCAGAAATGTAACAAATGGAATTAAAGATAAGAAACAGGTTGAGCTAGATAGTACCATTTAAATAACTTTCTTTGATATTTTCCCCAAATTGTATATGCCAGAGACGCCAGTGGTAAACAGTGACACTACAAGACAAGTAACTTATAATGAAATCAAAAGAGTACTTTGTGACAAAAATGTTTTGATGTCTGATATTGTAAGTTGCTCTTTTGATGGAGCTGCTGACTTCAGTGGCTGCTATTAGGGAGTTAAAGCATTACTGGAGAAGGATAATTCTGAAATCATTTACACCAAATGCATGGCTTATGCTCTTAATTTGGTTATGACAAATTCGACTGAGTAGATCCCTGAAGCTACAAATTTATTTGAAACCAGTGCCGCGTTCTGTGTGAATACTACAAAAGAAAGGATGTTTGTAAGAAAATGATTGATGTAAGCCACGAGGGACATGACAGACTACGAAAAGTTCAACAAGTTGGTACGACACGATGATGGAGCAGAAACAAGGCACTGAATGCAGTAGTGGACACTAACGAGTTTCGCTACGAAACATGAAGCCAAGACGAGGACGACTGTCTATCATCAAGATTTCTTTCATTTTTATTGTTCCTCAATGATGATGTACAGGACAGGGGTTTTAATGTGAAATCAAAATTTTAAGCTAAACTTTGCTGAATAAATGGACAGAATTTAACACTGTAATGAGGACTTCTGTGTTTCAGGACTTATTTACGGAAACGGAGCCTGTCTCAAAATACCTGAAGTCTTACAACCTGGAGACTTCTAGACAATTTGCAGCAGCAGCTTCAGAAGAAAATAGAGGCAAAAGATGTCTGTTTAATGCTTTACGAAAATACAAAAATATTTTGAGTGAAAATAAATCAACAGCTTGCGCAATCTGGTGTAGAGATAGCAATGGAAAAAGACTTTCTGTACAGAATAATCTTAAATAAGAAGAAAATGCTAGGAGAGCAGATGAACTGGAAAAGAACTTAAATATAAGTGAAAATGATTTATTCAGAATAAAAAACTTCAACGAAAATTCTGAATACAGCTGTTACATGTGTCAGTGATAGATTTCAGCAGCCAAAAGAACTCCAAATACTGGAACCCAAGCACTTTTCAGAAATCAAGAAGAATGATGTATCTGCAAGAGCTTTCAGAGTTCTTGCGAAAAAAAAAACTAAATATAAAACAGGAGAAAATATACAAAGAGCTCCAGCAGTTCTCTGTCGTGTATTTCACTGTCACAAAACGTTCTGGTTTTTGATGATCCTGAAGAGAATGTTGCCCCTGAATCCATAGAAGATGATGATGATTATGCATCTGAGCATGCTATGGGAGATGGAACATCTTTGGACGGGATTCACGGTAAAAGTGATAATGATGCTGCAAACACCTTGTATAAAAATTGTTTGTCACGTGCAGGGAAAATTTTGTACCAATTTCTGTCAGTCTAGTTGCTTTAATAATTTATACATTGTATAAAAACATGCGTTGTCTCTGCCATGCACGCAAGTGACATGTTTAAGGTGCTTCTCAAAGTTAAAGTTAGAGCAAACAAATCTCAGAGCTAGTTTGTGTGAAGATATTTTGGACACATTTTTGCTAATGAATATGGAAAGAGACATGTTAAATTTAGTGTCTGTAAACGAAGTTATTCAGGAACTCCGCAATTCATAAGCTGAACTGCAAAGAATCTTAACTTTTTAAAATTATCAGTTGTTTAGTGGTTTAGCAGTGTTTTTCATTTTCAGTAAAACTATCGTGTTCATTCCACAGTCAAAAGTTATTATTAGTTGTTTAGTGTTACAATTTTTAGTAAGCTGTCCTGTTCATTCCATAGTAAAACTTATTCGCTATTATTTTTTTAGTGTTTCAGCTACTATACAGAGTGTCTCAAAAGTCGCATGACATACGGTAACTCTCTTATTATCAGAGTTATAACAAAATATAGGCGGGAAAACGGTCTCCAAATATGATGTTTTCAATCTAAAGTGCAAGAATTTTTCAAATCGGACAAGCCGTTTGGTCTGTACACTCTATATGCGCCCAATGTTACATGAAAATGCAACGTTACCATTTACCCGGACCTACAAATGAATGAAGTTACTGTCTATTAAAAACATTATATTTGTAGGCGATTTCTCCTCTTACATTTTGTTGTAACTCTGATAATAACAGAGTTATCCATGTCAGGGGACTTTTTAGACACCCCGTATGGTAATACAATAATAATTATAAAATATTCTCTTGATAGTTTATGTTTCTGGAAATCCTATGCTTGCTGTGACATCAAATTTCCAATGACCAATGATAAATTATAGCTTGCAACAACTATCAAGTAACAACGAAGTTACAACTGCATAACGCGATGGCTCATCGCAGATGTTCATTGTACGCAGTGCCGCAACCAGGATTTTATTTCGGGAGGGGCTAAGAATATCCAGTACAGTAGTCTGCAAACGACGTGCTACACCACTTGATGTGGACAAAATTGAAATTTTGAATTCTCCTCATTACAAGCAATTTAGTTATCCTTATTATTAACATGCTAAAAAACCTTAAAATGAAAATTCCAATTCACAAACTCCCTATTATTAACGGTTACAAGTTTTAAATTTGCGCTATAATAATTATTTTGAACATCTTTATTTTTACATAAAATGACGCACTCTTTACTAACATTTATTACTCTAACAAATTAATGTAGGGGTTTTCCCTGGGTATTTCTCCTTTCGTACAGTGCTTTGACTTAATTCAATATTCATTTATGCATTGATCTATTTTGAAATTTCACCAAAATTTGTCTGCAGCGCTGCTGTATAAGATAGACCAGGTTTGTTTCGGAGAGGGCATGGGTCCCCGAGTTCATAGCTGGTTGCGCCACTGATTGTACGTTATTTTAGAACTTGGTGTTATAGTCTGAGGGCCCTCCATGGTAACCGCGGCCTAGGCCCTAATACACCCAGTCCACCTATGACGGGAGTGCAAGCAAACTTTCATGGAGAACGACTTAAGCGATAGCAAGTGTTCCAAAACGATCAACAAGCAAACAAAACTAATATTACAATTCAAATTTCCTATTTGTTACTAATAACTACAGATATATTTCCTTCATTTGCACAAACACTTCAACTTACTAAGGGGACAAAATCCTCTGTGTATGCCTGATATCCACTCTTGCTTTGATCTCAAGCTTTTTATCCGTGAAACCGTATTTACCGGGCTCTTTTGACGCGGGGTCTTTCTGACTTGTGCCTTTTGGACGCGGGCCCTTTTGACTCGGGCCCAGTTGATGCCTGGCCGTTTTGACCCGTGCCCTATTGTAGTGGTGCACCTTTCGATCAGGGCCCGTTTGACGCAGTTTCTTGTTGACTCTGGCCCTTTTGTCACAGAATCCTTTAGACCCGGGCCTTTTCGACGCGGGGCTGTTTTGACTCGGCCATTTGTAGCGGGTCCCCTTTTGACTCGGGTCCGTTTGATGCAGGGCCCTTTTGACTCGGAAACTTTTGTCGTGGGACTCTTTTGATACAGACCCTTTTCATGAGGAGCGTTTTGATTCGTCCCCTTTTGACTCGGGCCCTTTTGTTGCGTAGACCTTTTGACCCAGGCCCTTTTGATAGGAGGCCATTTGACTCGGGCCCTTTTGTAGCGGGGTTCCTTTTCACTCTGGCCCGTTTGACGCAGAGCCCTTGCGACTCGAGCCCCTTTGTTGTGGGAACCTTTTAATGAGGGGTATTTTGATTCGGGCCCGTTGGACGCAGGGCATTCTGACTCGGGTCATTTTGTCGTGGGACCCTATAGACGGGCCCTTTAAATGAGGGGCGTTTTGATTCGGGTCTTTTGACTCAAACTCTTTTGTTGCGGAAGTTTTGACCCGGGCAATTTTGACGAGGGCCATTTTGACTCGGGCCCTCTTGTAGCGGGGCATCTTTTGACCCGGGTTCGTTTCAGGCAGGTCTCTTTTACCTCGGGCTCTTTTGTCGTGGGGCCCTTTTGACGCGTCCCTTTTGATTCGGGCCCTTTTGACTCCTGCTCTTTTCTTTCGGAGAAGTTTGACCCAAGCCCTTTTTTCGCGGGTCCGTTTTGACTCGTGCCCTTTGTAGAAGGGACACTTTTGACTTCTGCCCTTTTGTTGCGGAGACCTTTTGACCCGGGCCCATTTGACGTGAGAAAGTTTTAACTCGGGCTCTTTTGTAGCGGGACTCTCTTGGTCCTGGCCATTTTCATGAGGGGATTTCGTTTCGGTCCATTTTGACTCGGGCCCTTTTGTTGCGGAGACCTTTTCACGCGGGGCCATTTCTCTCAGGTCCTTTCGTAGCGGGACCCATTTTGACCCTGGCCCGTTTGACGCAGGTCTCTTGGGACTCGATCCCTTTGCCGTGGGACCCTTTTGACTCGGGTCCTTTTGATGAAAGGCGTTTTGACTCGTGCCCATTTTTGCGGAGACCTTCCGAACCGGGCCCTTTTGACGTCGGGCCGTTTAATTCGGGCCATTTTGCGGCGATGCCCCTTTTTGATCCGGGGCCTTTTGACTCGGGTTATTTTGTCGTGGGTCTCTTTTGACCCGTGCTCTTTTTATGAGCGTCGTTTGATTCGGCCCCTTTTGGATGGGCCCTTTTGTTGCGGAGGCCTTTTAGCCCGGGCCGTTTGACTCGGGCTCATTTGTAGCAGGGCTCCTTTTCAGCCGGGCTCGTTTGAGGCAAGTCCCTTTTTACTCGGGCCCTTTTGCCATGGGACCCTTTTGACCTGGCCCTTTTGATGAGGGTCGTTTTGATTGAGGCCCTTTTGACTCCTGCCCTTTTGTTGTGGAAACCTTTTGACTCGAGCACTTTTGTTGCGCAGCCATTATGGTTTGGCTCTTTTGTAGCGTGGTCCCTTTTGACTCGGGCTCTTTTGACTTGGGCCCTTTTGTTGCGGAGACGTTTCGACCCGGGCCCTTTTCACATGAGACATTTTTACTCGTGCCCCTTTGTAGCGGGGCCCCTTTCAACCCGGGTCCGTTTGAAGCAGTACCGTTTTAACTCGGGTCCTTTTGTCGCGGGCCATTTTGACTCTGGCCTTTCGGTCTTTGCCCTTTTGTCGGGCCCTTCTTACATGGAACCATATATATAACGCAGCAGCTGAAATACCTGGGGCAGGGGGCCTGGGGGAGTATGACTAAATCGAAGATAGATCGATCCAGGGTGCAGTAAAATTAATCACATCACTGTCATATCAATTTATTTTTTCTTTCGACATCATATCTGGAGATGAATGTTCTGACTAATAGGCTACAGCGGCGAAAGACGATATACGCTATCAATGATAAACGTTATGACTGTTAATATATATATATGGAATAAAACGAAAAACTCTATATCGTTCCCCCCGTTGGAAAATAATCCTGCGGGCGTTAGTGATTATCATGTTGCCTAGTTACTGTATTATATTATTCTATACACGGAATAAATACTTATGTGTTTTATATAATAATAAGAACCTTATCTACATTAATTACGGCCCTTGCTTTAAGACAACGAAACATATTCATGTTCAGCTTAATCAGTTTCCATTCTCAAATAATTACAGTGAGGCGAATGAAATAATTCAAGCCCGAACATGTCGTAGTAAATTCCTGAAGAGTAACAGCGCTAGTAGCAGTTGTTAGCAGTTTTTAACTTAACATATAAGACAATAATTTGAAAAACTGAGAATACAAATCTTTTCAGAGATGACAGTGCATTGATGCTTTATATCTATGCCCTTACTCCCTATACCTACGTTATTTCCCTAGTCAAAATAAAAACTCTTCAAAATTAATCAAAATTTCTTATGCAACCATCCCTTCCTTAGAGTACTGCGCTGTCACATACCCGTCACGGCGATGTAAAGGCACTTTTGGCGACGAGGATACAAATATACGGTATCCTCTTGCTCACTATAGGAATCAGTATGGAGCATACGTTATCCGTATGCTACATAGGCACTGCCCTTAGATGTTACATCATGCCGTTGCAGAATGTCTGACATCTATCAGTTTCCCGTATATCGCATGCATATACTTATGCTACCTTCGTCAGTTATATGTTATATACGTCCATTTGTATGTGAGATCCTGACCGCCTACATTGTTTCATACGGAAAGTACGTATAGATGAAACACTTATACAGGAAGTATTATAAAACATGCGTTTTCACTCATACGTCTGCTGTACGTTAAGTCCAAAAACTACAGGAATTAAGCATGTAACCTATCTTTTTAAGTACGCCACGTAATTTTTTTTCCTCAGTGTAGTCTACTATCCGTAGCCAGTACATTAAAATATTTCTTTGCAAACATTTTGCGTTTTTCTTGAAATGTTTCTGAAATACTCAATTCCGAGCACGCATTTTGTGGATTTTAAAAGTCCACTTTCCCCGCAGACCTTTCATTTGCTGAAGTGATTTCTTCAGATTTCTCTGCAGAGCACAGTGTTGGGCAAAATCAATTGAAATCAATTGCAATTGATCAATCAATTGAAAGTAATTGCTCTGAAAATTAATTGCAATTGACTTCAATTGCAATTGATTTCAATTTGTAATTGACAATTTCAACTGCAATTGAATTCAATCATAAAATTTGCAATTACATTTTCGTCAATTGTTAATTGTTAATTGGTCACCAGGCAATTGAAACTTTTAATTGTTAATTGTCAATCGCAAAGGGTGCGATTGAAACATTTAATTGTTAATTGCAACTGACAATTGAAACTTGTAGGTTAATTGTAATTGTTAATTGCAATTGAAATCAGCAATTAAAATTGAAGGTAAGAAGATGTGTGTATATTGTGTTGTCCATTTATTACTGTTTTATATATTTCAAATAAGGTACTTATAAGAAATGCTGGATAACTACCATCACTTCTCCCCCCCGGGAAGAAAGCCGTGAAACTAAGTATTTTTTAAATATATTATGTTTATGGTTCTATCCCCCTCAAAAGAACTCTATATACCCATCATGCATACAATAGGAATAGGCACGAGCGAGTTCGAGCGAGTTTTCTTTAAAACTCGACTCGACTCGAAGCAGACATCTTTGAGCTCGACTCGAGAACTCGGCTCGAAAAATTTCCCCCAACTCGACTCGAATTCGGATCGAGTATCCAGTCGAGTTGTTTCAAAACGAGCCAATCCGAGCTAAATCATTTGTGTAGTTCCAAGTACTACTCTCTTTAAGTATCCTACATAGACAATATAATTATCAATGATACTACTACTATTACTATAACTAATTATTATTATAACACCGTGTACCTGTATAAGCATGGAATATAGGCGATTTGTATTTGAATACTAAAAATTAGTTGACTGTCGATCTCGGTCGTCAAGAAATCTTCAGGAGACAAGGACATCGGTCACGAGGTTCTAGGTTTGAGTTCAGGAGGAGCAAGTATTCAGGCTCGAGCCAAAAATTGTTAAAAGTTATAGGACTCCAGCCAAACATGTTCAAAACTGCTCGACCCGGGTTTAGGGTTGTCAACGACTCAAGAGGCTTGCTCACAGCTCATTCACTTATCGAGCCGAACCAAGAAGTGAGCCGAGCCAACAGCTCATCCAACCGAGCCAGCTCGAGCCGATGGCTCACACGAGCCGAACCGAACCGAGCTGATTTCTTACTCCAACCGAGCCGGTTCGAGCCATCGGCTCAGTTAAGCTGACTCGAACCCAGCCTATGGACTCGTTTCAACGGAGCTGGTTCGAGCCATTGGCTCCAATCGAACCGAGTCGATGACTCGTCCATACCGAACCGGCTCAAGCCATCGGCTCAAGTGAGCCCAGTCGATGGGTCATCCCAACCAAGCCAGCTCAAGCTGTACGCTCAGTTGAACCAAGCCGAGCCGGTTGACATCACTATCCCGGTTAGGCTTCTACTTTGGATAAAAAATTGGACCATGCAGTTCTCAGCCTTGATGGTAAGAACTACAGTATATACTTATATTGGTGCTCACGGCGTCATTAACTTGTTCCCCCACCAACGAATTTCGAGGTACTTTGTTTTGCATTTTTATTGCGTGTTTTGTGTCGCTTTATGCCCCTATTCCCACATTTTGTGCGTCACCGGAAGTGGGTCAAAATAGGCTTCCAAGATTGGACGAAAATGACCAAGAGTTCTGCCACTATCGAATTTCGAGGTCTTAATTTCACATCGCGTACGCTTTTGTGGGTGTATTGCGACGTTTTGTGCGTCACTGGAAGACGGTCAAAATGGGCCTCAAAGGTGGGACTAAAATGACCCACTACTCCGCCACTACCGAATTTCGTGGTCCTTCCTTTCGCATCGACCACTGAATGATTCGTGCCGTTTGGTGCCCCTATTTCCACGTTTTGCGCTTCACCAGAAGTGTGTCAAAATGGGCCTCCAAAGTGTGACGAAAATGACCCACTACCGCCACTATCGAATTTCTAGGTCGTTTCTTTCGCAGCGTTTAGTGCCTATTTTTTAAAAAGTTTTCTGTGCTTACTTCCTCGTCTTGTGCATCACCGGAAGTGAGTTAAACGGGCCTTCAAAGTGTGAGTTAAATGACTCACTGCTCTGCCACTACCGAATTTCGAGGTCCTTCCTTTCGCATTGGCTAGTGCCTGTTTTGTTCCGTTTTGTACCCCTATTTCCACGTTTTGTTCGTCACCAGAAGTGTGTCAAGATGAGCCTCCAAGGTGTGACGAAAATGACCCACTGTTCCGACACTATCGAATTTCTAGATCGTTACTTTCTCATGGTTTAATGCCTTTAAAAAAAAAGTTTTCTGCACCTATTTCCCGACTTGTGCATCACCCGAGGTGAATTAAACGGTCCTTTAAAGTGGGAGTTAAATGGCTCACTGTTCCGCCACTATCGAATTTAGGGGTCGGTTCTTTCGCATCGTTTAGTGCCTGATTTTGTGCCGTCACCAGAAGTGGGCCAAAATGGACCTACGAATATAACGAAACAAGTTAATGCTGTTCTGCCACCAACGAATTTGGAGGACGTTTCCTTCACATCGTTTAGTGTGTATTTTGTACCGTTCTGTTCAGCGTTGCCAGACTGACAGCTTGGAATTATTCCAAAACCTGATCGAAATTATGCTAGATCCTCATAATTACTATTTCAGGAGTTTTAAAAGAAAAAAGAATGAAGTTGAGATACGATAACGTAACTTAAAATACGCAGAGCTCAAGAATGCGTGGATAGAACTCAATACTTCACTCACCAAAGCTTTAACTCAACTAAACTAGTGCAGTCGTTGCCAGACTCAATGGTGTATATATCGTATAAATGAATGCAAAGTGTTTGTTTACATATTTTGAAAGAAAATTACCTGGCAGCATAAGCGGATTTAGGCATTGTCTGCTGGGGGGGGGGCAAATTTTTGGTCGGTCCCTGACCTTTCATTTCAGGAATAAAGGTGGCCATGAAGTCAGAAATAAAGATGGTGAAATTGTCAAAAAGTTGGGGGTTAATGGCCCCCATAGCTCCGACCATGCCTCGCAGTTAAAGGATTAGAAAACCGTGGGTGGAGCCACACACACACACACACAAAAAAAAAGCCCAAAGCTGTTTTTAACTTACTTCGGAAAATAAGACTGCCTGTATGGTTTACCGACTATATGAATCGATGAAAGAGGATACATTTCTGCCGTTCTTTTTCTTCCCACGACCAACTTGTTTCTCATCTTCAGGTTTTACGGCTTTTTGATAAACTTGCTGAAATTATGCTAGGTTTGGGTAGGATGCTAAAAGCAAGATGCTAGATCCTAAAGAAATGCAAATTATGCTAGATCTAGCATCATTATGCTGGATCTGGCAACGCTGGTTCTGTTCGCCTACTTCCACGTTTTGAGCATCACCAGAAATGCATCGAAATGGTCAATCAAGGTGTGAGGAAAAAGAGCCTTTGCTCCACCACTATTAAATTTGTAAGTCGTTTCTTTCGCGTCGTATAGTGCCTGTTTTGTACCGTTTGTGCTCCTATTTCCACTTTAGTGCGACAACGAAAATGGGTCAAAATGACCTACAAGTATAGCGGAATAATTTAAAGCTGTTCCCTCACCATCGAATGTCGAGGTCTTTTCCTTCACAGTTTTTATGCATGATTTGTGTCACTTTGTGCACCAGTGGAAGTGGGTCAAAATGGGCCTTGAAAGTGGGATGAATATGTCTTTTTCTACCATATTTTTAGGTCTTCTTTGGCCCACTTTCATTGGCGCACAAAACGTGAAAATATGCGCAGAAACGATACAAAACATGCACTAAACAATGCGAAAAAAGTGACCTCGAAATTCGATACTGGTGGGAGAGTGTGTCATTTTTCTTCCCACATTGAATGCCCATTTTGACCCACTACCATTGATTCACAAAACGTGGAAATAGGCTTACAAAACAGTAGAAAACACGCACAAGACGATGTGAAGGAAACGACCTCGAAATCGTTCCTGACGGAACAGCATTAACTTGTTCCGCCATATTTGTAGGATAACATTGACCCATTTCCGGTGACGCAAAAAACGAGGAAATAGGCGCACAAAACGACACAAAATGGAAATTTAGCTTAATTACATGGAAATTTTAAGTTTGTAAGCTTAATTATATGGAAAATTTTATACATTTTTTCCTTTACGTTGGTCTATTTTACGTTGACTTGGGACTTTCAAATTTTATTCTTTTTTTCCACTGAAAAGTATCTATAATTCAACAAGGAAATAATTACAATGATAATTATAATAATTATTTATATAATTGAATTCATTGTAATTTGGTCCATGACAAACACTTTACCATTTCGTACTAGCTGTTATGCCCGTTCTTCGCACGGATCAGATAAAATATCAATGTAAACAAACTGGACAACGGGAGAACAATTAAGAAACATTTCTAAAATTGGATATATTTTGTGTGAATATATATCCAACAACGTACATGTGTTTTCATTGGGAAGCCCGATGGGGGCTGAATTTGAACGTAAACACTATTGGGGGTGAGTAGTATTGGCCCCACTTTACCGCGTTTTGGACTTTGACCCCGACATTTATGACGTCATAGGTCAAAGGTCAATGACCTTGGCCCGGGGTCAATGACCTAGGGGTACTTAGGACCACCCCCTCTAAATTTTGGCAGGGGTACCTTGGCCCACCCCCTAAATTTGGCAGGGGTACATAGGACCACCACCCTTAAATTTTGGAAATTTCCAAATCTAAAAATTTGGTATGGTAGCCTAGGACCATAGTATGTACCTCTATCAGTATTGGGGGTCTATGTCGTTCCCTTTCATGGGTAAAAAATTGCCAAAAATTCAAATTTCGGGGGTTTTTGACCTAATTTATCCCCTTTGATGAGGTGTTATTACCCTATATGGTTATATAGGCGTATACAGGGTCCATTACCTTTCATAAGACATGGGTATATTAATGCACCCCTTGAAAAATTTGGGAGGGGTACCTTGGCCCACCACTTAAATTTTGGAAATTGACCAATTTAAACATTGGGTATTATAGTACAGGACCCTAATATGTATTATGATAAATTTGGGTGGTCCACCTCATTTCCTTCTAGGGGTACAAAATTACCAAAAATATAAACGTAAGCAGTACGTTATACCACGTGTTTGGTTTTTGGTCGATTTTATCCCCTTTGATTAGGTGTTATTATCCTATATAGTTATATGGTCATGTATAGGAGTCCATTCCCTTTCATAAGATATGGGTATATTTGTGCACCCCTTTAAAAAATTGGGAGGGTACCTTGGCCCACCCCCTTAAATTTTGGAAATTGCCCAATTTCAACATTTGGTATTATAGTACTGGACCCTAATATGTATTATGATAAATTTGGATGGTCCACCTCGTTCCTTTTAGGGGTACAAAATTGCCAAAATTTTAGTACAACCACGTGTTTGGTATTTGGTACATTTTATCCCCCTTTGATGAGGTCCTATTACCTTATATGGTTATATGGTCATGTATATGGGTCCATTATCTATCATAAGACATGGGTACATTGGTGCACCCCGGGAGGGGTACCTTGTCCCACCCCTTAAATTTTGGAAAATGCCAAATTTAAACATTTGGTATTATAGTACAGGACCTCAATATGTATCATGATAAATTTGGATGGTCCACATCGTTCCCTTTTAGGAGTACAAAATTGCCAAAATATAAACGTTGTACCACGTGTTTGGTTTTTGGTCCATTTTATCCCCTTTGATGAGATTCTATGATTACAGGGGTCCATTTCCTATCATAAGACATGGGTATATTGTTGCACCCTTCTTAAATTTTGGCAATGGGGGTCCACTGAAATTGTCCAATTGAAGCATAGTACAGGACCTCAATATGTTTCGGTGGTCCTATTGTCAAATTTTTAAGTACAACCACGTGTTCGGTTACTGACTCAATTTATCCTATTTGATAAGGTTATAAGGTATGGACGGGTATCCCCTTTCAATTTGGTAGGACCCTTCGGGTGTAGTACGGTCACGTGATCAATGATTTGGTTTTGATGCGCGACGAGGTCCCTGGTCAATGTTCTCTAGGAATTAGGTGGAAACTTTGCCCAGGGTTCTCGTCTTATATCGCACAGTTCTTTGGAGAATCTGATAACGTTATATGTGGAATGGACAATAAAAACACATAAATAAGCATAAATTGTATTTTATTCATTTTTCTGGTTTCTACTTTTTCTTTCTTGTTACACTAAGGTATTGACAATGTTTGTATATTGAGCTGGGTTTCTTCATTAGACCGCCGCCTCTTCTTGATTGTAATGATTTGTTTCCATATTTTGCAGCATAGCGCCCGTTTGTAAAGCTTCGTATTGTGAATTCTGTAAAAAAAGAACGAGGAAAAAGATGATTAGTATAGAAATAGATGATGATAAAACAAATACACTTACAATGATAAATATGATAAAATTACCTGGAATGTATATTGCAGCAGTCTACGATCATTAACCGTAGGTACTGTTGTGAACAAATATTGAATTTCACGCAGAGATTTTCCTTGGGCTTTACAGCACAAATAAAAATAAGCATAATAGCCACATACGGATGAACCAAGACTTTGCATTTGGCTATTATTATATTTATAGTACATACAATGAAGTTTTAAGAATGCAACATGTTGTGGTACATAAGGAGGAAGGCCATAGCTGTCAAAATATTCTCCAACACCGCGATTATGCAATCCAATGACTTCCTAGTTTTGTAGATGGATCTGTATTTACAATGATTGCCAGAGGAAGAGAAATCCGTGAGGGCAACTCATCGCTTGCAAATACCCCAGTAAAATGATTTCTGAACAATGGACTACCTTTTAAAGCACTAGCTAATTGTAATGTATTCAACATCGTGAATGGAAATGATACATAACGTATACGTACCTTGTAATTTAAAAGTCCAGGATAATGTTGCGCTGGTGGTCTATCTCTAGGAGTGAGGAAAACTCCCCATACACAATACAGTTTGCAGGTGCTGCTGATTTCTCTTGGAAATGAACTTCCAATCGGATGGCTCCATGTCGTTGTAAATTCCAATAGTGACAATCTCCAGCAGAAGAATCGGGAGTTAGGTCAAATACAAACAGTGTATATCCATTCTTGTAGTCGGCTCTTGAAATTGTATTTCCAGTATTGGTAAAATGTATGCCAGAGCCTGAGAACAATGTGTCGTACGATGAAATGTAGAGATTTTCTTCAAAATTGGGTTGCAATGGTTTTGAAGGTACAGCTTTTCCATCCACGTACAATGTAAAGAAATTAATGTTTAGATGTTGAAATTCAAATGGATTGCTGGTAATAGTTCCACTGGATGCTTCATTCGATGTAAATCCTACAATAATACGATTTGGCAATGTTCCCATAAACAGGTTATCAATAGTTTTGGATTGTATATCCTTCGGGATGGTAAATGATTTCATTTGAACCCTTGTCAGAGGATACGTTTCCGGTGTAGATTATAAAATTTTATTGTGAGCCAATTTGACACTAGGGCTGATGCTGACTTTTTTCACCTGCAACGATGCATCTAGAATATTGATTTTTGCATTGACACCACTTTCACCGGCCATGAGACAAAAGTTTGGTTTTGCAGGAATAAGTTTCACACGTAATTCCACTCCATGAATTAAAAATTTATCTTGATTAAAAATGTCACAATGAAGATGTCCAATCATATCGAATTTCATACTTTGTTTTGTCAGTTCATAGCGTTGTTGAAATCCTTTGTTCTCACTTGTGGTTGCGTTCATATGACCAGCCGTATCTTGAAACCACATTGCTGTTTGTAAATGTGTATTTTTAGCTCCATCACTATAATTGAGCAGTTTTTCCATGTACGAACGATATGGATGATTATGTGACGGAAATGAAATCAGTTTATTGTTCAAGTAGATTTGTACTTCACTAAACATAGCATTTAGAAAATCATTGACAGGTGCAATTGCTTTATCCGTATTGGTGAAGGAGGAACCATCTGGTTTCACAATTTGTGCTTGGATGTATAATAAGGTTTGTGGCAAATCAATGTATTCATCACTGCTACCACTCACTACAAATACTATTGGTGAATTTTCAGCTATTGAACTAATTGGTTTGTAGCCTATAATACGATTGTCCAGAACACTGGTTTGCGTGGGTAACGTTGAAAAAATGTCCAATTCACTTTTCACACATTCACAGGATTGATGATGTAAGAAAGCCATCGTTGAATTAATCAAAAATATCTGGTGACGATGCCAATGATTTCTTCTTCTTCTTATGTGATAATTTACGTCTCTTCGTAGGATTGATGATGTTGTTGATCGTTGGAAGGTCAACCTCAAACTGAGAGCAGTCATCCCATTTTCGTTTATGATATCCACTTCCCAGCATAGTTTTCAACTTATTTTTAGCTTTTTCTTGTAAATTTGATTTTGCCTCTTGCATACGTTGATGAAACGATTCTTCCAGCGGTTGATTCGAGATCACCACATCATTAATCATATTGGCACCTGATTTTAATAATTCTTTTCCCACAGTTTTAGCGCCTTGCTTCACAAGTGGTAACACTGAACGAAATAAGCCACCAAGGAAACTTCCAATGCTATGTCCTGCTTGATACAGACTTCCCACATAGACGTTGCCGATACCGGACAACGCTTGTTTTTGGTAGTATTGCAAATACGAATCAGTCATGACGACGACGACGGAAATGTAGTTTTGTACACACCGTTTCAAAGGTGAATGGCATACGATGACCATTGCTGTCCCTTATATCGATTTGTATTTGCTCAAAATTCATTTTTTCCACCGGAACATAATGTGCAGGATTAAAGATTTGTACTGCATGACTTCCAAAAGTATGATTCACAGGATCCATGTTGACAATTCGTAGCAAGGGTACCATTGTATCTCCAACAATGACAGATTCAATAATGTCACAATAGACGTACATTTGTGATGGTAAACCTAATCGTACATCCGGTGTATATTGTCCCTTTTCCATATCTTTTAAATCACTTTTCGGTTCAAATCCAAGCATTAAACTAACACTTGGTGAGATTTGTACAGAAGTATGGATTTCCTTTTTGGGATGTCTTATGAGGCATATATTATTAGTTGCGTCATGAGATATAAATAAATTGGTTTCTTTATGATGTATATTAATTGCATGAATAAGATCCCGTATATTGTTATAATAGCGTACAGGGATCGTTACAACCTTCCACGGTTCTTGATCATTACGACTTGATGATTTGTAATATATTTTATTGTTTTTACTGTTAATGTTCAGCAAAGAATGTGGATAATGAATCTCTACAATTGCCACATCCCATTTCTGGCGAAACTCTACACGTCGTTGTAATTTCGTAATATATGAAGTCAATGTATTTTCTGGAAAATAATCCATGGAACTATTACTGGGAAGTGTAACGTAAAAATCTTGATCAGGTTCCATTCTTCTTCTTCAATGAAGTTGCAGGGATCCACGAATTGAATGAGGAAGGATATCCTTTCCACTGGACGAGATACTCCTTTCTGCGACCTTTTGTTCTTGTACGTAATATTTTATCGATGAGGAACGTCGAAGGGAGCGGTACTGGTTGTAATTCTTCTCTGTAGAAAACACCATCGATGAGTTGATGATTTAAATCCTCTAGTCGATACACTGGTGGGTTTCTTGGTACAATGGCTTTTACTCTAAATATTTCCCAAGTCCAGTTCTCGAGGTAACCCTTGTCAAAGATACGTTTTGTTTTACTTATACGAACAGTATCACCAACAGATAAATCCGTATCTTGTTTTGAACGTTGTAGCTTTTTGTCGTATAAGTTATGCCACACCTCCAGTAAATTGTCCTGAGAAACGTTTGCAGGTGCCATTTTAATACTGGAATGCCGACTTTCATTGTATGCTTTTACAAGTAAAGGCAATACTTTGATGTAATTGTATGTTTGATATTTGGTAAAGTATTTCCACATACGATGTTTCAATGTCTGATTAAATCTTTCTGCGATGCTGGCTTTAATATCTGGATCCGTTGTTGTAACATGTTGCACGTTCTGTTTCCTGAGAAACTTTTGTACTGTCTTGTTGGTAAATTCAGTTCCTTGATCACTACGTAGCACAATTGGTTTCCTGTCCTGGAAAATCATTTCAAATGCATTCACTATATCCTCGGCACTTTTTGAGTTTAGTGGTACAGCCCATCCGTACCGACTAAACACATCAATCACTGTAAGAATATAGCGGTAATTGTCATTATAGTTTTGAAGTGATTGTAAATCATTTAAATCACATTCCCATTGATCATCAATATTGTTAACAAGATAAAAATCTCTACGGAAACGACGACGTACAGGACGATGTAACGTGTAGGTAGGTTGTTTGTTTAACCAAAGTTTTATTTTGGCTAGAGGTATAGATTTTCCTGTCGCTTGCCATAATTTCTTTGCAGTAGAAAATGATGCAGGGTGTGCAGGATTGTAATAAATGGATTTCAACTTTTTGTTCATGGTTTGTACGTTGACCATTGTGGAATGATACGTTATCTTTTTGGTCGGACTTCTAAAACATCATCATCATCATCTTCTTCTTCTTCTTCTCCGGAAGAAAATAATTCAGGTGCCGGTTTTGGTGGTGCAGATCCTTCAGATGCTGTTGTACTATTATGCTTGATAATATAGTTTAATCTTCGTGGATTACCAATCAATTCTTGAGGTGTGTTTGACGATGCAAGGTAGTTGCAAAACAATTCGCAGCCTTGAGGATTAGAATGTTTCCTCGGTCGAGTCACATCTCACATTAAATCTACAATATTGGATCCATGTAGTTTATTATCATTGATGTACACTGTTCCTTTATGATCCCATGTAATTGCGTCATCTTGTTTTAAACGACGGAATAGTAGTTCAGCTTTCTTACGATACATTTGTGGTATTGCGGCTAAAATTTCTTGTTTCGTGCTATCGTCAACATTCGGGACGCCACTATCAGGTTTCATTGATGTAATTGTAAGTGGTATTGGTTCTTCTTGTTTACGTATCACATAAAGATATTTCTGTAATATTCTATTGTACTGATTCCATTTTTCTTCATCACTTGGATACGATGTATTCAATATAGATTGCATTTCACGATCGAGATTAGATTCTCGATTTTCACTCACACGGGATGATGATGCATGCATTCGTTCAAGCATTTCTGGTGGCACTAAAACCATCTTCTTGCTATGTTCCATGAAGTTTATTGTTTAAACAAAATACTGGATAACACACTTCCTACAATAGGTGCAAGTAATGCAGGTAAGAATCCTCCTTCTTGTACGGCTAAATGTTTCTTCTTTTTATCCAATGATTTTGTATTGTCTACGAGATAGCGGAGCGTGTTCTTGTAACGCTTTAATCTTGATTTCTGCGCACTTGTCAGTGGAACATTGCCTTTTAAGACATTATAACAACATTCACAAATACTATGAATTAATGAAGCGTCTGCATTGGCAATAATAGCTTTACGCAATCTTGGCTTAGCTTTGTGCAGAGCACGTAGCAGATCAGCGTGTTTCACTGTAGGAGACATCGTGATAGACTAAGTCATTCTTTTCACATGCACAATAATTTAAACATGTTTTGTTGGTACGTAAACGTAATGATGCAAATCGTCGGGAAAAATATTTGTACGAAATCGCATTTCATCGGGTGTATCTTGTTAAAGATCCATCAGTAAATAACCATGTGGATTTCTTGTTGCGTCTGCATAACTTTCTTGTAGAAACAGTGGATGCTCAGGCATGATTTGATAACTCATATGCTTGATTTGTGACTTGTCACGTGGATTTTTAAACAACACCAAATACGAACAATTTAAACTCATATTTCTATTTGCTTTACTTTGATGAAATACATTTTGTGTTATAAAAATCACACTAATATTTCGATGGTGTGATCCTTTCGTGAACAAAGCAACAATATCACTATTCACTTCTCGCATATGGTCATCAATAATAATCAAATGTGGTCCATCTTGACGCTGAAAATCTTTCATTCGTGGAAGTCCTTCGTGAAATTCTACTGGAACCGGCATTGTTGCATACACGTCTTGCCATTCTGCATAATACCAGTATATCTTACGAAATTTTGCATTGATCATGGTTGGGAGATGTGAGAGTAATCGTTTTACAAAATACGTTTTTCCACACCCACTAGGCCCTGCGAGAATACAGGTAAATGGATGTTTCCACTGTGTACCCATGATGAACACTAACACCTTGTTTCAAAATTATGCGTATTTAAAGCGAGTACAATTTTTTTTTGTTTTAGTTTGTAAATTCTTGCACTCACTGGTGTGAAAAGGAAAAAACCGTTCATCTGTTTATCGAATAGTTGAAAACCGTTTATTTGTTAATCGAATAATTTAAAACCGTTTATTTTTTAGTCGAATAGTTAAAAACCGGATAAAGTTTAACGGTTAACCGTAAAAGCTGATCACTGATTTAAATTCTATTTGAAAAATTTTTCGTTTCAAATTTGTTTTGAAATTTTTTTCAAAAATTTTGTTTGAAAATTTTTTGTTTCAAATTTTTTTTCAAATTTTTTGTTTGAAATTTTTGTTTGTAAATTTATTGTTTCAAAATTTTTTGTTTGAAAATTTTTCGTTTCAAATTTTTTTGTTGAAAATTTTTCGTTTCAAAATTTTTGTTTGAAATTTTTTTCGTTTCAAATTTTTGTTTTAAAAATTGTTTAGTTTCAAGATTTTTGTTTAAAAGTTTTCGTTTCAATTTTTGTTTTGACTTTTTTAGTTTGAAAGTTGAAAAGAAAGTTTTAAATGCCATGAATCTTGTTCAAAGTTTCCACCTAATTCCTAGAGAACATTGACCAGGGACCTCGTCGCGCATCAAAACCAAATCATTGATCACGTGACCGTACTACACCCGAAGGGTCCTACCAAATTGAAAGGGGATACCCGTCCATACCTTATAACCTTATCAAATAGGATAAATTGAGTCAGTAACCGAACACGTGGTTGTACTTAAAAATTTGACAATAGGACCACCGAAACATATTGAGGTCCTGTACTATGCTTCAATTGGACAATTTCAGTGGACCCCCATTGCCAAAATTTAAGAAGGGTGCAACAATATACCCATGTCTTATGATAGGAAATGGACCCCTGTAATCATAGAATCTCATCAAAGGGGATAAAATGGACCAAAAACCAAACACGTGGTACAACGTTTATATTTTGGCAATTTTGTACTCCTAAAAGGGAACGATGTGGACCATCCAAATTTATCATGATACATATTGAGGTCCTGTACTATAATACCAAATGTTTAAATTTGGCATTTTCCAAAATTTAAGGGGTGGGCCAAGGTACCCCTCCCGGGGTGCACCAATGTACCCATGTCTTATGACAGATAATGGACCCATATACATGACCATATAACCATATAAGGTAATAGGACCTCATCAAAGGGGGATAAAATGTACCAAATACCAAACACGTGGTTGTACTAAAATTTTGGCAATTTTGTACCCCTAAAAGGAACGAGGTGGACCATCCAAATTTATCATAATACATGTTAGGGTCCAGTACTATAATACCAATGTTGAAATTGGGCAATTTCCAAAATTTAAGGGGGTGGGCCAAGGTACCCCTCCCAAATTTTTAAAGGGGTGCACAAATATACCCATATCTTATGAAAGGGAATGGACCCCTATACATGACATGACTATATAACTATATAGGATAATAACACCTCAACAAAGGGGATAAAATCGACCAAAAACCAAACACGTGGTTGTACTAAAATTTTGGCAATTTTGTACCCCTACAAGGAACGAGGTGGACCACCCAAATTTATCATAATACATATTAGGGTCCAGTACTATAATACCAAATGTTGAAATTGGGCAATTTCCAAAATTTAAGGGGGTGGGCCAAGGTACCCTCCCAATTTTTTAAAGGGGTGCACAAATATACCCATATCTTATGAAAGGGAATGGACTCCTATACATGACCATATAACTATATAGGATAATAACACCTAATCAAAGGGGATAAAATCGACCAAAAACCAAACACGTGGTATAACGTACTGCTTACGTTTATATTTTTGGTAATTTTGTACCCCTAGAAGGAAATGAGGTGGACCACCCAAATTTATCATAATACATATTAGGGTCCTGTACTATAATACCCAATGTTTAAATTGGTCAATTTCCAAAATTTAAGTGGTGGGCCAAGGTACCCCTCCCAAAATTTTCAAGGGGTGCATTAATATACCCATGTCTTATGAAAGGTAATGGACCCTGTATACGCCTATATAACCATATAGGGTAATAACACCTCATCAAAGGGGATAAATTAGGTCAAAAACCCCCGAAATTTGAATTTTTGGCAATTTTTTACCCATGAAAGGGAACGACATAGACCCCCAATACTGATAGAGGTACATACTATGGTCCTAGGCTACCATACCAAATTTTTAGATTTGGAAATTTCCAAAATTTAAGGGTGGTGGTCCTATGTACCCCTGCCAAATTTAGGGGGTGGGCCAAGGTACCCCTGCCAAAATTTAGAGGGGGTGGTCCTAAGTACCCCTAGGTCATTGACCCCGGGCCAAGGTCATTGACCTTTGACCTATGACGTCATAAATGTCGGGGTCAAAGTCCAAAATGCGGTAAAGTGGGGCCAATACTACTGGGTGTCACTATACATCTGAGCAACCCCGATAAATATGGATTCGACACAAAATATTGTTCATTTTCTACTACTGTTACATGTCCCGGTGTACGTTCCCTCAGACCCCCTTGGTTCGAATAGTGAAAAAAATCTCCTCTGGCCTCCAGCCGATACCGCGAAAACTATGAATGTAACACTAACATCTACCATTTTCTACTACTTTTTACATATCCAGGTAACAAGCCCCTATGATCCTCTGATTCCAATTTTGAAAAAACAACGCCTCTGGCCCGCAGCCGATGGGGGCTGTATCTGGAAGTCAACGCCTGTGGAAGTATCACCATTCATCTCAACGATAGCGAAAACTATGAATTTGTCACTAATATAGGTCATTTTCCATTATTTTTACATGTCTCGCAATTCCCCACCCCCGGTGACTCCCAGCCCGGATACAATGGTGGCTAAATTTGAAAATCATCGCTAATGAAAGTATCACCATTGATCTCAGCGACCGCGAAAACTACGGATTTGGCACTACACTAATATCGGTCATTGTGGATTATTTTTACGTCTCGTGATCACCTTTATAATATCCCCGTTCCTTAGCTGATGGGGGCTAAATGTGAAAGTAAACGCGGTCTTGAGTTTCACCATTGAGCTCAGCGACCCCGAAAACTATGGATTTGACATTAATATAGGCCATTTTCGATTATTTTTACATGTCTCGGAATTTCTGCCTCTGGTGACCCAAGGTCCGCATACAACGATGGATGAATTTGAAAGTTATCGCTAATGGTAGTGTCACCATTGATCTCAGCAACCGCGAAAACTATGGATTTGACACTAATATCGGTCATTATGGATTACTTTTACGTTTCAGTATCCCTCCCCCCCCCGTTGACCCACAGCCCGCAACCGAATAGGGTGAATTTGGAAGTTAATGCGATCGGATTTTGTCAGAAACGCTTCGCCTTGGGGTGGGACCTGGACCAAGGTATCTTTGACCAAAATTTGGTAACTCTCGGTGAACTTGTCTGGTCCCCAGGCCGGTCCCGTTAAACGTCTCCCTGAGAGTCCCCTAGTTCGAAATTTGAAAAAAACCTCTTCGTCTTGATCTGGGGCCTAGACCAAGCTACCCGTGACCAAATTTTGAAAAGTTTCGGTCCACTCGTCTGGTCCACAGGCCGCACAAAGATAGAGAGACAAACACGAACAAACTCTTTATTTTATTTATATTAGAAAGGTCAGATCCACCCTTATTGTAATAGAGCGGTGCTTGAGCGAATGATTGTAGAAATTCAAACTCCGATGAGTGATAATTTCATATGCATGTTTTATTACAAGTTTAAACTCTTTAGTCAGTAGAGAAGAGGGCGTGAATCATGGGTCAGAGTTGATGACAATAGGTTTTGGTGGGTTTGTGGGTCTCAGTGGGTGAGAGTGGTTCATGGTGGGTGGTGGGTCAGAGTGGGTCACGGTGGGTTGTGGGTCACGATGGGTGGTGAGTCAATTGGTCGTGGCTAAAGTTTTCATTGCCCCACGCCCTCTCTGAACTAGTGTTGAAAATTAATCAGTGAAAATCAATTGCAATTGATTAATCAATTGAAAGTAATTGTTGTGGAAATCAATTGCAATTGAATTAATTGCCAATTAATTTCAATTGCAATTGAATGACTGAATTCAATTGCAATTACTTTCCACTGCAATTACTTTCAATCAATTGATAATTTGCAATTGATTCTCCATTATTAATGGCCAACTGCAATGAACAATTAACCATTACTTACTTCAATTGTTAATTGCAATTAACAATTAAATTTACAGATTAATTGTTAATTGTTAATTGTTAATTCAATTGAAATTTGCCCAACACTGGCAGAGCAATACAAGAAGACTGCAAACTTTTGGAAGTTACATACATGGACATTAGAATCTTATTTTTAAGGTCTCACCTGCTCTCAACTCTTTTTTTTTTAAACTTTTTTTTACTTGTCAGTTGTCAGACAAATTGCGGTAAGGGATTTTTGAACATCAGCTATTCTGTCTTTAATGCAGCTAACAGGTTGTTTCCCACCTAGTTATACATTGTTTTTTTTTTTTTTTTTTTAGTTTTCTTCTTTAATTTTGAAGCCATTTCACCACCAAAGTGCTAAAAGTGACCATCTAGGAGCACTAGAACTATATATATATATATATATATATATATATATATATATATATATATATATATTGAAGAGCGTAAAAAATGGAAACGTATGTGGAGACTTTTGCAGCATCGGCAATAAAAGATTCTGATTATGCGCACCGCAATGAATGTACAAGAGCGTTTGGAGTAGTATGGAGCGTTTGGAGTAGTATTACTAATTCTTGCTTGTAAGCCACCACAAACTCCGCTCATTACTGATGCTCCGTCAAATCTCTGCCCTTTGCACCGTTGTATGTCGATTTAGTTGCTGAGTAAAATTTCACGAACGAGATGTTCATAGTTCTCCACATAGGAAACAAATAACATAATATAAGTATTCAGTAATAAACGGGTTAGCATCGGCTACTGGGCTTGGGGGCCCCCAAAACAGAATAGAATGTTACCAAAATTGCTAGTAATCTAGAATTTCACAATTATTATTTCTCACACATAAAAAACGAATAACAGAATATAAGTACTTATTCAATACTGAATAATAAACGGTTTCAGTGGGTCCCTAGGTTTGGGGGCCCAAAAATAGAAAACATGTTACGAAAATACTCATAATCTAAAATTTAACAATGATTACTTCTTCCACATAAGAAATAAATAACAGAATATAAGTATTCAGTACCGTGTAATAAACGAGTTTAGCGAGGACCCCTGGGCTTGGGTACCCCAGAAACGAAAAAACAAAAGTTACGAAAGTTGTAAGTAATCTAGAATTTCACCACAATGATTATTTCTTACACATGAGGAATGGTCCTATAGCTTTGGGGGGCCCCAAAACAAAAAATATGTTACTAAAATTGTTGGCAATTTTAACACTGACAATGATTTTTTTTTTCGGAAAAGATGAAGTAGAGTAATAACAATACAAGAAGTGAATGACAATTTAAGTATTCAGTACTGAATAATAAAAGGCTTCAGCGAGGACTCTAGGCTTGGGGACCCCAAAAACAGGAAAAAGATATTACTAAAATTGCCGGCAATTTTAAAATTGACAATTATTTTCTCTCGCACATAAGAAATGAGTAATAAATATAAGTATTCAGTAGCCTACTGAGTAATTAATGGACTCGACGGGGCCCGGTGCGTTTCACAGCTTGCACCACCCATTGTTACGGCACTGCATAATTCTAATATCAATAGTTGTAGACTGCATACAGTTTTATGTAGGAAGTGAAATGTATATACAAACACTGGAGGGAAAGTATTGCACAGAAACATTATGTTCTTACGTTGAACATACACGCGGTGCAAAGTATCCTCACCTATGGGGTAACTTTGCACCAAAGTTTATATTTCAATAACTATGGTCATAATAAATGTTTACTAAAGCAATTCGTGAAATCTTTTTCTTATATATCTAGCTATTATATACAGTAGGGTGGTTCGAAAAAAATTATTTTTTATTTCCGGAACGCTATAGTGCGCAAAAGTTACCATTGGTATAGACAAATATATATATATATATATATATATATATATATATATATATATATATATATATATATATATATATATATATATATATATATATATATATCTTCCGGTCCCGCATCGCCGTTGAAATTTGAAATTTGAAAAACAATAAATTTTCAATATTTTTAAACGACTAAAGAATATAGGATATGGCCTAAAAGTTACTTCAAGTATGTTAAAATAAATAAACTATGTTTATATGATATCTTTTAGTCGCGCATTGCTGTCAAAAATTGCAAAATTTACGAATTTAGCAAAATTTGACTTTTAACATTAACGTTTAAGTTTAACTTTTTTTTTTTTTAATTTTCTTAAAACAAGTAAGATAAGAACGCTACTCACCAAGAGGGGATGGCGGCTGTACTTAACGTTCCACTACCCAACCAGCCGTCCAATGATTAGGGTGTATTATTTACTACTGTATTAATGAGTTTATAATTTTTACATAGTTAGTCCCCTACAAATTTCCATTTTCCTCTTTATTCTTGTCAATTACAAACGACTTTAAACTCTGATTTCTGCGGGGGATAAGTGATAAAGTGTTCATTTCTGGTGCATGCGGTCCTTCATTCGATCGCAGTTCGTGCCAAGTGATCTTTGTGGTGGACAAACACCGTGTGTGGGGTTTTTCTCGAGATGTCCCCATTTACTCAAAATGTCTTCATTCCATTTCTCATCATTCCATTTCTTCACTCATTTCTCATCATCACCGTCTGCTTCACCCTAGCCGGAATAATCATGGGACATAAAAGTTAAAGATTTCTTTTTAATTTTTTTCCTGATTTATGCGAAAATGTAGGCATGGATGATTTTGACAATACTGTAGCTCTGAGCAGTGGCGGCTAATGTTAGTGTTGCAGCGTTGCGCAACGACCAAAGTATTTCAAGAAAAAATATTATTATCAATAGTAGTAAAGAACAGAAAAATACTTTTTAATACTTGCATATATACACTTTAAATAACATATTTTTTACTTCTGTAACTGTCCGTTCCGTTAATCTATTTTAAAAAGCGAAAAATAATCCGTCACAGAGTCTCTAATTTACATTGTGTTGCAGCGAGCATGCAACGACCAGATTCCTTCAGCGCGGGAATTGGAGCAAATGTTAAGTCGCCTTTCCCCTATCTCAGAAGTTAAAGGGACTGGTCGTTGCAGTGCTTCTGCAACACAGCACGATTTCCAGTGAACGAGAAGGTTTTCCACGCTAAATAAGATTTCTGAATTTTCTTTCACTAGCAATTAACAAATGGAATTTGTTTCTATGCATTCATATTTTTAAATTACGGGACCATACTGAAGCAAATCAATATAATGACAATTAAAAAAAAAGTGATGGCAAAATTACAAAATAAGAAAGAAAATATCTAGTAGAGAAGAAAACAAATGAAAGTAGACCCTCATTTACAAGTTAATTCTTAACTTATATTGATAATGAAGGCTTCTTCTACAGTCATTTATGAATCAAATATTAATAAGTCAGTATGTAGAATCGCTCCCCCCCCCCCTCTGTGGACAGTGTTTTAGTATAAACATATTTCTTTTTTAAAATAAGTATATTTTATACTCTTGGTAATTTCCACATAAAACTGTATGATGGGGAACGCCACATTGAATTTGGGACTAATTAGCAATGCTCAGGGGCGTAGCCACGAGGGGGTCCACCGGGTCCGGACCTCCCAAAAATTTCGAAACTTGACTAACATTTGTAGACTTTCTTAATAAACTATACTTTTGTAACACAGAAACGATTGATGTAGGCTAAATATTTTATTTTACGCCTCATCATGTACTCTTCTTTTCTTATAAAAATAATCGTTCTATCATTTTTTCTAAAAATATAGGTGACAGTAAGTAAGAATTACTTATCGTCTTTTCAGGTGCAGTATAAGACACGTTCCATATTATGTAGACGTATTGCACCCCCCTCAAATACTTTGGACCCCTCCCAGTTAACATTTCTGAGTGTAGAACTGCCAGTGCTGTTTGTTTTGATGTTCTTTGATTTTTTTGGCTTCTGTTACATGCTGATCCTACATCTGGCGGGTTTCGAGGTTTCCTTTCTAGAACATATCACGTTGGTAAGCGTTGCTGCGCCTCATGTGGAAGTATATTGTGTTCATCGTGCATTGTGTAACAACCAAGACGGATGATTTGGAATGTAGTTTATTCTTTTACGCACATGTGTGTGTGTTGATGTATGAATATGTGACATTCGGAATTCATATAGGTCTACCAGTACCTCTTTTGTATCAGCTGTTTTGGTTTCTAATTATTAGGTTTAATTTTATTGTGTGTGCTTTAATTCTTTAAATAACCTACAAATTCTGAATGAATTGTATACCATGACTTCTATAAATAACTTACAAAAAACATTGACCAGCTTTCAACTGAGGAAAAATTTGCAGTTAAGGCTTAGACAAAACAAGCAAAGGGCAATTCAGGAGAGTGTTCGAGAAAAAAAATCCAGTTTAAATTTACAGGATATCTTATGCAGTAGTGTTGTTTGCACTAGATACATTTCCTCAATTTATTTTAAATTTTCCTGGATAAACTGTGATTAAAGTGTGTTCAATGTACATTTTTTTATAACACTAATCTCTGCTACGAACTCTCTTCAGTCAACGCTGAAGAGGAATTCGGATCACTGTCAAGGACTGAGTTTGCTAGAATGAATTGTTCGCAATAATCTAGAAAAAATATTTAGTAAATCTACAAAGCTTTGAAATTAATATTAACAGTACCTATGACGTCAGCAAAAGACGAAAAGTTTTTTTCCACATGAGAAAGAATTGACACTTTCAAGGAATTGAATGTCCCAAGGAAGGTTATCACCATTGGTTATGCTTTTCATCGAAAAAGACCTGACAATAAGAATACCAGAGTTCAACCAGCATGTATTAGGCAGATTTGCTCCAATCAAAGAGAGGAGAATGAACTTACTAATTAATTAAGGTGATTAATCGGATAAAATGTTCTGCATTTTTTTATTTTTTAAAAACAGAATTTTATTTAATTTAACATGTCACATAGCATTTGCATCTAAAGTTATGCTGATTTGTCAATGAGTCAACTTTATATCTTCTGTCTCTTACCGCTCGTACTGCAACACCCGAAACCACAATCCACCGGCCGCCACTGGCTCTGAGGAAGCCGTTTCTAGCACTGTGTTCACACACTTTGCCAGATATGGATTTGAACCTATCAATTGTGTGATTCCTGAAGTAGACAGGCAGTTACTCAGCAAAGACCAACTATATTTACCGAACATATCAAAATTCATCCAGTTAGGGCACTGCTCTGAAGACTTTTCAGTTCGTGACTGAACCTTTGTCACATTGAAGTTGGCTCACTACAGCTAATTGAGTTCGGCAGCTATACATTAGTGTGGAAAGTCCTTTAGATAATGAGGACAATTGTCACCTTTATCTTAAAGTTATATATGCCTATGTGGTTTACCATTAAGTTGAGCAGCAATTTTTCCGAAAGTCCACAACATGTTTACAAGAACATTCAGAAAACGCGATATGTTACCAGAAGAGCTGAAATAAGTTGTAGACAGGCCCGTGCTGGCCCACCGGGACACCGGGACGTGTCCCGGTGCGCCCTCCGAAACATCACAGTATAAATAAAGGTACAAGTTTTAGTAGTAAATTCTTACAGTTTTATTGGTAAAGAACCCGTGAAAGGTGCAGTGCGCCCTTTACATTAGGCGCCCTTGCGAGTCCACATCAACGGTGAACGATTTTATTTACTCTTCTGTATATCACAGTTCTGTACAATAAATACATACAGTTATTATTGGTAAAGAACCCGTGAAAGGTACAGTGCACCTTTTACATAAGGCGCCCTACGAAACACATTATAGATAAGTGGTTTTAGATATCCTGTGTACCACCTTTATATAATAAATTCAAATAGTGATTGTTAATCAAGAAGCCGTAAAGAATACAAGGCGCCCTTTACATGAGATGCCCTGCGAAATATCACATTTTTTAATTGTATTCTTCTGTATTTCAGTTTTGTATTATAAATTCATACAGTTGCTATTGGCAGAGAACAGGTAAAGAGTACAAAAATATTATAAAGTTATGTAGCTATAAAATGAAACAACGCGATACATCAAGAATAGTTCAGATAGTCAAACGTACGATGCATTCGTGAAATACTACACTGACACAGTCTCTAATTTACGATTTTTACGGCATCGAGGGTTTCACAGTCTTAATATGCATCCAATATATCCAAGCATATTGATTGTTCCTGTGTGTTTTAAACCAGTGTTCGGATAATCAGTACTTATTGTAATTCTGAAATATAGCTACTTATATAGATATATTAATTTCCGTAAAATGTGGTCTTCCTGTCAACAGGGCATGGCGCGTCCTCAGGTTGTGGATCGAGGAGAAGGCCTCTGGGATATAGAGGTCTCTGAGAATATACCGAATAAGCAGTCGCGGACAGACAGGGGGTGATCCTCCAGCTTGGGGATTTGGTGTGGGGCTAACAACTCATCCTCTAAAAAAAAAAAAAAAAGAAATAAAGAAAAAAAAGGATTTTCAGATATATTCGCAGAATCCTCGGATCAGACCTGATAACTTGGCACGAACTCAGAAAAGTAAAAGCGACATGAGAATTGGAACATGGAAGAGAAGAAGTCTCTATAGGGCAGGTGCGTTAAAATGTGTAACGAATGAGTTTAGAAATAGAAGATGGACCTAGTGGGATATCAAGGTCCTAGAAGGAAATGGAGGAGTCAAGTCGGGAAATTTTACGTTCTTTTACGGGGAACGAATTAAAAATTATCAACTAGGATCAGGGCTTTTCGTTCACAAACGAATACGTAATATTAGCAATTACATGGGTTGAATTTGTTAATGATACATTTTCTTTTACTTCTTTTAAGGGTCGGTGGTGTAATATTATTGTTTTAAATGTACCGTACATGCTGAACAGAAAATAAGGATGACAAAAAAAAAAAAAAAGTTTTATGAAAGAATAGAACGGGTAGTTGATCATCTCCTGCAACACCATATGAAAATTCTGTTAGGCGGTTTCAATGCGAAGGTAGGACGAAAGGGTAGTTTCAAACCGATTATAGGGAATAAATGTCTGCATAAGGAAGGTCGTGACAACGGCGTTAGACTCTTGAACTTTGCAACATCCAGAAACCTTATCGTGATAATTACAAAATTCCCACATCGCGACGTTCATAAATATACTTGGACCTCACCAGACGGAAAAAACACATAATCAAATCGATCACGTTTTAGTAGATAGAAGGAAACAGTCTAGCACAACTGATGTTCGGTCGTTCAGAAGAGTTGATTATAATAATAAGAGAGCGAATATCGTTGAATAAAGGAAATATTCAATATCTGAAAACGGAGCGGTTTAATTGAAAGAAATTAGAGAAGAGTCAGGTGAAAGGGGAGAAAAATTGAAGTGTCGAATAGATTCTCGGTTTTAGAAGGTTCGGAGTGCACTAGTGTTCAGGATACTTGGTTGAAATTAGAGAAAACACTAAGATTTCAGCAAAAGACATATTGGGACACGCAGAAATACGTGGGAACAAAGCATGGTTCAACCAGGAATGCATTGAAGTAGCAGAGAAGAGAAAAGAGGAAAAACAGCGTTGGCTACAAAATCCGAACGAAATATCTACATAAAATTTCACTGTCATCTGGCGGAAAACTTCCAAAATTTTTAGAACAAAGAAACGCGATTTTTGAAAGCTAAAATTAATTAATTGAAGATAATAGTAAAAAATAAAAAAAAAACATTCCGGACATGTATAAATGCATCAACGGACTTAAGAAAGGCTATCAATTTCGTGCTTATATATTAGAGAAAGCTAAAGTAATAGTTCTCACTGATCAGAATAGCATCTTAAATAGATGGAAAGATTTCTTTGACGATTTTCTTAGCACATAGCCAAAAATTAATGTGCTTGGAGAAAGTGAAATGTATACAGCATAACCGTATATTCCAGAACCTAACAAGACATAAATAGAAATCGCTATTAAAAAATTAAAGAAACACACATCTCCGGGTGTAGACGAAATTCTGGTTTACTTAATTTTAGCTGGGGGGAGAAATTGTAGAGCAAGATACAGAAACTCATTCTCCTTATCTGGAACAAGGAGGAATAGAGTGAAAAGAATCAATCATTGTTCCAGTTCAGAAGAAAAGCAACAAAACTGATTTAAGAATTACTTAGGCATTTCTCTTCTGTCAACATCCAGTAAACTTTCTTACACATTCTATTAGCAAGATTGACTCCATACACAGATGAAATTATTGGAGATTATCACAGCGCATGTAGGTAAAATCGATCAACTATCGACCAGATATTTACTATTCAACTAAAACTTGAAAAGAAATGGGAATACAATATTCTGGCACATCAATTATTGACTTTAGACTAGGGTAGGAGGGAAACATTGTACAACATGCTTACAGAATTTGCACTACCGAAAAAGGTAGTTCAATTAAGATATGTTTAAATGAATCCCAAAGTAAGGTTCGAGTAGAGAAATTCTTGTTCACGAGTTTTCACGTTGAGAATGGCCTGAAAGGATCCGCTGTCGCCATTATTATTTAACTTTGTTCTGGATAACACTATAAGGAAAATCAAAGACAAAAATCAGGTCTTAGAGCTGAATTGTATTTACCAGGTTATGGCGTATGCTTATGATGTAAATTTAATAGGGTATGATAGAACAATAGAAAGAAATGCAGAAATCTTACTTAACGCTTGCAGAGATATGAGCTTAAAAGTAAATGCAGAGAAAACTAAATAAATGGAAGTTTGCGGGATCGTAATACTACATTTTATGGATGCGTTAAGATACTAAATAATATTCACACACAGTGGTGAAAGTGGATACACACTTCCACTAAGTGGATACTTTCAAATATCTAGAATCATTATTAAGAGACCAAAACCATAATCACAAAAAAATTTGATGGCAACTGAAAACAGGAATTTCGTGTTATTATTCAGTTAAAAATCTTTTTTGTTGCGAATTCTGTTGAGGAATTTGTAGCTTAAAATATAAAACGATAATCATGCCTGTTGTGCTGTATGGTTGCGAAACATTGTCACTCACTCTGAGGGAAAATCGCAGACTGATAGTATTTGAAAAAAGTTTCTTAAACCAATATTCGAACTCCAAGAGGAACGGGAATGGGGAATGGCGGAAACTCCATAACAATGAACTGCATAATTTTATACCGTTTACAAAAACAGTGTTAGGGTCACCAAGTCTACACAAATTCATCAAGTCAAGGAGGCACAAATTAGCTATTTACGTTAATACTAAAACAAATTTGGTGGTGATTTTGATATAGAAAGACATCCATACTTTCTTTCAAAGTATATATATATATATATATATATATATATATATATATATATATATATATATATATATATATATATATATATATATATATATATATATATTACCGTTTGTATGGGCGCCCTTGTAGTAGACTTGTCCACCGCCCTCATTAGTATCCCAGCACGGCCCTGGTTGTAGACCCTGTTACAGATTGGAATGCTTACTTTGCTCATCCCGAAAATTTGTTTTCGGCGATGGTCATTGATGACAGAAACCATATTCGAGAGCTTAGGTACAGACGACTTTGGAAGGCAAAGAAAGTAGCTTTTGAATGTGATGCTATTAGACATTTTTGCCACCAAACACGAACTTTGTAGCTAAAGATTACAACGAATTAATACAATCGGATACTTGTAATCTTATCTCCTTTTTTAAGATCACTGACTAATGATGAAATAAGCTAGTTATGAATTTCAAGAAGTTCCCATGTCATACTCATGCTGTCGGCAGATGCGTTAAGCTTGAGACGGAAGCTTTCGGTACAGTGTGTGGACATAGTGCTAGAGACGGCTTTATCAGAGCTACACTATTGTCAAGATCACCCATGCCTCCATTTTCGCATAAATCAGAAAAAGTGAAAAAATCAAATTTTTGGGCCTTATGCAGAGTCGTTTTAACGTGTGATTAATGACATGCTAAAGAGTTCGACTAACATATGTTTCCTGCAGTAGTCAGGTCTTTAGTATGACACTAATCATATGTCAAAACGACTCTGCATAAGGCGGTTTAAGTTTTACGTCCCATAGTTATGCCGGCTAGGCTAAAGGAGACGGTGATGATGAGAACTGAATGGAATGTTGGAATGAAGAAACTAGGAAGAAATGGGAGAATCCCGAGAAAACCCACAGACGGTGCTTGTCCACCACAAAACTCACTTCTCCCGGGCTGGGATCTATCCAATAACCCCATGCACAAGAGTTTAACGTTCTGCCACTGTGCCATCGCTGCCCCGCATAAGTCAGAGTTTAAAGTCATTAGTAATGGACAAAAATAATGGGGAAAATTGAAATTTGTAGGGGACGAATTATGTAAAATTATATATTTGTTAATACAATAGTAAATAATACATCCTAATAATTGCATGGCTGGTTGGGTCATGAAACGCCAAGTGCAGCCACTCCCTCGTGGTGAGTAGCGTTTATATCTCACTTGTTTCAAGAAAATAAAAAGTTTCTTTATTTTTTCTTTCTTTTATTTGTCTCTTTTATTTGTCTCTCTTTTTTAGTCTATGACAAACATATATTGTAATGTTTTATTTGGATTGTACTGCCCCTTAATGTGAGCATTAGCTCGTTGGGTAGCGGTAGTGAATAAATAAAAATAAAAATAAAAATAAAACTCTCAAATTTAAGCTAAATTCGCAAATTTTGCAAATTTTTGACAGCGATTTGCGACCAGAGGATACTATATAATATATAGTTTATTTACTTTAAAGTTGTTTTTACATACTTGAAGAAACCTTTTGGTCATCATTCTATATGATTCAGTCCTTTTAGAAAAATATTGAAAAATTGACAGTTTTCACCGGATTTTTCAAATTTCAATGGCGATGCGCGACCGGAAGATATGTAAATAAAAGTTTCTCTTTTTGCGTATTTTCTTGTTTTACTAACGAGAACTTTTGCGCACTATAGCGTTCCGGAAATAAAAAAAATGATTTTTTTCGAACCACCCTAATACACAGTGTTCTAAATCATTACGTTTGTAAGTTACATGCGATTTTCTTTAAAATTCCTTATCTCATGCAAAGAGTAGTAGTCCCCGACGTATGGCGAACCGAGTCAGCAAAAATTTCTCGATTCTGATTGGCTGGGAGAGGTCACGTGACGTTAGGCCCCGCCCACGCGGGAAATTCAAATTTTCAGGTCACGTGGTATGACGTCATGAGTCACCCTGCGGGGAAATCCCTCATTCTCTTTTATGACCGGGATTTTTGAAATTTGTTCCCTTTTACGGGTAAGATGTGTGATTCTGATTGGTTGAGAGATATCACGTGATTTTAGACCCTGCGATATTTGAAATTCGTTCCCTTTTACGGGTAAGATGTGTGATTCTGATTGGTTGACAGATATCACATGATTTTAGACCCTGCGATATTTGAAATTCGTTCCCTTTTACGGGTAAGATGAATCCTTTGGTACCACGATGCTGATTGGCTGATAGAGGTCACGTGATCTTAGGCTCAGGGATTTTTTAAAATTCGTTTCCTTTTTATGGGTAAGATGAGTGGTTTGGTACCTTGAATTTGATTGGTTGATAGCGGTCACATGATCTTAGACCCTGGGATTTTGAAATTTGGGTATCCTCTTTGATGAGTACTTTGGTACTACGATACTGATTGGCTGATAGAGGTTACATGATCTTAGACCCGCTACACGGTGAACAGATCACATGGTATGACGTCATGTTTTACCCTTGCGGGGAAATCCATCACTAATTCGTTTCCTTTTACGGGTAAGATAAGTGCTTTGGTACCTTGATTCTGATTGGATGATAGAGATCACGTGATTTTAGGTCCTAGGATTTTTGAAATTAGGGTGTCCTTTCTGATGTATACTTTGGTATCTCGATTCTGATTGGTTGATAGAGGTCACATGATTTTAGACCCGCCACACGATGAACAGATTACATGGGAAAACCCCTTACTTATTTGTTTTATTTTATGTGTAAGATGCGTGTTTTGGTACCTCAATTTTGATTGGTGGATAGAAGTCACATGATCTTACCCCCCCCAGTCCATGAGGGAAATACAGAGCGATATGACGGCGATCCATCCTAGACCGGGATTTTTTTTTAATGGTTATGCGTAAAGTTCCCATGAAGGGTTCAACCTCCTCCTTAAATAACCCTTTTTTGGTATCATGATATTGTACTGAAGTTTACATTAAATATTATCGTTCTCTTTGACAGATAAGATGATTACCAGCTTTTTTACCTTGATGGAGATCCTGTCCTTGAATTAGTAGTCTATGTCTCTGGAAGTAACAATGGTGAAAGAGAGGTGTCGCTTGTAGATTTCTTATAACACATTGTTGTGAGTTTAAGCGATTTTTTAAACGCTCAGTAAGCGCTTCATTAATGGAAACAGTGTTGCCAGATTTTTTTTACCTAAACTGCTCCGATTCTTTTCGAAACGGTTCCGCAGAGTACAAGAAATTTTAAACTAAAAAATTTTTCGAACTAAAAAAATTTCAAAACCAAAAAAAATTTTAAACAAAAATTTTCAAACAAAAAATTTTCGAACTAAAAAATTTTAAATAAAAATTTCAAAAAAATTCGAACTAAAAAATTTAAACTAAAAACTTTCGAACTAAATTTTCAAATCAAAAAATTTTCGAACAAGACATTTTCGAACCCAAAAAAAAATTCGAACTAAAAAAATTAAAAATCTTTCGAAAAATATTTTAAACAAAACTTTCGAACTAAATTTTCAAATCAAAATTTTTCGAACTAAAAATTTTAAAAAAATTTCGAACCAATTTTAAAAACAAGTTTCGAACTAAAGATGTAAACCACATTTGAAAATTTTCAAATTAAAAATTTTTCGAACTAAATTAAAAATCAAATTTTGGACACTAAAAATTCTTTAATTATTTTTCGAACAAAATCGTGTAAACCAAATCTTGAATATATTTTTCACCTTAAATTTTCAAGATTACCATGATTTGAAAACAAGTGTTCAGGGTTTCAAGAAATAATAAAACATATTTTTTTCAACTTGTTGTATTTAACGAAAGGTATGTGGTCTTCCTATACATGTTTATTAACATAATAAATACAGGATCTAATTAATGAATATGTTGGACGCGTCATCATCTTCGAATGTTGTAGACGTATCCTGTAAAGAAAAAGAAGAAACGACGGATTACTTTAAGAATTTCTTTTTTTTCTGAAACAATAAAAATGAGTCAATATTGATAAGAGAGAAATAAAACTTACTCGTAAATGATGGATCTGTTTAGGTTCATCTTCCTCCTCGGGTACAGGATCACTGCATTTTTTTCACCGATGGATGTTTATGAACTCTTCTGGGTACTGCATTTTTCTTGGTGTTGCTCCTTTATGGTCAAGGTTCCTCCTTCGGTACGAGATGACTGCATTTCTTCCACTGATGGTTGTGTTGATGGTTTATAAACTCTTGTGGGTACTTCATTTTCTTCTTGGTGTTGCTGCTTTGTGGTTAAGGAAGGGAAAGAAGAAAAGGAAAAGGAAAAAAGAAATGGCGGCCTTATTGGGTATTTACAGTTTTTTCTTCTTCATCTTCTTTTTCCAGTTCCATCTTCTGTTTTTTAACGTACCCGTACGGAACCGTATCATAGGAATTGAATTCTTTAAATCGACGTTTTGTGTACTGGATACTGTACATTTTTCTTCTTTGCGTGTGACGATGGTATGGTCTTTGGTCCTGCATATCTTATGGGGGATAGTGATGGTGACTTGTCCACGGCATTGATTTGTAATCATTTCTTTTAGCGTGTTGAAATTTAATTGTTGTCCTGCATTGTAATTTAATGTAAATCCTCTAATTTTACATATGTAACTGGTGACGTTGGTATCCGGATTGTATATTTCTAGGCTGTAATTTTTTGGTCCTCCACTGACAAATGTCTTGATGTATGCTCGTGGTCCGTAAGATTCCATCTCATTCGATAAGCATCCCAAGTACGTTGAAGGTTCAATGGTTGGCTTCCCGGGGTTCTCCGTAAATATTACAGAATCCGTGTCGAAATATAAAACACGTTCCTGCAACATTTCCAGGTACTTGTACAGTTCCAGACGTGCCTGACATGTTGTAAATGCACCTAACACGACATTGGTGTTTCGGTTTTGAACAGGCACATGTTCATTGTACTCCCAGAACGCATACAACATCGTATCATTGATGGGTACAATTTGATGGAGTTTAATGTCGGGGGAAGTGAGTTTTTCATAAAATTCTTCCGGCCGATCAATAATTGTGGTCTGGCTAAAGTTTGTACGCTGGCAAAGCTTTCCCCATAGAGAGTTCCCACAAAGCTTAGATAAACTTCTTCGTGCAGGATTATTTTCAATTTTGGACGGATCCAATGCAATACCTTCACGCTCCAGGACGGTTTGTATGAATTTTGATTTGTCTTCTTCGGTCACACAGGAACTAGGCCAGCCAGACGCTTCCATTTTTGATTTTAAAAATGTATTGATATATTCCGTGAACAAGCCACCTGTTTTCGTGATGGGATCATATTGTTCAATGTCATAATCCCAAATTTCAAAAATTTCCACTGGTTGATATCCTAATTCTACTGCTTTCTGGATTTCATATGATACCCATGTTCCAGTGAGGCATCGCTCCTGATCGTTGTGTTTACACGTTGCTGTAGGGTCTGGGTTCATTTCTTCGGCACACGCAGCACACAGTGGAAAGAGTAGTTTCTTGTTACATCGGTAAGGCAGGAGACCATGATAAAGATGGCGACTTGGTAATATCGACATTTTGATTAGACCATTGACTTTATTTATTGGTGGTATATTTTCATCACCCTGTAGATAAATTCGTGGATGGCCTACAGGGTATTTAGCACACTTATTTATGTAAGGATAAAGCGAGACAATATCGAAATATTTTATTACTTCCCCCGCTTTTTCGTCGACTTGGTGGTACAATTTCACGCAATTGGTCCTTCCTCCAAAAAAACTATCTCTTGGATTTAATGGTCTGCGGTTCATGTACGGGTGATTCTTCAGATACGTCGCCATTGCAGGATTTTGTTTTAAGAACTGATTAAATTCGCACTCCCACATTTCATGTACAATGTACCCCAATTCACGCAGTCTTGCATTTTTTCTTTGCGTTCGTTCATAACGGAATTCCATGGTGTCTTCTGGATTGCTGTAGATGGGCTGATTACGGCCTGTAGTAAAACATACTTTACATCCGTGATAAAAGCAGCCGGCATGCTCGTAGACGTGCTCCTCTAACGTCTCAGGATCTTGGTAGTAGCCATCAACATGGAATCCCGCAATAAACACTTCTTTTTGTCGGGCCGCATGTAAGATTTGTTTTTCTTCGGTTTTTTCAATGTAGGCCAGCCATTGCATTGCAGCGATCGATTGGGTACTTCTCCATCGATAGCCATGTGCCGGTAGAATTCCTATGGTGTTGGGTTTAAGGAAATTCCGGCGGAATACTAAATTGGAAGCACTGGCAATCGTGATCGTCTCCAAGAAGGGATTCACTTTGGTTTCTGTTTCAAATGACGTCATAAACGAAACGCATGCTTGTCGCAGTACATTGACATCTTGAATACAATACTTGAGAATTTCTTTCTGAAAATCAAACGTGTCATTACGATGATCGTTGTACCAATGCATGAACTTGTTTCTGTCTTCGACGGCCATTTCATCTGCACCATAATACTTCGTTTCTGGAAGTGGTCCAATATACGATTGATTCTCCTTGGTGTTGAAGAAATGCGGGAAGTAGCCTTTGGTTGCGGGTAAATTGAACGCTTTTGACAATTTACTTAATGCCATAGGTAGGAAGTTCAACGAGTCAATGAACGTCAGATTATTCAACGTTAAACTCAGTATCTTGGTCCCATTTAATATGACGTCAGGTCTCCATTGGCATTGTTCTACCATGGTCTTTAGGATGAAATGTCCATCGTATCCCTTAGCGTTGTGCGCGACACAGAAAATCCTATTTATATTGGGACGACGTTCCCGCAAGTACTGGAGAAAATTATAAACTGGATCCTCACCTTGGAAAATATGCTGGCGCTGACCACACGTACTGCAAGACTGCTGGATATTATCGTTTTCAACACATGCATAACATACTTGTTCTGCAACCAATAAATTTGGAATGTGTACATACGTATTATCGCCAATATTCGTGTCCTGCATAGATTCTATATCATAGAATATCAATAAGGCTTTCTTTGCGTGCATGAGTGAAGGAACACCAGGTTTCAAGCATTGTCGATCAGGAAGCATAAAACATTGATGGGATCCTGGAACAATCTTCTTACAAACATTGCAAAAGATCTCATTACAATCATGAAGTCGTTGTCCTGTATGCACAAAAGAATATACTCTGTAGCATTTAGTACATTGCTTCACCATTTTGCATACAGGTTCCCCATGATGATATACAATATTACGATGATTATTAAAACATTGTTCGCCATAAAATTGACGATTGCAGTCTTTGCATAATATCAGCGTTTGGTTCTTGTCGCATAGTGGTCTCTGTAGACATTTGGAGCACGTTACAGGACAATTTTTCACATGTTCATTGCGTTTACTATACTTTTTATGGCACGCTTCACAGTAGAAATTGGTTGCAAAACAAGCAGTTAAAGATTGAATGATGTCAAAGTGTCCAGCCAAACAAATCAAATTTATGGGAGTGCGATTTTCGTCGTTGGGCCCCTCGTACATGATATCACGGCCTGTGAAACTGGTATACACAGTAATTTTATATTCTTTGAGGTATGCCTGGAATTGTCGTATTTCATTTACACTGGCACCATGATCCAAATTGACTCCTGCATTTGAACATAACGCATCGACTTCATCGTCCACAATACATTTCGATTGATCTTTATACTGCTTATGTCGTTTGACATCTACATTCTTGTATTTTTTCAGGCCAATAGCAATAACAAGGGCGTACGCCAGGCACCTTGAATCTTGATTTCTTACACGTACAATCCCTCGCTTGCTAAGTAACAATTCTTCATTTTGAAGTACTCCTTGCCGCAAACCGCCATAGCCACGTGGAATATCCACACGATGAAAATGAACCGTGAATGGTTCGTGCAGGAGAAACGCATTGTTACTTTGTAAAACTCTTTCAAAGGAGGCCCACATCGTTTCCAGTGTCAAGTTTCGTGCTTGGCGAAAACTCACCCAAAATGGCTTATTGGTATTTCGTGGTGATATTACTGATAAACCAACCATCGCCTCATCGTCGACATTAACTAACAAATGGTCCAGCATTGCTTGGAAACTGTTGTGTACATACTGTATGATATCGGTTCCTACGGGCGGTGCGTTGAATTGAATTTCGAGCATTTAATTAAATGTTAAACCCTCGATGTTAAATCGTCTATAATGACGAGTGATTTCATTGCGAACAGTAAAACCCGATTCGGCCATGGTTAATAAAAGGAGAAAACAAACAAACAGGTACAATTACGGTAAAACAAATATGTAATGGGAAAAAAGGAATTGAGCAGCGTGAATTTACTACAAAAGAAAAGAAGAAAGAAAAATCTTAATCACCTGATAAACAGGAAATCATAACGTTTATGATAAATTCTTAACTAAACAATTCATGTAAAGGTCCTGAGTTTGATTCCTGGCGGTGGCGTTCAGAATCTCATTATGAAAACACGCGTACTAGAAATCAAAGTTTTTTTTAAAAAATAATTATGTTACTGAAATGAGTGTTTTATTGCTGTCAAACTCGAGACCATTACATCAGCATTTAACTGACCTACCATTCTATAGTGATAAAAAGAATGCATGAAATGAATAAATGTTTCATCAGTACTGAGATGTGATAAAGCACGCGTAAGCATTTTTTTCCCCCACTCACAACGACCTTTAAATGATGCGTTTGCAAGTTGAAGAGATTCATCAAGCATTAACGATACACATACGTAATTGTCGAAACAAAATCTGTATAGCGTATTTTTTTATTATTATTGTGACTAAGCGGTTAGCGTACATGGTTCGGACGTGGAAGTCCCTGGTTCAAGCCTCGGTGGGTTTGCTTTCCACGTCGGGGCATGTCAAGCCTTTTCTGTAATTTAATATTCTCACGCGTTATCATACATTCTTTTCAAAACAAAGCTAAATGATTGACGTACACACCTCATAATACATAAACGTACATAAATCGTCTATAATGACGAGTGATTTCATTGCGAACAGTAAAACCCGATTCGGCCATGATTAAAAAATGAAAACAACAAACAGGTACGGTAAAACAAATATGTAATGGGAAAAAAGGAATTGAGCAGCGTGAATTTGAGTTGATTTTTTGATTTTTTAGTTTAGCGTCCCTTTCAGCAGCGAGGCTATATGAGACGCGGACCTACTGATTAACGTGGAATCCGAACCACATGAGCTCCCCGCCGGGAATCGAACCCTGGTCTCCCACGCCAAAGGCACGTATGCTAACCGCTTAGCCCAGGAAATCATAACATTCATGATAAATTCTTAACTAAGCAATTCATGTAAAGGTCCTGAGTTTGATTCCTGGCGGTGACGTTCAGAATCTCATTATGAAAGCACGTGTACTAGAAATCAAAGTTTTTTTTTTTAAGTAATTATGTTACTGAAATGTGTGTTTTATTGCTGTCAAACTCGAGACCATTACATCAGCATGTAACTGACCTACCATTCTATAGTGATAAAAAGAATGCATGAATGAATGAATGTTTCAACAGTACTGAGATGTGATAAAGCACGCGTAAGCATTTTTTCTACTCACAACGACCTTTAAATGATGCGTTTGCAAGTTGAAGAGATTCACCAACCATTAACGTTACACATACGTAATTGTCAAAACAAAATCTGTATAGCGTATTTTTTTATTATTATTATTGTGACTAAGCGGTTAGCGTACATGCTTCTAACGTGGAAGTCCCTGGTTCAATCCTCGGTGGGGTTTGCTTTCCCACGTCGGAGCGTTGTCAAGCCTTTTCTGAAATTTAATATTCTCATGCGTTATCATACATTCTTTTCAAAACTAAGCTAAATGGTTGACGTACACACCTCTGGCCTTGGTTCAATCCCGGGCGGTTTTTCGAATATCACGTTAAGCTGAAGGGGGGACGCTAAAATAAAATAATGGTTTCAAAGGGTATCGAACCATATTATTCTCAGACATAGTTTCTGAAATTTTGTAATGTATTCTTTTCAAAACTAAGCGCACACATCTTTGGCCATGGTTCAATTCCCGACGGGAGTTCACATTCAACATTAAGCTGAAGGGACGCTAAACATATCATTTATCGTGCTTACTTCTAATGTGTGGGGGTTCCTGATTCGTACTTCCACTTTCCCATTCCACTAATTTCTTCATAGTCTAAATATTTCGTACTAAAAGTAAAACAGTGTGTTCGTGATCCACCCCCACAAATATAAAATAAAAATGATTTTTCGAATCTTGTGTGAAAAATAAAATCTCACTGAACTTACCTCAAATTCAATGAACAAAAAGTCGGTGTAGTAAAGCTTCTTAAATGAAGACACTTTTAAAGAACAGACCTTCTCACACGATAGTTGAGAGCGGTGTAGGATTTGAAAAATGAAATTTAGATTTTTATTTAGGTCGCTGTGAAAACGACGTCACCGTCAACCAATCAGAAACGAGGAAATTTATAAAATGACATCACAACGAACCAATCAAAACGCTCGCTGCTTTTGTCATGAATCACGAACGAAAACGATGTGTAACAATCGATCGTGACGTCATTCACGTTTCTCAATAGTATCGCAATTCTGATCATGACATCATCTGAATGCTTTCTACATGTCACTACTTGTCGTAACTGTGACGACATTTCATTTTCCTCATATTCTATACGAGAATGTCAATGTTTGCTTTTTTCATGAATCATGCTGACACGTTCGTAGTAAAACTAAAGTAATGCGATCCGCTGACGTTTGCATTTTCAATCATATGTGCTTCTATGTCGTCACACAAAGAAGTCTATCAGCATTTTATTTTAATCCACGAACGGAAGCGTTACACTGTCAGATTTATTTTCTTAAAGTATAAGTGTATCCTTTTCAAGGACCATGGTTCGAAACCCACCAAGATCGATTAAAAACCGAATTCATTCATAGCTAAGCGGTTAGCATACACATCTTTGGTTTGAAAGACCTGAGTTCGATTCCTGGAGAAACATTTCTTAGGATTTTTTCTTAAACTTGGTTTAAATTTCTAGTTCGAAAATTTTAAAAGTTTAGTTCGATAAAAAAGTTTGATTTGAAAATTTTTAGATGTGATTTACATCTTTAGTTCGAAACTTTTGTTTTTAAAAAATGTTTTAGTTCGACAAAATTTTGTTTCAATTTTTTAGTTCGAAATTTTTTTTGGTTCGAAAATTTTAGTTCGAAAGTTTTTAGTTTAAATTTTTTAGTTCGAATTTTTTTGAAATTTTTGTTTCAAATTTTTTAGTTCGAAAATTTTTTGTTTGAAAATTTTTGTTTAAAATTTCTTTTAGTTTTGAAATTTTTTTAGTTCGAAAAATTTTTTAGTTTAAAATTTCTTGTACTCTGCGGAACCGTTTCGAAAAGAATCGGAGCAGTTTAGGTAAAAAAAATCTGGCAACACTGTTTCCATTAATGAAGCGCTTACTGAGCGTTTAAAAAATCGCTTAAACTCACAACAATGTGTTATAAGAAATCTACAAGCGACACCTCTCTTTCACCATTGTTACTTCCAGAGACATAGACTACTAATTCAAGGACAGGATCTCCATCAAGGTAAAAAAGCTGGTAATCATCTTATCTGTCAAAGAGAACGATAATATTTAATGTAAACTTCAGTACAATATCATGATACCAAAAAAGGGTTATTTAAGTAGGAGGTTGACCCTTCATGGGAACTTTACGCATAACCATTAAAAAAAAATCCCGGTCTAGGATGGATCGCCGTCATATCGCTCTGTATTTCCCTCATGGACTGGGGGGGGTAAGATCATGTGACTTCTATCCACCAATCAAAATTGAGGTACCAAAACACGCATCTTACACATAAAATAAAACAAATAAGTAAGGGGTTTTCCCATGTAATCTGTTCATCGTGTGGCGGGTCTAAAATCATGTGACCTCTATCAACCAATCAGAATCGAGATACCAAAGTATACATCAGAAAGGACACCCTAATTTCAAAAATCCTAGGACCTAAAATCACGTGATCTCTATCATCCAATCAGAATCAAGGTACCAAAGCACTTATCTTACCCGTAAAAGGAAACGAATTAGTGATGGATTTCCCCGCAAGGGTAAAACATGACGTCATACCATGTGATCTGTTCACCGTGTAGCGGGTCTAAGATCATGTAACCTCTATCAGCCAATCAGTATCGTAGTACCAAAGTACTCATCAAAGAGGATACCCAAATTTCAAAATCCCAGGGTCTAAGATCATGTGACCGCTATCAACCAATCAAATTCAAGGTACCAAACCACTCATCTTACCCATAAAAAGGAAACGAATTTTAAAAAATCCCTGAGCCTAAGATCACGTGACCTCTATCAGCCAATCAGCATCGTGGTACCAAAGGATTCATCTTACCCGTAAAAGGGAACGAATTTCAAATATCGCAGGGTCTAAAATCATGTGATATCTGTCAACCAATCAGAATCACACATCTTACCCGTAAAAGGGAACGAATTTCAAATATCACAGGGTCTAAAATCACGTGATATCTCTCAACCAATCAGAATCACACATCTTACCCGTAAAAGGGAACAAATTTCAAAAATCCCGGTCATAAAAGAGAATGAGGGATTTCCCCGCAGGGTGACTCATGACGTCATACCACGTGACCTGAAAATTTGAATTTCCCGCGTGGGCGGGGCCTAACGTCACGTGACCTCTCCCAGCCAATCAGAATCGAGAAATTTTTGCTGACTCGGTTCGCCATACGTCGGGGACTACTACTCAAAGTAACCCCTGTCTTACGGTATGTTTCTACTTAGGCACTCACAATGTTTCACATGTAAATAATGACTTCCCCAAAAATATGAAGAAAGAAAATCAATTATGTATGACGCAACAATACTCTTATTTGTGCAAAATGATGAGGATACGAATCGTTACAGACATTAAACAAATAGTTGGAAATAGATTAACAATAATTAATGACAAATTTAATGTAATGAAGTTTCAAACCTTTACATCATTAAGGTGAAATGGAAAAGCCAGGAGAAATCAATTTCATCTCACTTTCTTTTGTCGCAGTGGGACTCAAATCATCGCACTTCTCCCCGAAAAGCACTTTCCAAATCGGATTATTGGGGGTACAGTACTCCAGTTCCAAGATTGGAGAAGACATGTCCCCCTCATCCCCCCGAGATTTGTGACAGTGCCTACATGTGGAAATATTTTGATTACTAGTGATATTTACTTAATTGTTAAGCTAACATCGTAACTTTATTTCATTTATTATTTATTCTAGGGGATGGCACAAACAAGCATGGGTGCCCAAAGAAAATTTTCTAGGGTCTCATCTCCCTAGAAGTATATTACGTTTGATATATTTTATTTTTATTATGACAATCTTATGAAATTTATTACATTTTCGTGAGCTAGAGGGCCAAGTCCCCCTGACTTTCTTCGGGCGCCCATGCAAACGAGAATTTGAACGGCACGATTCAGCACGAACGACTGAGAATTATTTTGATAATTGTTAGAGTGGCTATTTTGTCTTTACACAGATAACGCCATGAAGATAGACCGATTATCGCAAACTAAAATGCTTAATTTGCGTTTAGTTTACGCAAACTCTTAATGAGACCTCGGGACTGTCCCTATCGAAACTACTTTTACCTCACATTTGTTAGCATTTTGTTGTACCGACAGACGCAGCTAAAACTCTTCCCCTGTTAAACATCGAAGAATTATATGGAGCGGAGAATTTGCAAAATTTATAATGAGCGGAGTAAAATGATGCAAATATAGAAAGAAAGTGTATTGTTATACCAATTACACGTAAAATTACGTCACGACGGAAATATGGCGTCCAAATTTCATGTTTAGGGAATAGTGCAGATGGAGCGGTTGCAGCACCAGCTCCAGCTGGCAGCTAATGGTGGAATAAGAGGAGAAAGGTATTGTGTTTGATTGTTTGATTGCTGTTAGTATGTTATCAGTTGTATGCATATTGTCAGTTTTAACCTTATTGTATAAAACGCACATTCTTCATTAACACTTCATGTACAACCCATGGTTTTTTACTATGAGATCAATAACTGATATTTAAAACCTGAGTTGAGAAATTGTATCTGGATCATTCAAGACAGTGCTAATGAGTCAATGTTCGATGCATAAAGTTATTAACAGGTTTGTTTAGTGAGTACTGCGTATTGTTTATATGATTTTTGACTGAATAATATATTTGAAATTTCCGCGAATGTGGGTAAGAATAACATTAAGTACATTACAGTTGACCACCAAAGTGGTTCTGGTCAAGTTTAGGCACACGACATTTTCCAAAATTTACAGATAAATGGAATACTTTACATGGAAACACATGTTTACAAGGAGGAAATTTTTGCTGGTGGCAGAAAAAAAAAGTAAGAAACACAGGTCGGGTATCTTTTAGTTTCTCCCCCAATCTTGCACGGTAAGATTCTAGAACACAGGTCCCACTTCCCCTTTAGCTGTAATAAAGACCGAAAACAACTTGGCCTGCGGGGCTCTAACCCGCCTTCACTCGCTCACGCTCGCTCGGCAATACTATTTGAATTAAATATTAAACTTTGCTATAGAAAGGAACCACCTAGGTACTAACCTATATGGGGGGGGGGGGCTGTTTTCTAGAACCTTCCCATCTTCCACATAGGATTTCCAGTATTACTAGTTTTAAAAGCGAGCTGAGCGAGCGAAGTTCAGAAGTCCCACAGGGCCCATTGTTTTCTACCTTTATCACAATGTAAACAAAACAAGATAGCCTACTCCGTTCTGGAGCCCTAAATGATTTTGGGAGTGGAGTTGTAAATGCCATCCCACAGGTCCGGTTCATGTTTACAAGTATAGTGCTACTAGTGTAAAATCATTGAAACTGCTTAACATCGATTAAAATAGCTGAGTGTATATAAAAGATGTTCCTTAGTTATTCTTTTCTGTTGGCGGACTATTTCTCCACAGTGTACCAAAGCTGTGGGTTTATGTTTACAACGAACATTACCACTGTGGGGTAAAACTCCGTAGATAGCCACCCAAGGATATAGTATACATGAAGCTGCATCAGTTCCCGAAGGAACAGGACCCTCAAACTTTTAGGGATTATTCATTGAGTATGTACGAACTTACAAAGGGGGTAACAAAGTGACTTTTATTTACTTATCGACTGATACGAAAATAAAAAAGAACGTACCTATACTTTATATCTGCATGTGTAGTGCCCTTGTACTTTATCTATGACTATATGTGTGTTTGGGGGGGGGGGAATTTAACGCATATCGCATGTCTTGTGCACATGGATACTTCTTACTATTGCAATACGTAGAAAATTTATGGTATTTCATGTAGAAGTGATAGAACACAGAAGAAACGCAGATCAGGGAGTTCTCATGTATACTATTACCCCACCCAAGATTACAAAGTTTACGGTGAAATTGGAAAAATTACTCGAAATTTAGCATCAGACGAGAAAATAAAGGTCATTATTCTACGATAACCACAGGGAAAAATGAAGGTTAATCTTGGACTAGACTATATGAAGGCTCGCATAGTCAGGGCATATTAGGCAAACTGACAATAGACGTGACGTGTCAGTGTTTCAAACCCACTGTCTTTGTAACTAACCTAGGAAGGTATGATACATTAGTGATACTACTATCATATAATAAGCTGTCGCCCTTTGGTGCTCCATTCCAACGAGCTGGTTTGATTCGTTCTTTGTAGTGGAAACGTAGCACAAGTTGGTTGTATTTTTTGCACAATAATTTTTATTGTACACGGTACGTCCAGAGTCTGATCCGCTGAAAAGTAGAATGGTACTACTTCTGTAAAATATTACACAATAGATGCATACTTATTTAATGAAGAATAAAAAAGCATGAAAATTATTTTAAAAATGGGTATAACAATTACAATTGAAGTAGGGAGATAAACCGGAAATGTTTGTAAGGGAATTTATTTCGAAGTTGTTCATGTTTTCGATAAAAAGCTTAAGGTTAGGTTAGGACAGAGATAAATAAGCCTGCTCGAAAATGGTCACTTCGTTGCTGTCTTCCATCAGTAGTACCTTTCACCATGTGACGGCAAAAGTACACTTTGAGCAGAACATTCATAGAAACCTATACCTAACTTAGCTTAACCTATTATGTACAAATAACAGTGATTCTCTTCCTGTACTTCTGATTCTATTACTTGTTCTGCTCAAAGTGCACTCTTATCCATATGTGACATGCCGTTACATTGAAAAGTATGACTTTCTTCACGTTTCATTGCAGTTACTTGCTCACGACGCTTCCTGTAATTTGTTGTTAGCCCTGACTTTAACACAGTTTCGAAACATTTTCTTCATTATCACCGTATTGTTTCACAATTATATTACTGTTAGCTCACAACGAAGCCAACGTCTCTGTGCACCTGCAAACCTTCAAAATACAAATACTTGTTAGTTTCCCACAATTTAACATTGCAATTACCTTGCGCCGAGTAGTTCCATCTGCTTGCCAAATAGTTCCTTGTTTGTCCTTGTTCCTTATATATATATATAAAAGAAAAATAAATAAGTAACCACAACTTTGACTCTGCTTATATATTATGAAGCACAGAAACGAGCAAATTATCCGTTTGATTCCCGGTAATTTTCAGAATTTTCTTAGGAACGGACTACCGATTTTGGAACTTAACCCATTATCAGTAAAGTATATTAACATAACATTAAGTAATTAGGAAAATAACGTTGAAAATTGCTTTATGTTTCTTCGATCGGGGGAGCAAAAGGGAATGTATCAGTGAAAGCTAAGTCTTGCGGTAAAAAAACATTCCAATGGCTATAGAATTCGTATCACCGCAAAATCCACGTGTTTTCACTACGTTTGCTTATGCGCATACCCAGCAGGGTGTGAGAAAACCCGGGCTTTTTTTGAAAAAGCCCAACCCACCTGGGCGCATATGGGTTTTTCGGGTTTAACCGCGTTTTTCCGAAATATTTCAATGTCTTTGAAGCAAAGGTGTTAAAATATGATTTATATTTCAAAATTGTCATTGTTACAACAACATGAAACAATTTTCTATTCACTGCTGTCTTGGAAAAGTGGCCGCCATTTTGAAATTTTAGATTGGATCGCCGAGAAAATCTATACAGTAAATTTAGCATATCTCGTACTTCCACCGTCAAAATTTCAACTTAAAAGACTGAAAATTGCGCTTTGTAGCGTGGATACTTGCTAATTTGAAAAAATGCAGCCATTTTGAAATTTACGTTGGTATGCCGCCATAATCTATACAGAAATTTAGAATGTCTCGTGCTTGTACTCTGAAAATTTTAACTTAAAAGACCGATAGTTGCACCCTGTAGTGTGTGTAGCAGAGGCAGACAAACGAGTTGAGTTGATTTTGTGTTTAACGTCCCTTTCAGCAGCGAGGCTATATGAGACGGGACCTACTGAATAACGTGTAATCCGAACCACATGAGCTCCCGCCGGGAATCGAACCCGAGTTGCCCACGCCGAAGATGCGTACGCTAACCGCTTAGCCATGAAGGAGCTTGGCAGACAAACGAACAAATGTAGATCAAGTCATCCAGAAGTCTGACTGACGTTCCCCAAATATGAATACCAAAAGGGGTCTATTAATTTAAAACAAAGATACAATTCATGGTGTATATAATAAATAAATATTTCAAAATGTCTTATATGAAATAAACGTGTTCCAGCGTAAAATAAATGGCTTTACTGTTGAAGCTCACTTCCGATAATTTGTGCGTTCAATTACGGGAATTTGTCGAGCACTTGTTGCAAGGCGATTCTTACCTGAAAATAATTTAAAACAATTAACAAAGATATAATTCATATTTTATAAAGTAATTGTTCCAAAATGTCTTAAATGAAATTAAATATCTTCCATCGTAAAACAAATAGTTTTATTGTTGAAGTATTCATTTCCGATGCTTCTGCGTTCAATTGCGGGAATTTCCCGAGCGCTTCTTCCACCAGGCAGATTTTTTTCGAAAATACAGGTTTCTTTACTGAACATCGAAACTTCCACTAGTACTGAAATTTGAATTCAGCACTAGAAAATATATAGTCTTCGGAGCTCCAAGCGTTAAGCTTCTTAAATTTGAAAAGAATATTTACGCTATTGCTTGCGTTGACTCTACAGAATGCTTATTTGGAAAGTAGCAACAAATGACTGAACTAAACTATTGTTGTTGGAAAACCAAATTTTACTGAAGAATACTTGAGTTTTACATCAAACGTAAGAAATAATACTAACAGTTTTACTAATGTATTTATATATTTTCTATTAGTACCGGCACCTATGGCCTTAAAGCCGTCAAACGTATGAATGATAACGTCCCACGGTGTCGCCGAGACCACGAGAACACTATTTGCGAAAAGTATTTTCTAAAGTACAAAACTGCATATTTTACTTCGAATAGGCTATAAGCATAATCCATACATTAATTTGTTCTATAACTATCTCAGGCTAAGCTTTTATTTATTTATTCATTCAGTGCATTCACAACTTTATAAAGGTCTCATGTTGAATGTTGTTGTATACCTTAACATAAAAGCACCTGATTCTCCCAAGGAAAGTCTAAAATCTGATAAAAATCACTTTCAATGTGATCACCTTAGTTGTACCAATAATACACTAACAAAAAGCTCAAAAACCCATATTGGTTTTAAAGTGGTTATTTTCAGGTGGGTCCAACCCGAAAAAAACACCGGCTGGGCTGGGCCCACTTGGGCATAACCTGATACCCACCGCGTTGGGCACGTCTCCCTCATTCGATCTCACCCTCATACAAGTCCACCATCTTGATCTGACTTCTTTAGAGAGCATTCGTGCATTTTACTGGGAATCTAGTACAGGTGGATGTGTTTATTTTGCACTATTGTATTTTAAGGCATATATCCGGACGCTCTATTTATGCCCAAATCGTGAATTAAGTGTGAATTATCGATAATTGCTTCCGGTGATCCCTAGAACTTCATCTATGCTAAGTGTGGTATTGTCATGTCGCCCAGTGCAAATCTTTTGGGGGAGAATAAAACGGAAATTAGTTAAGGCTTATTATTTTTCAGTAATTTTTTTGAGTAGTGTATCTAAACTTCAGCTGCATGAAATAGGGTGTTCTTTATCTGAGTGATGGAATAAATCTACTTCCGTATATGCTGTAATAGTAACATAAATTTGAGTAGTAGATAGTACAATTCAGTTAGTTGAGTTGATATATGTTAGGTTCTGAAATGAAATGAAAAATATGGAATTTTTTACGTCCCACCTTATGCCGGCTAGGCTAAAGGGCACGGTGATGAGGAGGAATGAATGTAATGGTGGAATAAAGTAAGTGGGAGGAAACGGGAAAACCCCAAGGAAACCCACGCACGCGGTGTGTGTCCAACACAAAGTTCACTTGGCAGGAGCAAGGTTTGAACCTGGGACCCCATGCACCAGAGGTGAACACTAAGTTAGGTTCTGTATGGTGGCGAAAAATGGACACTTTGTGGGAAGAACGTAGAATGAAAGTATCAGAGAAAAAGATCCTGAGAAGATTATTCGGACTCAAGAGGAACGGGAATTGGCAGAAACTTTATAAGAAGGGACTACATGATTTATACGTATACATGATTTATAAATCTAGGAGGCTCAACGCTTTCAAGTCAAGGAAGGCCAATTTGAAAACGACCATTAGGAAGACGTAGGCACAGGTGGGAGGACAATATTAAGATGGATCTCGTAGAAATAGGAATACAAATAGAAATTGGATCCAGTTGGCTAAGGGTAGTAGTCGGTGCGGAGTTTTTGTGAATGCGGCATTAAACCTCAGGGTTCCATAGGCCATGGATTACTTAGTTCGGTTATGATACATTACGTTCACTTCTGTTCATAAAAACCTAGGCTGCGTTCAAGAGACTAAGTCCGGAAAAATTACCCAAAATTTTTTCGAATTTTCTTAGGTGAGGATTATTTCCCTTCATTTTTGCGACTGTCAGTGATATAAATTGAACGATAATGTTGCAGTATGCATATGTAAATCTCGTTGTAGATAAACATAATAGCTCCAACACGGAAAATAACGATAAATTTAAGTAGCAGATTTGATGTTTTATATTTTTAATCTAGAACGATTTAAAAAGCGATGAAAGTAGAGGAAATACCATAATTACAAATAGACTACAATGGTTAACCGTCTGCTTTACGTGATTTGTTAATTGTTTCCGTGTGTCATCAAAACAATTCCTTTGTCCGGTTTTCTTCCTTGGAGCCAAGACTAGAAAGAAATTTAAGAGAAACATCGATATCAACTTGGCAAAAGCAAGAAAGCTTTCCGCTTTTTTCTGATATGACATGTAATATATCCGACTTGTCTTTTGCATAGGAGGCTGAGAAGAAACTGGTTTTTGTTTTAAAAGGATTGGAAAAAGGAATAAAGGAAAAACCACTCAGAATGTACTAAGAAAAAAATAAACCAGAATTAAGTTACTTTTCTTTCCTTTTTTTAAAGCTAGTCTCTTAAAATGATTGTTTCACGAAAACAGATAAAGACGTCTTTAATTTATTTTCTGTAAAACCTTCTACAAGTGACTGTAATATTATTGACATTAAACATACAAACACGATGAGAAGAACCTTTAAAGTTATGAATCTTCATTAAAAGAAATAGAATAATTTGTTTGTTACTTCTGTCTCTGGCGCGTGTAGTTCCTGGACCTTGTGGTGGATAAACACCGTGAGTGTGGGTGTTCTTGAAGTTCTCTCGTTCCTTCCCACGTTCTTCATTTCACCATTATCGTGCATCTCATTATCACAGTCACAGGCTTCTGTAGCCTCGCTGCATACTCGTGAGACGTTAATCTAAGCGCAAATCTCTACTCGATTTTTAAATTAGACCCCTCCCCTCCTAAAGAAACTATTTTAAGTTAAATTTAATAACAACTCTACCTTGTAAGCTAGTAAGAGAAATTTGAGCTTTCAAAATGCAAGAATAATGACGCTTACGCATTAATAGTGCATTAAGTTAAAAATAAGCCTTACGCTTTTTAAATTAATAGTATCCGGCGACTGAAAGACAAACAATTCTTTTAAAAGCACTCTTTCTTAGATTTCAGTAGCTTATATATATATATATATATTTACTTCACTTTGCGCACAACGACGGCTCCTCCTGGTGCCGATAGAAAGAAATAGAAGATTTTGCACTTTTGCTTGTCGTTCGTTCGTTCGTTCGTTCGTTTTTTTTTTTTTTTTTTCTGTGGTAGACCAATGTTAAACTAAAGTCCACAATTGAATACATGTTTAACTTAGCAGCTGCCTTCATTTGTGTAATTATCTCAGACTGATTTATCTATACATAGTATTTTCTTTTCATATTGCGAAACTTAATGCTGTGCATGTTTCTGTGTGAATGCAAAAGATAATTTCCAACCTTGGGATCATTCGAAGTTAACGTTTTGACATTCATGAATTCTTTAACATTCCTTTTCTGTTACGATCCCTGTAGTATCGCAAGAATAGTATCATAACATGAACTTACGTATGTATGGAGTAAACCTTTAAAAATAGCTTTAGGAAATTGCGATTTTCATTCTTATGGGGATCTGGTACCTCTTCGCTTAGGTTTCTAACTCTCCATTTGATAACATGTAAAATTTAATATGATAATTTCTAACAAAGTATTGCAGGTAATGACTTGAAATTTTTAATACAAATACGCAAGACCCATATAAATCCAACCACGGTCTCCAATTTACGTTACATGCGTTAGATTAATTGTAATATATTCTTCAGTAAGTTTGGCAACAGAGAATAAAAAGTATGCTACAGAGGGGAGAGGGCTGACCATCTGTTTGCTTGTTAGCTGCTTTTAAAAGGACGCTCTTACCAGAAAAATCACGTTGTGATTCTCACTTCTCAGTGGTTAGAATGGTCTGGACTGTAAGAGCCCAAAACCACTTCTTTCTTCCTTTCACGGTTTGTTTGTTTCTTCCACCCCCTGCAGTTACAAGAAGACAACTTGTTTCGGAAAGCATTTTGAATTAGTAGCAAAAAGTAAAACTGAATGACACCACGGACGGATTAAATTGAGGGGTGGTCACTCCCTCCAAGAACATTTGAATACTTTGAATAATCGGAGTAAGAAACTAGAAATTGCGTAATCTAATAAGAAAAGTTTGTTGAAGTATACAGATCAAGACGCATTTCAAGTGTTACAGTGTTGTACTATCCTCCCCCTCCCCCAATTCCCTTCTGAAGAAGTTCTCTTTTGTTTCTCTGTTCCATATTAGCCTTTACACTTACACTTTCACTATCCAGTATTGATTTTGACCATACCATCTGCACAGAAGGCGAATAAGGTTTACGAGTCCTTCCTGTTCCCCTTTTTAAAAATTGCTAATTATAATAAAATTTATCGAAAACAATTCATCTCAACGATAAAGACTTATACACATTCATTATTGCAATCTTAAAATAAACTCGCCGCCTGTCGCGTATGCTAGCGATCTAATATATACGAATAGATGAAAAGTTAGTTTCAAGCCTTATGTATTGTTTTTCTGTAAATAAGTCCGAATTCATATTTGTTTCTATTGTTGCATCGACAAAAGTGAGTGCCAAATCGTTTTAGGCTCGTTGGTCTTTGCGAGGTCCCTAAAGATGCAAGGCCATGGGCAGTCGCCCACCACTTGAAACGCCTCTGCACTAGAGGTCTGCACGTGCTCGGGCCTACAAAGCATGCATCACTTCGGGCCCGGGAGGGGTTCGGGCAGTAGCGTCATTTCAGATTTGACTTGGGGGGGGGGGGCTAGGTCCCTTGATATATGTAACATTTCGCGTTTTACACTGACTTACTACTATTCTATTGATAAAATATATGACGCCCCTGGGTTCGGGCTGTGAATTTTTTAAATATACAACCATATTTCTCGGACTTTTTCTGGCCTAACTTTGTAAATACTGTGTAAAACGATACAAATTACACCTTTCTTTCTGGAGGACTTAAAACACAACTGCAAAATCAAACCTCGAATTGCCGTAAATAAAAATACAGTTTTGCATTAATAATTAAGTTTCTGTAATTCGGACTTATTTCGGGCTCATTTGATTATCACAGAGCTCAGTCCGGGCTCGGGCCTAAATACTAAGACATATTTCGGACTGGGGTTGGGCCTCACATTGTAAATTCACGGGCCGGGCCCGGGCTGAAAATTTCGGCCCGTGCAGACATCTGCTCTGCACCCGCACACATTCCTTCCTAGTCCAGAAAATCTCCTCTCCTCCGCATCGTCAGTAATGATAAATTTGTTCCTCGTATATTTGCTTATTATTGTAAGACAAGTTCAAACCAGAACTCTAAAATTTGTTCGTTCTCTGGGGTAATGTGAGTAATGCAAATTAAGAAAGATATGCGTAATATACACATGTCAGAAAAACTTTATATCAATTTGAATAGACCTTGTACGTAAAGTTTATTTTAGAAATAATAAACTTATGCAAATATATCGAGACATCTGAAATTTAATGTTAAATAGTGGCGAGTGAGCCAGAAGGGGCGTGCACTATTCAGTTAGTCAAAGAACTCGTAGCTTGAAAACTACTATTTAAACCAATATTGAATTAGACAAATTTGTAAAAAGTAAAATAACCATAGTTGGAAATAGTGTGTGTATTTTTTAGGAGGAAACCCAGAAGTACATTCTCTATAAAATAATAATAATAATAATCTTCCTCACTTCAATCATAGGTTGATGGGCAAGAAGGAAATTTTAAAACTTTTCTCTCCCCTGGGAGAGCTGTTTTATAATTTGATAAGGTCTCTTCTTCGTTACTGCATCTATCCTTGGTCGGGCCGCGGTGGCTCAGTGGTAGAGCGTTCAGCTGTAATGCATGGCGTTCTTATTTCGATCTCAGCTCCCACCAAGTGAACTTTGTAAAGGACAAACACCATATGTGGGGTTTTCCTCGGGGTTCTCCCGTTTCCTTCCACTTTTTGCATTCCACCATTTCCTTCATTTCTCAACATCACTAGCTCCTTTAACCTACCAGGCATAACTGTGGGACGTAAAACTTATAGATTTTTCTATCCTTGGTCTTCCACTTCCTGTTTTTTTTTTCCTGCCTTTTCCTCTATCAACACGGTGTCCGATCTGAGTGTCGAATAAGATAGGTAAGCATGCTCTTTCTTCTCTTTCCTATTATCTTCATGATCTGTCGTCCTTTACTAGCTTCCTTTAGTACGTATTCATTCCTTCCCTTATTATTATTATTATTAATCTTTCTACGGATACATCTTGCTTTTGTGGCAAGATTCGCCCATTCTAAGGTTTTAAACTTTCGCTCTTGATTATAAAAATCCATTATACATTATAAAAGTCTATACAAAGAAATGTATAGGTCTACATTTTATAAATATTATACGCACATTCTACCATTATAAAAATAGCATACGTCTTACAAAAATAAATTATCAACGAAATACCTCACTACTGTCAAACAACATTTGTACTGTGTATATATTTATATTAATTATATAGACTGTCATGTCTTTTAATCACATGGCTACCCAGCTTGCCTCACGACGATGGGCAGACGCCAATAATTTGAGTATTCTAGCAGGGAATCGAACCTAGAACCAGGCGATCAGGAGTCGAACGCTCTAACCATTAGACTACGAAACTCCATTGAATGACTATAAGGTTAAAATTCAAATGATTCTACAATTATCAACGAAATATTTCACTACATTTCTAATACTAACGACATTTATACTGTTGATACATTTATATTAATTACTTTATGAAGACGAAACTATATATCTGAAATTAAAACGATCCTACAAAAAACTTTTTTCCCAACAAAATACCTTACTATTGTCAAACAACATTTATACTCTGTGTACACATTTATATTAATTACATTAAAAAAAGAATAGAATGATTATATGCTTGAAGTTAACTCATCCAAAAAGCAATTATCAATAAAATATCTTAATATTGTACACTGATTACATGTACTGTACACTTTGTATATTACCAATACACTAATGCCTGAAAATTGAATAAAAATATTGTATTATGAAATTATTACATTGGCCCTACAAAACCAATTTTTGTCAAGTCTAATACCGTCTTTCAAAGACATTACTTTTAGTTTTATTACAAAGTAGAGCATTTATAGCATCTTATACGAGAACAATATAGAACTTCTTATTATGTTAAAGTACATTTAAAACAAATACGTTATTTAGATACAATATTTTTGTTCGTTCCAAATTTTTAATACAAACTACTGCTGTTGTTGTCTTTTTACATTTACTGTCTTCGAGTTTATTTTTGTTTGTCGAATCTAACACTGAGGTTCACGACGGAGAGGAAGTGACTGTTCCAACAACTCCAGGGAGTATGACTGCTATTTCTATAGATAGACGACAAAAGGGCAAAGCTACCCAAAACAAGTTTTTGAATAAAAGGAAAAAAGAAAGAAAATTAGAAAGAAAGGATCAGAGGCGACATTGGTTTTTAGCCTGAAGCGCTCATAAATCACTACCACATGTCGCGAAGACTAGTAGGGCTAGAGGTTCCGAGGACTCTCAATTCCTTCAAAAAGATCTATCCATATACTATATACAGCATAGTTGCCAAACTTACTAAAGAATATATTACAATTAATCTAACGCATGTAGCGTAAATTGGGAACCGTGGTTGGATTTATATGGTTCTTGTGTATTTGTATTAAAAATTTCAAGTCATTACCTGCAATACTTCGTTAGAAATTACCATATTAAATTTTACATGTTATCAAATGGAGAGTTAGAAACCTAAGCGAAGAGGTACCAGATCCCCTTAACTCGCGGTCCTTCTACATGAACCAGGAGAAAGTATTACTAAGTGATAAAATAAATTATGTGATACGAAAATGCTAAAATCCGAGAACGGTAGTTCAAATGCAGCGACCTACCAAAATCTGTAAGTAAAGAAAGGAGGTTAAGAGTTGATAGGACGTCAAGAAAAAAGTATGCATTTCATAATGACAATCTACACCAAGAAACACCTGTTTCGTAACAAAGGAATTGTTCACATTAGGAACCAACAAATTTAAGTCCTTTCTAGGTTTGATTGCTCTAAGTTATATTTTTATTTTTGAGCGACAGTGTGAAAGAAGAAAGTAGTATTGTGACAATAATAATAATAATAAAAATTGAATTAGAGATTTCACCAGATTTACACGTTTCGTGACCTGCACAAGCTGAGAAAGTGATTTCTGGATGTACAGTATGTCCGTCCATTCGTCCTGATATAGATGTGTTTACTCGCCTAAAGGCTGTACCATTTTACGTATCCACACTGAATTTCGTACTTACGGATTCTCCAGGGGGCTTTTCTGAATTTCTTCCTATTCCCAAAATTAAGAGTAGTTACTGAAGGCTGAAAATAATAAATACAGTTTTCGTGAAAACAGCTCTAACGATTTTATTTATATTTTATGAACAAGTCTATAGTATGTTATAAGAATTTACTTGAGAAAAGTGAGAAAAGTCTACCAAGGATGATTTATTCTTGTGAGTGAGTATTTTTCGTAGGATTTTGTCAGAAACAACTCAGGCAGTTTTATTCATATTTTATTAATAACCGCAATATAGTATGACATATTTTTCAAGAAAATACATACGAGAGCTGGTTTATTCTCAGGGGTAAGATTCGGACATGCTTTTTCAAAAAGGATTCATGTGACTTTTTAATATATACATTTTCTCTATTAATATTTCATTAACAATTCTACACTGTGGTATAAGTTACTCCTCTGAGATAAATTATGAAGGTGGTTTATTCTTACAAATGAGTATTTGAACTATTTTTTTAAGAACAATTCAGACGGTTTTGTTTATATTTCATAAAAAAATATATAACCTGAAAATATAATACAACTCATTTATTATGGAAAATATGCGAGGAGTAGTTTATTGTTTTATTCTTGGGGATAAGTGTCCTCAAAAACAACTCGGGTCAATTTTTTTTTTCTTCGTATTTCACTAATAATTCCTTACATAAATATCCATAAAGGTAATTTACTCTTGGGACGAGTTTTCTACGGACGAAGATTTCCGGGCTCTCCGTATAATTTTGTTCGTATTTTACAAGAGAATGTTTCGTTAACAGCAATATACTGTAATATGATTTAGGTCAAAGTATTAGAGCGAGAAAGTTTAGTTCGGTTGCCCATACCTTTTATTTAAATAATTTACTTGTCTTACAAGATATTGTATGAAACTTATAAATGGAAAATTTATTTAAATTCAACTTTGTTATTCTTTGAAAGCTAATAATGTAAAAGAATGAACTTTCAGACCCGATTGAAATATATATTTTAACATATTGAATTTTTGTTGTTTAACGTATTTGAATATTACATGCATGTATTTTTTGTATTTTGTTTTATAAAGGAATAACAAGTCTAGATAATATGTAGCAGGCACATTTGTGTTCCTAGAGCTTTATAAGGAGTGCGTGCGTTTTCACTGAGTTCTGTCTTTTTCCTGCATTTTCTTCTCCCCACTATTTTGTTCATTCTCATTATCACCGTCTCCCTTAGCCTTGGGGTATAATGGTGAGATGCTAAAATAATAGTAATAAACTTATTCAAGACATCACTGGTCTAGTGGATTGGGCGTGCGTCTTTGGTGAATTGGGTTCCGGGTGGGACGACTTATAATTTGAACGCATTACGGTGGTTCACATTCAGAAGATAAGTCCACATGTCATGTGCACTTGGCGCTGAAAATGTACGCTAAATTCCAACCAATTAACCAAATCAAACGATACCAAAAACACCTCGGGTCACAACAGTAGACAGGTCATTATTTTAAATTTCATCTTAGGAAAAATATCTAAAGGAACAACTAACAGCTGCTTAAATCTCGTGGTGTGTTATTCTTATCACTATTGTACCATTTTGTGTCTCAGTTCCACAAGTGATGTGATGAGGTGATAGGTGTAATGTCTAGAGTTTGACCCGACCCCCTGCTGAAATAAGCTTTTCATTTTAAGTTCTTAAATATTCTGAATGTTTATACTTTTTAAAAATAATCGCCACGGAAACTGCGTCAAACGCAGTTTACTTATTGATTGCTCGGGTTGGCGTTTAATTTCTCCTTTCAGTGTAAGATAAAATAAATAAACTGCTGTTGAATGTGAATTCCGGTCTGCTACTCGGATTTGTATCCGCAAGTATTATTCCTACCAGGAATCAAAAAGTGGACGTACATGCGCAGAAAGTTCGCTGCGAGCAGTTATAGTATGGAGCATGGAGCTGTTGTTCAATGTAGTCTAAACATATATTCTCACAGCGAGTGGAACCCATGATTTTATGCCATTGGCGATTAAACCTACGTTGAACTGCTAACATTGCAGATCCTTTCGAGAAGCGGCTTTTTGCAAAACTTTAGCGTCTCCATGCCATGACTATCCTGGACACTACCCAAACCGGAAATGGGGAAGGAAATTTGCTACTACTTCTGGTTTCAGTGCTGATTTTTATAAATTAGAAACGGTAAGAGAGATAGAGATGCGGTTTTTCGCAGTTGGTTCAGCGTCTAAAGCAGCGTTTTCCTACCCTTTTCTACTTGCGGCACACTACGGGTCAACTTAAATTCTCGCGGCACACTCATAGATATTATTATTATTATTATTATTATTATTATTATTATTATTATTATTATTATTATTATTTGTAGATATAAAATACCATGGTATTTTTTTCCTGTTATTACTTATCTTCTCACAGAGAAGAAAGCTCGAACACTGGTTTTCCCCCGTGGTAAATCATTATGCTTATTTTTCATTCTAATTTTATAATAGAAAACAATTGCAATGAAATATAAGACCCAGATTTTAAAAAATACTCTTTCTTTTTCGAAAACTGTATCCAACCTTTCACTAAGAACGAAGATCACTAAATAACGAAAGAACAAGCAAATCTCTTGTACTTTTAACTTTGCTTTTTTAACCACAAACCCAGTCCACATCATTGCAATCACACAGGATGCAATGCGTTGAAGTCAAACCACAGCTTTTGAACAAGGTGTTGTTCTGTCATTCACGTGCTAGTGAGTGTTCTACGTACGTTCACTTGACGCGTACCGTACAAATGCTTCCATTTCTCGGTGTTAGTATGAACTTAGCGTAACATAGCAGCTAATCATGAAAATGTGTACGAGCCGAAATACTGTTTGCTACACGGTAATGTATGTACAATAATATATTGCAATTACAGTAATTTTTTCCATGGCAGAAATTAAAAGTAATGTAAAATACAAATATATTTTTTTTTCCTGTCTTGCAATTTGGTTGTTATAGAATTAATAATTTTATTTCGATTTCCTCGCGGCACACCGGTTGGGAAACGCTGGTCTAAAGAATAGGTCTCATCTTCCTTGTTAACGCTCTATTCTTTAGGAAGTTAACTGGAAGTGATTAAAATATACCATTTCCGCTTACAACATTTATCTCTATAGGACAAGATGATATTAGAAAGCGATAAGTTGTTTTCTGGAAACGATTCAGGCTCTCAAGAGAATATACTATCGGAACCCGCAACACGCTACCAAAACCACAAGTGGTTGAAATTTACTACTACTTCTGGTTTTAATACTTGTTTCCATAGAGTGGACAAACACCGTGTGCGTGGGTTTCCTCGGGTTCTCTTGTTTCCCCCCACTTTCTTCATTCCACCATTTCATTTATTTCTCGTCATCATGATCATCTTTAGCCTAGCCGGCGTAAGCGTGGGACATAGAACTCAAAGATTTCATTTGTTTCCATAGAGCAAGAAGCGGTAAAAGATATCGAGATGCGGTTTTTTGCAGTTGATTAAGCTGTCCAAGAATAGTTTCAGCCTTCTCCATCAACCCTCTGTTCAAATCAGAAGTGGTTTAAATTAACCATTTCCAGTTCCAACACACATCCCCAAAGAATACAAATGGTATTAGTGACAAGTAGTTTCCTGAATCGTTTCAAGGTGTCAAGAGGACATCGTCCAACCCACAACACCGGAAGAGGTTATAATTTAGTAGTTCTTCTGGTATGAATACTAAATTGTGTGGAACAAAAATGTTAAGATATCGATATGTAATTTTTTGCAAACGATTCAGCTTCCCAACAGCAGGTTCTATCTGCTTTTTGAACTATCTATTCAGAGCAAAAGTAGTTGAAATCAACGATTTCCGGTTTCAACCTTTATCACCGTAGAACAAATATAGTTAGGAATAGCGAGCACTGGCATTCTGATATAGATTTACGTTTGAGGAACAGATTCTATCTTTAATCTTATTAATCTTTTGCAGCCAGTACTTACAGATGGAATGCTTAAAGTTTGAGTATTGCCATTGTTTACTAGTCTACCATAGTTTCACACTGTGAAACGAAATTCACTTGTTTTAATGTTTTTTTCACACCCTGCTCTATATAGAACTTATGTCACGCAGTGCCGTTCCGTGGAAAATCAGCACCCAGGACGACAGTATACGACGGCGCCTCCGTACATATGAGCGAGGTCGACATCAGCCGCGAAGCGTAAAAAAAAATTAAAAAATAAACTTTGATTTCCTTGATTTTGAGTACTTCTTATTATTTTTTTCCTTCCATTTTATACATGGGCACATGCATTTTCCTCACATTAGTAAAATTTTCCTCTTTTTTTAATTTCCTTTTCTTTTTTCCTTCCAAATTGTGCGGCCTTTTACTTCGGCGCCCGGGGCCGTCTCCTCGCTCGCCCCTCCATGGCACGGCACTGTCACATAGAGTTAAAAGTGAATTGATTTGTTATAGCATAGTTTAATATCGTAACTTCTTTTCCTATAGGTTGACGAGCGACATTACGAGCAACCAGTGACGAGCGACATTACTCACGAAGAGTACTTGGGAGCTAAAATGTAATGTAAAATTTGGGAAGAAATTTGCGTGCATACAAATATATCACTGAATGTATCTGTAGAAAAGCTGAAGTAATGCAGTAAAGAAGTTTCAAGTACGTACATTGTTTAAGTACTGAAATACTGTGATTTTGTGTTTAAATTTGCATGTTATACTTACTTATTGTGAATTATGTTTATTGAATTTTTATGGAAATGTAGTTTTAGTTTCAAAGAAATACTTAAGAAATATACTCCTTTTATTATTACACGAATCCCTATTTAAAAAAAAGTCAGGAGTATACGTGAGAAAATACAGTTGGCTAGATGGTTGATTGGGGGCTAAAAGAAAGCTAAATCTTCCTGTCGAATTCGCTCTAGGAATGCAAAGGTAGAAAATCCGCTTTCAGAGAAATTTCGTAACATCCACAAGAAACACAACACTATATTGTAGACTCAGTAAATTTATTTGGAGCCCAAAATAAAACTGAAAGAATGTTCTTTGAAAATTTGTTTATTCTTGAAAACAACCGAAAATTAACATAGATAAGGATTGGTTAAATAGCGAGTAGAAATTTGTGATTAAGTAATATATTAAGTGGTGTTGGTTTCTAAATGAGGGTTTGATTACAATCTATCGTGGCCGAAGTAGGCGAATAAAGCTAGCACGATACTGTGCTGTAAGTATAGCAACCACTATAAATTCAGTACTCTATGGTTCTGTAATCTTTTATTTCTTTCTTCCACGGAAGATTTCACACATTCTTTTAGGATTTATACCAGAATTGCGACAAACCGGGAAAAGTCAGAAAATTGTGCTAAGAGTCAGGGAATTTCGATTTACTAAGAATGAGATTTTTTGAAAAACATATGAAATGAAAATTCTAAGACGATTTCAGATATGATTCAATACTTGTTTTGCTAAGTGATAACTTCAGACTTTGAAACTTAGCTGTGTTTTCCACTAACGATGTGCAGTAACTTGTGTTTTGTAGATGTGTGCATTATATTTTTCTGTGTCGCTTGTGCAACGGAATATCATATTGGTGAACCATCTACAACGATCAATGATCAACGGAAAATTCATTTTCGACGCACACAATTCCACCCTTCTTCTTTCTTCGTTCCCACTTTTCATTTTATCAGTTTCCTGTCCTACATTACACAAATGAAAGGATTTTTAAATACGGTTACTCATATTTTTGCTTCTGTGTTTTTATTGTAATGTGTTTTAATTCGCGCATGGGTTTATTTCGGAAATGCTTATGAGTTTACGAAAGTAGCTGATAAAGCTGATGTCAGTGTATGGAAGGTTTTATTACAAGAAATTGAAAATGAATAAATAGCAACGTGAGAATGATTGTATGTGCATTGTTATCGTGTATTAAGAGCGCGATCGTATTTCGTTGTTTACGTGTTATAGTTCGACATTTTCAGTTTTTAGAAACTTAACAATGCTTAAACGCCTAGACTGAACATAAAAACTGGTTGTGTCCCAAAAAGAAAAAAGAAGTAGCAAATGCAAGTTAATTTTATGCAGGGATCGAGACAGGGTATGCGGCAGAAAAAAATTAATGCAATCATCAACAACAGGCTTTTATTTACAGTAGCATGTTGTTGCATAGTAAGGCTGTTGAGAAGCGGAGGAATGTAGAGGTGGTGTAGTCGTTGTGTTCGGTATTCGTTGTATCTAGTGTTCCTTGTATCTAATGCAGATAACGAACATGTCAGCTTCGAAGTATCCCAAGACGACGTTCAATCTTCCCTGCTTGTTAGGTAATTCTTTATCATGGATTCGGGAAGTACCAGGTGGTAAATCTTTTGCTCGCTGTAATATTTTCCGGAGCGTCTTTTTGCTGAGTTGTGCCTATATAAATCAAGAAATCAAGCCAGTACCTTTTAACTTCGTCTGTCATTCCTACTTGCACCTTCTGTACAGAACATAGAGTTTTCAGATGATGTTGCATGCTCAAATGTGGATTCTATGGTGCGAGTGGATACGAGTTCGGGAACGAAACAGGATAGTTTTCAAGGATTCTTAGTAAAAAATAGCATTACAAATGCAGAATTACTTTGTTTTGTTCAATGCATAACGATATACGTCAATGCACATTGCTGCTAAAGAAGTGAAAGTGTTACCAGTAAGATTGTCGGAAAGATGCAACTTCAACGTGACAAAATAGCATACAAAGGTTTATGGATTATCACCGTATTTTAGGAGCGAACTAATTCATTGTTGAAGGAACCATAAATGTGCGATTCTTGAGCACCGCATAAGGGCAAATATGCACGCTATATATAACATGGGCGTTTTTTAAGAAATTCTGCAGCTCCTGATCTGTTTTCAGGTACTCTTCCACCTTTAAACGTAAAAGAACATGAGTCAAATTCCAGTGGATGGCCCCAATGTAAATTTTACATTTTTGCGTATTTCCAAATTAGATATCAAGACGTCGACGTTAGATGTCGGATGACCCGTAATACTACATACAAAAAGCTGTGGATTACTTACTTTGCATGGAGCATTTAAGACCGCAATTGAGGTAACTAAACTGGAGAGTCATATAATTTTTAAGAGTTCTGCATAACTTATTTAAGAATGGTCCAGCACACCATGACGAGTACACTTCTGTTGAGCTGTAGTTCTCAACTGGTATGTCGCAACAAACTGGTGTGTCGCTCATTGCCACAGGGTGTCGCGAAATTTTAGAATTTGAAAATCACGAAAAATTAGTTATATTTACTTTTCAGACAGTCTGTACTAGTGAACGCCTCCAGTGAGCAATAATTCTTAGTACTACACGCAATTACTACTTTATGGAAACTTACAAGCTTATACCTTATATTACCGGTATTATTATTATTTTTAATATAATAAAAGATCCAACACTTGTGCCATGATGTCGTGGGCGTTCACTATAGGTTGAGAATCATTGTTATAAAGGATCAGGAAATTTTTCAGTCATATTTGTTCTGTGTTGGCTTGGAAACAGTAGTGTTGCCAAGCGAGCTCCGTATATTCTGTTGTATATTCAACGTATCAGGTATGTTGGAAGAGATATGAGAAGAAGGTGTTCGTAAAATGATTGTTCCTAACTCTTGCTTTAGAATTAGAACCTTTCCTTAACGAATTTCAGACTGACTCTCCTGTCAGTCCATTTCTTTACAATTTGTCGGGTATCATTTAAAAAAAAAATAAATAAATAAATAAAAAATAAAATAAGTTTGTAAAGCAAAAAGTTTTCAGTTTTTCAGATTCGTGTGTACGAATTGATGTTGAAAATTAGGAAAATCATCTCCCTGCGAAAAATGTTGACATTAGTTTCACTACATATGCTGCTTTTATAAAATGTCAACCAGTAGTGGCTTTGAACATTTTGGATTTTCGCCGAAATTCCAGAAAGACTGTACAGAAACTTGTTCTTAAACTTCTGGAGAAGCCACTTTTAAATTATAAATAGAATAGAACTCTTTCGTATTTGGATCTGATGTTGGAGTGGATCATATGAAGTCTTTTTGAGGTCAATTAGTTGAAAATAATTGTTAGATGGAATTTTGCAGATACAGTTGTGAGTCAGTTCAAAGAGTTTTGTTCGAATCCAAATTGAAAAACTATTATCAGGCAGTATTCTAGAACTGGTCAGTGTTTATATGACCTCTCGCTAAAGAATTTGGATACTTCAGAGTAATATGATCTATAGATCTTATTAAAATGGTCTTGATTTTCTCTGATGCAATTTAAATCTAGATAGAGTATTTTCAGTCAGTGCACACTGTATACAAAATTATTTTAAAGAACAAACTTTAGTATCACTTAACTTGTGTACCATTCAGGAGCTTCTTCTGGTGGCCGTGAGAATAAGGAAATCCAGGATTTATTACACACGAAGTGCTCGTCTTCATTTGGAAAAGCAACAAAACGACGAGAGGAATAGGAAACAAATGAAAGTTAAATACAGCAAAATAAAAATGATTCTGAACGAGCTTGAAACTAGGAAGACTAAAATAATGGATGATGTATACAACGTTGATGAGGATATAAAGCGTTTGGAGAAGAGTGAAATGAATTATATAATAGTATTGATTTCTTTCTAAAGATATTTTGTTAATATATCAAAGCCATTTTTCTGTACATTCATGCACTCTTTTTCGGTGAGTGTCACACAGACTTTTTCTTTTCATATGTGACGAAACTTATGTCATGCGTTTAAAGTTACAGATTCAAGTTAAAGATCTTTAAGTTTTTGTTTTTAGGAAAACCTTTGTTTTGTAATTCCGTGATAAAATAGTTCTATTTGTTTATTATTATTATTATTATTCATTTTTCTAGTTGATCAGGGAAAAATATACGTATGTATCATCGTTACCATGTGTTCTTGGTCTTGTTTATCCATCAACATGGGAAAGTATATGGCCAATTACATGTCAAGGAAGATTTTAGAAAATGTTCTGGAAAACGGAAAAGTCAGGGAGTTCCTTCCCGTAATTTTTGTCGCCAGCACTATGACCCATTGAAGAATACATCATCTTTAATTCAACGATTGCATCAGTTTCGCTTAACTATTATATCTGTTATTATTTTTTATTTATTTATTCATTTATTCATTAATTCAACACAACAGGCTCTAGGCCCAGTTACAGTGTTGTTCCTTTCAAATACATTTACCCTTAGTTATATATATATATATATATATATTAACAAGGTTATACATTTATATATTTTCATTGTCACATATTTTTAAGGCTATTCTTGTATACTGTCTCCGACATTCCAAAAACATCTGTAGAAGTTATCCTTTCAATTGCATTGTAGGAACCACTCATTCTCCATATAGGAAACTTAACGAGGATATTTGTTCTTGCCTTTCTGCAGTAAAATGTACTGCTATTTCCTACGCGGATTTTACCTGATGGGACATGCAATTGAACCTTCGAAGTAAGATTGGGACAGTCAATTTTACCATGTAGTAATTTGTGTAAAAATAAAAGATCCGTATGTTGTCTCCGTTGTTTCAACGTGTTCATATTGAAGTTTTGTACTATTTCTGAATACGACTCGTATTTTGGATATATGCCAGTTTTTCTATAAGCAAGTAATCTCAAGAATTTTGATTGTATTCTTTCAAACATATCTATGTGTTTTTGTGTTTTTGGTGACCAAGACAGAATCGCATATTCTAATTGCGATCTCACAAAACAAAAGTAGAGTTTCATTAACGTAGCATCGTTTTGAAACTCCTTACCTATTCTCATAACAAAGCCAAGATTTATGTATGAATTATTAACAATTGTTTCAATATGATGAGTAAAACTTAATTTAGGATCAAATAGCACTCCTAGATCTTTAATTAAAGTAGGTGTCTCTAAAATAGTTCCTTCAATAGAATAGTCATATTTAATGGTGTTTTCTTCGCGGGTAAAGGAAAGAGTTTTGCATTTATTTATGTTCAACTTAAACTTGTTATTGTCACACCAGTTCCTAATATTACATAAGTCTATTTGCAGTTTTGCACAGTCTTCAAGCGAATTAATTTTGGAGAATATTAAAAAAAAAAAAAAAAATGGAATAGAAGAGTGTTAGAATAATTAATATAAGACGGTAGGTCATTTATCACTAATAGAAATAAAAGTGGACCAAGATTTGAACCTTGAGGGACTCCAGATAAGGCTGTGGATTTTTTAGATACATATCCTTTTTACATGACGGCCTGTTGACGATTTTGCAAATAGGATGCGAAAAAACTTTTTGCTTGCATAGAGTCGTTAGTTTTTGTCGTTAGCTTTAAAAGTCGTTAGTTTTTGCAACAGTACATCATGGTCTACCAAATCAAAGGCTTTTGAAAAGTCAGTATAGATCACATCCACTTGACCCCCTCTATCCAATTCATTTGCAATAAAATCTGTAATAATGGCTAAATTAGTGGATGTTGATCTATTCTTTAAGAAGCCATGCTGATATACTGAAATGACGGGTTTTACATGACACATTATCCTCTTGAATATTACTTGCTCAAACACCTTGGCAAATGCTGATAAAATAGAAATAGCCCTAAAATTCTGTATATTATTCGCATCACAAGATTTAGGGATAGGACAATCTATGGCTTTTTTCCACTTGTCCGGAAACACGCTTGTTTTTAATGACATATTTATAATTGTATGTAGAGGATGCTTAAGAATGTCTATACAACCCTTAAGAATGTACGGTGGTATACCATCCGATCCGTACGATCTTTTAGGTTTCAACATTCTTATGGCTTCCTCAACACCCTCTAGAGCGATTTCATTTAAGAAAAACATATCTCATGTTTCGTAAGCTGTCCCATCAGGCATGAATCTATTTGTATCATAATGCGCTCTGCTGTTACTATATAAATTGAATTAAAATAGCTAGCAAATTCCTCTGCAATATCATTATTGTTTCTCAGGTCCTTACCATTATACGTAAGGACGCCTGTAGAAAGATGCCTATTTTCACTTTTTATAAAATTCCAGAATTGACTAGGATCCCTCTCTACCATGTGTTCCGATTCAAAAACAAAAGATTTATACGATAACTCTATTTCTGTTTTCAATTCTTTCTGGAGTTTACAAAATTCCGATTTATGAAACGAAACGATCATCCATACCGTTTCTCCATTTTTTATGGTGATAGGACTTACATTTAATTTTTTAAATAATATTGGACGTAAACCAACCGGGATAATTTTTGTTAAAAAAATTCTTAGAGGGAACACTGACATGTATCGCATTATAAACAATTTCATAAAACTTATCAACAATCACGTTATCATCATTCAGATCTTTGAGGCAGTCCCAGTTAGCATTTAGTAATTCAATGTACATTTTAGTAAAATTTGCCTTTCTAAAGTTGAAACCTTGTAAATTGTTTTGCAGTTTATCTCTTATTGATGGTTGATTTAGGTACAATAAGCCTTCCAATGCAGGATGATGCCTATCTTCAGAAACCAAAGGAAGCTCTACTCTTTCAATAGAAGCGTCATCAACATTAGTAATTACTAAGTCCAATGTGCGACCATTCTTATTCTGTACATTGTTAATCGAATTTAGACCAAATAAATTAATAAAGTTGAAAAGACTTTTACAGGCGCCTGATGAATTCAAAAAGGAGAAACTTGAATTTATCTCTGGAAGATTAAAGTCTCCCATACAAAGAATAGTGCTCCCTACTGGGCAATTGGATTCAATGAATTGACAAAAATTTTTATAAATTATTAAATTGGAGTCGGGTGCTATATAAACAGCACAAACATACATAGTTACACTATTTGTCACAAGTTTTGTGAGAATACATTCAAATCCATTGTCATCTGAATTAACATGAAACATTCTATGTTTTTTAAGTACCGCCAGTAATACCCCTCCACCTTTTGACTTCCCAAGCAATTCAAGATTCCTGTCTTTTCTAAATACAGTGTATATACAATCAAAAAAAAATTCCGAATTATAAAAACTATCACACAGACCATTGTCAACAATTACATCATAATTATTTGATAGCACACTTGTAAAAAATTCAGATTGTTTGGTCCTAAGTCATTTACATTTTGAAAATAAAATGAAAAAGCTTTATTTCTCGCTTTGATTTTGTTTTCACTACTTTTATTATTTTTATCTTCAATACGGTCACAAGAAATATTAGGTACATAGACATTGCTGTTTGTACTTACATGGAACTGTCCCTTGAGGCATTTATCTCATCTGGTGTAATCTGATTTCCGGTTGACCAAACTTGCACTGTGCGCCTGTTTTCTTGAGGGGGAGGGAGACGATAGAGGGATGGGGTTATTTTGGGTTTCCTCACGGACAGTTGAAGGTTGTGAACGACCGTGACCTCCGGCTTTTCTGCTGGCGACACGGGTGTCATATTGTCTTCGCGCTCCTGGTCTCTTTGGTGTTTTCCATTCTCCAGATCCCATAATGTAAATTTCCTCCCGTCTATGTTTAAGTACCTGAACTGCAGATATGCATAAGAACCCGCTCTCCTAGCATTATTTAAATAAAACTAGTTTCCTGCGTTCTTGTCTTACTTTGTAAGAGTAGTCCTGTACAATATAAATGTTCGAGCCTTTCAGTTTGCTCCTATTTCGTAGCACACACTGTTTTTTTCTTGTCGCTTGAAAATTTACATATTATAGGCCGATTTCTTGTTTCGGTCTTCCTTCCCAATCTATGGCCTCTATCGAGATCAAGTTCATTTATTTCCACTCCCAGTCTATTCCGTATCACTTCAGAAACTTTTCGTTCACTTTCTTCCCATGTTTCATTAGCACTTTCACTTATTCCATAAAAAACTAAATTTAGTCTTCTGCTCCTATTTTCTAAGTCTTCTATTTTACCTTCAAGATAACTCGTGTAGTCTTGTAGTTCACCGATTTCCTTTGACATTCTTTCGAACTTGCTCTCAATGTTTTCAAGTCATATTGAGAGCAAGTGTTTCTATACACTAGTCTAGCGACAATATCGTTTAATCGTTTTTGTTATTACTTCCTTGAAATGACTTAACATATTCGAAACTTCCATAAAAAATGTTTACACAGAATATCTGCAGCGTATTCCTGTCAATAAAACATAAGCATAATATTTAAATTGTCCACATATATAACTTACTACACTATCCACAAACTGCTACAATAGAAACATCAACATGAGTGATAATCGTCCCTATTTCAAACAAAGGAAGACAATTTATGCGCGAACCATACCACCACTTGACGGGTGAATTGCAGCAACAAATAAGACGGCGTGTTGACACTGCCCTAAATAATAAGGCTAAGGGAACACCATGAAATTGCGGTCCCCATTAGCGCAGAGGTGACTCTGTTTAAGGTAGGAAGCAGGCTGTTTGGAGAAGCATTCACCTCTTTAGGTGTCCGCAATACATAAGCCCAGGCGTTAGCCCTCCGTTTAATGGCTAGCGTGGGCGCTTTTGATACGCAGGTCCCGGGGGTTATTCTCGTGGAACAGCTTTGAAATCAGAACGCATTACGGTAGTTCGAATTCCACCTTAAACGTCTCATATAGCCCTGAAGGGAACGCCCAGTTCCAATCCAACGAATAGATTTGGTAGAAAACAGAGAACAATTATTCATTGGACCATATTATTCTCTTCCAATCATATGCGGTACATGCTTTATGATCACGGCATCATTTTCCTCCTACCTCGTTGGCGACTGTGATCAGAAGTTCCAAAATCGCAACCCGATTGCGAGGTTGAGCTTATGCAGCTCTCGTCGGACTGATAATAGAAACAGCTGATTCTAGATGATTAAGTTATCCACTCAGTTGTGCCGTATAGCTCTACGGTTCTTTGTGAGAAACTTCTTCACTGTTCGACTATCCCTTTCACCTAAATTTGGTTTCTATACACTATTCCTCTTCTCTGGTAACATCGTGCCACAAGTCCTGTATGTCGTCGTCACTTTGGATATCATTCTCTCTATACAGTTAATACTCTGGCAGCCGTGGATACATTGATACCGAATTGCGGCGCACCTACAGTGTTCTGTATTTGGAACGGTATCACACTTTTCACCACCAGGTCTGGCGTATTGCACACGAATATCCGTACTATATTGCCTCATATACTACTCATCACCAAATATAAGGCAGTCTGTAGAGTGTTACAGTGCATGGGTGCTTCCATCACATACCAGACACGTTCACATGTCAGTTTACGTTGAAAATTAAATATCAATCGCATATTAGAAGTTGTTAAAATTTTGCTCAAGCTGAGAGCTAAAGTTGAAACCTTATTGTCAATCGATCGTAATTAATTTACTCGCGTATTATGTGCAAACTGCGATGCGCTCTTGAATATACGTGAAATCTTTGGTAGTAGAAAATCACAAATAATTTAGGTTAAAATTCCGTTTTGGTTGAAGATGAATCTTGACGTATGTTGACGTATGTGACGATTGGATACGACTGTACATAAAATTCGAATTGTACGGTCATATCCAAAATGATTGTCGCATATCTATAACTGTCTTGTTATGGGAATATAATTTAATAATGATTTTGCAGAGTACTTTTAATACTGTTACTATGTGTATAATCGGGAAATGTACACTTATGTCCAAAATTATTGTCGCATGTCTATAAATACGGTGTTGTAGGAATATAACGAATTCGTTCGGTATTTCTGATATATTAGTGTGTGTGTATAATCGGCAAATACATGTATGTGGCAAATTTCATGTCAAAAGAGCAGTAAATAAGAACAATAAAACGAAAATAAAACTTTCTTGCCCATTTAGCAACATTTTGTTGTATTCATTCTAATTTTCGTATTTATAATTCTTTTTCTATGAAATTTACCACAAATATACATTTCCCGATTACACACATAGTATCAGTATGAAAAGAACCCTGCAAAATCATTACTAAGTTATATTCTTACAAGAAGACAGTTATAAATATGCGACAATCATTTTGGACATGAGTGTACGTATATTTATGGTAAATTTCATAGGAAAAGAATTATAAATACGAAAGTTAGAATGATTAAAACAAAATGTTGGTAAATGGACAAGAAAGGCTTTTCTTCATTATATTGTTCTTATTTACTGCTCTTTTGACATGAAATTTACCGCATACATGTCTTTGCCGATTATACACATACTAACGTTGTAAGAAATACCGGGAGAAATCGTTCTGAAATTATATTCCTACAACAACATATTTATAGACATGCAACAAGCATTTTGGACATGACTGTACATGAAACTACAAGTAGCAGAACTCGATTCACATTTATTCTTTACTATTCTATTGACATTGCTGTCTTAATATTTGACAACTTATATATATATATATATATATATATATATATATATATATATATATATATATATATATATATAAATTTGGATTATGAAATGATTAACTAGTGGTATTTCACTGCACATATTAAAAATAAGTCCTCGGAGCTATAACTAAGGACAAATAATTCGTTGAGAACTTTATACTTGTTAATAGAATGTTTCATTGAGAAAAAGGAAGTAACTTTTTGTTCGAATTATGTGTGTGAACTATTTACATATTTGAATTAATTCTTGGTTTGAAAAGATATTTTGTTTCAAAAAAATTAAATTTCTTTAGAATTCTTCATAGTGATATAGTTGATAAACTTTATATATTGCAAGTATGAAAAGTTATACTAAATACAAAAATCCATATTTTTCTTCTTTTAGATCAATGATTAAAGTTGCGAAGATGGAGAACCAACAGGAAGCCAGCAGTTTAAGTGATAACCAACAGGAAGCCAGCAGTTTAAGTGATTGCAAAGGAGATCTTAAACCTGTTACAACTGACTGCGATGGAAAGCAATTTTTAGAAGATAACCCGCTTCACGATAGAACTATCACTAACGATTCAGAGGAGAAAAGCTGTATCGGTGAAGAGCAGCCAGTTTTGAATGTCGAGGACGACTCAGAGGAAGATGATAGTAACGACTTGTGGCATACAGAAGATAATGATTATTACGAAGACTCTGATGTTGAGGAGGAAGAGCTAATGGAGGAAGAATCAGAAGATGAGTGTGACGATGCGGAGGAGAAAGAAATGGAAAGTGATAGTACCTCTGAAGAAGAACCTGAATGTGAAAAAGGAACAACGAAAGTGAAAGAACTAACGAAGGTAGAAGTTATGAACATTATGCATGGTAACGATGAAAATAACAAAACACTTCCTTCAGGTACGGGATCCGTTACTGGTAATGATGAAAATAATTATGGCAGTGTCCTTAAAATGGTGGAAAAATTGAAAATGGAAGCAGCATCGGAGAACACTGAAATCCCATCAAACACTGTTGTAAGTGAACAGAAAACTAATAAACATTCATCAATTCCCAAGGGACCATTCCGGAAAGTGAGCTTTCCCAGTTTTCCGCGAAATGAAGTATTCTGTACCGTTTGTGACGTTGCAATGACAAGATACGATTCTTTTATTCACGCAAAAGGGAAAAGACATAAACGAAATCTAGAAATGCATGAGAAGTTGTACGCTGAGGGATTCATTAAAGCATTTGAAAGTGAAATACCTTCTCTCGCTGAAAGAGCGAAAAGTGATAAAAGCCACAACAATACTACAGATGAAGTACACAAGGAACAAAGAACTTCTAAAAACGATCAGAGTGAAAGTATACGGAGTCCAAAGATGACTGAGAGAAGAAAAAATTTTCCAGAAGAAGTTGTAGTTATTAAGGATGGTGATATGGAATTGTTTAAGTGCCTTATATGCGATCGTGTGCTGCCACCGGGTAGAAAGATGGTAAAAACACATGTTAAAGGTAGGAAACATTTATGTAGGCTTAACTTTTGGTTAGAGTGTGGACAGATTGGAAAAAGGGATGAGAAGGAAAAAGCTTCTAGTCTTCTATCTGGTGTACAAGTGAATACCCCAAATGAACCTGTAGTGCACAGAGGCAGTAGTGAGAAGTGTGCGACTCCAGATTTGAGTACTGCAAGCAAAAGCGTAAGTGATGAAAAACAAAGTAGCTCAAGTGTTATTAGCAGCAAGGATGAAAAACAAACTAGTTCGAGTGTTGTTAACAGCAAGGAGCCTGCTGCTAGTAGTTCACAGGAGGAATCATGTTTGTTAGCTCAACATATAAAGAGAAGGACAAATGTTTTATTTTGGTGTGAAATATGTGAGACGAAAATTATTGGCAGAAACAATGTGGACTGGCACATTAATGGAGCCAAGCATCAGCAAATGTTGCCTATTTCTGAACAGAAAGAAACAACTGAAAGGCAGAATCGCGCTAGAATATATTGGTGTGATGTTTGCCAGGCTGAAATGCACGATGAAGTCTCCTGGCAGACTCACTGTCAAGGGCGAAGGCATACCACAGAAAAGCAGAAAAGAACTGAAGGAAAAGTGCAGAATGGAGTATGGAATGCAGTGCGAGAAATAAGATGTGAAATCTGTAGAGTTGTGCTTTACGGTGATCAATCAACATGGGACAGACATTCCAAAGATAGGATTCATGTCAGATTGAGTCAGCCAGATGGTACTAATGATCAACGTAAATTGGTAAGTGCCATAAAACGAACCAGTGATAGGAAATTCTCTGAGTCAGGTGAAAGTTATCCTTATCGCAAAGAGTACGTTAACAGCATGTACCGTAAATCTCTCGTACATGGTAACCCAGTCCAAAATTCAGTTCTGACGAACACCAAGCTTAACGGAGCAACAAATGTGAAAAGTGGGAACACTGAATCTTTACAGAATAGTGAAGGCGGCGATGGGCAGGACAATAAAAAGCAAAGGCGAAGGTACAGGAAGGGACGAAAAGGCGAAAATGAAGAAAAGACTACTAAGATATTTGTGTCAGGTGAGTAACTCTATTTTCAATATTAATAGTAATTGTCTAGTGACTGCAGAAGTTTCATAACAGGTTCAGTCTTCTTGTTTACATGTGTTTCTTTCTGTATTACATTCATGTATGCTGGTTAAGTGCATTCTTATGTTACAAGAAGACATTTGAAGTTCGAGCTCGAACTGAGTAAATTTAACAACAACGAATGCACAAGGCATACACATGGCAGTCTGGTAACCTTAAGCCCATCGGAAAGCTTACTACACCACCCTTCAAGGACACGTCGATCTAGGTTATCTCGTCATATATACATAACTGTTTAGGGACAGAAGTAATAGACCTTGAGTTATAGTTTACAAAAAATACATCTTAAGCTGTATAATTTTTTGTACCTTATAACTTCGGCGATTTGTCTGTGGTATATTCATCGGAGCACTTAAAAACAATAGGATAAGAAATTTACAGTTTTAATAGACGGTAAAGAGGAGCGAAGTGATATCTCTTACCGGTTGGAAATAAAATATATGTTTATTTTTACTATTGTCCTTGCAACAAACAGTATAATATTTATTGCTGTCCCAGTTCGATTGTTTTAACACCAAATCTTTCTACGATAATTAGTCCAAGAAATTAAATTATTCTTATTTTGTTAAGGCACTGAATTTAATACTTATCATTTATTAGCTGTAATTCGAAAAACACATCCTTCCAAGATAGCATTGTTACTTATTATGTATTAGCAGCCTAAATGTACAAGTATGGCCACAACATTTAACAGTATAAATAAAGGTCTATCAATAAAAAGGGTATCTTATGTACTGGACCATTGTCCTTTATAACACATATACATAAGATACATATACATATTATCGTTGCATCTTTCTTTTGCAGCTTCCGTTGTACCTCGTCTTTTCATTTTTGCTTTTCTTATTATTTATTTATTTATTTATTTATTTATTTTTACCAGTGTTGCTTGCTTATAAATTGCTGAATTACTAAATTGTAATTGTAAGTAACTACCTAGGTAAGAATAAATGTCACTTACTTACGTAAAACCCAAACATGATTTTCGAACAAATCCTTATTGCCGGAAAACGGTCGATACATCCATACTGCCTAATTTCAGCACCGTCTAAATATCAGGAAACAAGACACGGCCCTCAATGGACAGGAAAAAAAGAAAATTGCCGAGCGCCCTTTTCTCTGCAGAACTAATTTTTACCTTTTTGTTTTCCACTTAGCCCTCCCCCACTGGTCTAGTGGCTAGGGCACGCGCCTTTGGTGCACGGGATCCCGGATTCGATTTCCAATGGGAGAGCCTTGAAATTTGAACTATTACGGTAATTCGGATTTCACATAAAACTGCAGGTCCATTTTGTTATATGACTTCAGTGCTGAAAAAGGACAGTAAACTCGAACCAATAACTATTTTCTACTTGTTTCTTTCATTTCCACTTAATATGATTGAGAGTGTGGCAACGTCCAGCAATTACTATCCTAGTAAGTACTGAATTATTTTTATGGCAGTAGTGTGAGACATGGATTTTAAGCTTTGAAACAACCTAAACAAAATGCCAAATAAGACTGCCTGGGCTCTGTTTGAAAATAACTCCATGAAGTGTTGGAGGTATGCCAGATCGATGTTGAACTACTTATTCGTTAGTAGATTACGTATTCCTGCAAAGTTCGGAGGTATCTGTTTATGCTTTTCACCCGTTGCTCCAAATAGTTGTACAGAGATTCAGTTGGATTGTCCTTATATGCTATAACAGATGCGACATGGTTCTTATATGCTATATATGGTATATGCTATAACAGATGTTCCTGAAACTACGTTCAGAACTTAAAATCCTGTGAACATGGCATTTATTATCTTGAAAGGCGAGAGTGTGCACTGCATATTTCTTGTGAAGGTTATGAGCAAATTGCAACTTTGGTCATAGAACGTTTAAATAAACATGCTGGTTCATGTTACATCTCTGTATGGATATGTCTCAAGTTACGACATGAAGACACTCAGGGTGTTTTTCACAAAAATTATGAAGAAGTCACGAAATCAGAAAACGGTCATGAAAGTCAAGAAAAAGTGACGAAATTTAGCTTTTGAGTTGAGATTTTTTTTATCTGCACAAATATAAGTATAGAATAGAAAATTTTGTTCTATAAAACGTCAAAATTCAACACCAAAATTGTCTATGGTCGGCTTTAAACGCTACCAAATCTCAGGCAAAACACGCTTCTATCGCATGCATGAAAATTCGGCCCAATTCGCTCTTGAGAATGATACTAAATTTTATGGTTTGGGAAAGAAAAGGTCACGAAATTTCATTTGGGAATTTTAGTAGACACCCTGACACTACACTGTTACAGGACCTTCTTCAGCTTGAACCACACTTTCCTAGATTGCATTACCTTATTAGACTTTAGGTGCACTGCTTTGCATCTTAGGAATAGAGAAAAATGCGACTCGTTGGAACAGTCTTTGCGTGTTACAATGAGTTCCTGAGCTCGTTGTAGAGGTATACGATGCATTGAGAACTTAAATCTTTCGTGGTACTTGACTCCAAATCTCAATTGCATGAAGTTCTCTTCTCAATTTTCTTTCGGAAGTTTATTCGGTTCTCCATAGTCCTACCAGGCGAATACTAAGAGGATACCAATGCTTTTTCCGTCTTTTATTCGTAAAGCGTTTCTAATGTAAAACAGTCTAATAGCTGTATCAAATTGTGGCTGCTCTTCTATACCTAAAGACGGTAGACACAATCGGAAGACAAATATATCGAGCTCTTTTGTCTTCTAATTTGATATTTAATTTAAGCTCTTTATTAACACGAATCAATGGCTATTTTCCAGTGATCACTCACTCACTGGGATTAAGCAAACTGTAGTAAACTACCTCTGACTTACGATAAACATGTCATCAATGAAGCGCATAATAAAATCAATGCCAAAACTTTTAAGATTTGGAGCTTGTAATTTTTTTTTTTTTTTTTTTTTTTTTTTTTTTTTTTTTTTTTTTTTTTAAGAAAATCACCATAATGTCAATATCGCAAATTTCAAAATATCAATAACTACAAATTATAATATTCACTTTCACTTAAATTGATATAATGTTGAAATGTACTGTCAGTACGAGGATCGTTCAAGTCAATCCAGGACTTTTTAAAAACAAATAGAAGAACAAATTTCAAAGTGTGGAAATTGGATTTATTTTTCCACATAACCTCCAGCTACAGTTATACATTTATCCCAGCGTTTAACTAATGCTTTCGCCATAGAAAGATTTAGTATTACGACGGAACCATTGTAAGACATCATTCTTCACTTCATCATCAGTGTTGAAATGTTTTCATCCAAGGAATTCCTTCAGGGGGCCAAACAGGTGGAAATCACTTGGCGCTATGTCAGGACTATAGGGAGTGATGGTAATATCTTCCAGCCGAGTACCTGGATTGTTTAGAATGTGCGTTCAGCGGTATGCGGTCGTGTATTGTCTTGCAAAAAGAGAACACCCTTTGTAATCAAACTCGGACGTTTCTTCCGTAATTTCTTGTGCACATCACGCAGAACACGGCAGTAATAATTTACTCACTATTGATACTGACACCATGGGATAAAAAATCAATGTGAATAATTCCCTTTTATCCCAGAATACACTTGACATAGCTTTACCAGCAGACGCAACTGTTCGAAATTTCTTGGGAAGTGGTGATTCCACTGCATCGATGCTCTTGAATTTTGGGGTGGAAGGTAAACCCATGCTTCGTCATATGTCATGATGCGATTCAGAAAATCCTGGCCTCCCCTTTCATAGCGTTCCTTCAGTTCTCTACAGACTTCATCTGTTCTATGTCTGTCAAAAGCAGACAGCTGCTTTGGGACCCAGCGTGCACTCACTTCTCGGAACAACAAATTATCATGAATTATTGTGTTCACTGTTCCTAACGACAGATTACACACCATTGCAATTTCACGACAGGTTATGCGACGATTGTCCAGGATCAACTGCTCCACGCACTGAATGACCTCTGGAATGACAGCCCACACACGAGCGGAATCGTCAGTAATAGATATACGGCCATCTTTGAAGCACTTACACCATTCAAATGTCTTAACTGTGACTGAATGTCTCATCACCGTACTGACCAGGTAAGGGCCCAAATGGGCTACTCGAGTTGCCGAACGACATGTATAAGATATGAAAGAGGGTGTGAAACTATGTAGACTCATGTCCAAAATTATTGTCGCATGTCTATAAATATGTTTTTGTAGAAATATAATTTGATAACGAATTCGCCCTGTATTTCTTATAATGTTATTATCTGTATAATCGGCAAAGACATGTATGTGGCAAATTTCATGTCAAAAGAGCAGTAAATAAGAAAAACAATGAAAATAAAACTTTCTTGTCCATTAAGCAACATTTTGTTTTACTCATTCTAATTTTCGTATTTATAGTTCTTTTCATATGCAATTTAATACCAATATACATTTCCCGACTATAAACACAGTATCAGTATTAAAAGTACCCTGCAAAATCATTATCAAATTATATTCTTACACGAAGACAGTTATAGATATGCGACAATCATTTTGGACATGAGTGTACATATGCACATTTATTGCGGCTGGGGGCAGCATGGAGAAGCATGAGAGCTGGAAGAAATATGGCCAATCATAGGGCTCAACAACACAGAAAGCTAAGGAATTGCTGAATGGCCACAGAAATGAAGGTCAAATGTTTAGTAGTAGATGAATGATATGATCTGCTATATGTTGGGGAATATGAACATCATGGCCTCCATATTGAAGACTTCCACCTTGAATTTGGATTCACAATATAAAAGAGAAAGTGAATTATGTGGCATATCACATAGCACTGAAATTTTACCAGGAGTTCATTGGAGTTAACCTTTCTCTAGTAACACTATTGTGAGTTGAAAAGTGACATGCAAAAAGCACGCATAGAAACTGTGTAAGTCTCACTAGTAAGACGCAAAAACTTGAGCTTGGAGAACTTTGGTTTGCATACAGACGAAAGAAAATGTGTGTTTACATGCAGAGTATTTAAGAGTAAGGAAAGATTGTCAATTCCCTGCAAAGATGCCTGACATCCTTTCGAATATCAAAGCACTTGCTAGAAAATCAGCAAATATTTGCAGGGATGATTTGAAGTTTTTGTTTGTTTGTTTGTCGAAAATCGCATCTTGCTGCTGGTTGATTCGTTGTCTTGTAAAAAAGATGATAAACTGATACATTCCACTGTTCCGAATAATATTGAGTTTCATAGGAAACTGATACCCCCAGGCCGTATCTACGGGGCCGGGTCTCACCTAACTTTTTACTGACCCGTCTTAAAATTTTCATGGTAGGCTTGCAAATGAACTATAATATGGTTGAATCACCACCCTTTTACACTTTTGGACTGGCTACGGGCCTGGCCCCTAAATGCATTGGACCTATTCAATCTCTCAATGTTAGATTCTTTAGCACACACCAACAGTGCGTAAGGTTTATCACGGATGCTGCGTTACATAATGATGGGTTTCATGTATGGCATCGTGACAACTTCATCCATCTCCAAGCGTTTACGTACTTTCAGTTTAGTGCTCCTCGGTCACCAGTTTCAAACATGCCTTCTACATGGCTGGATATGTTGAAGTGCATCCAGGAAAATTACAGACTTCAATGTCCTTTTGTTTTGGTTGTGAAACATCATCGGATTGTCAGCAGCATTAGGCAATAGTCCCTGTTTTCTCAGGCTGAATACTGTGAACAGCTCTTGTGGTTCCATCACACTCTGATAGATACTCTTCACATCAACTGTCCTTCATACATTGGTATATACCTTTATCAATATACTTGCTTATGTGATGATATATGAAGAACCATATCGTAATTATCCACAGCCCTCATTTGTTTCGGATGTTTGAACGTGACGATGACTATCCATGTTTTCTTCGCATGTGCAAATACTCGTTGTACTCTTTTTCTAGATGCACATCCCGTGCCAACATGTTGCAGATAGTTTAGAGCATATACGATTTTCCACACACTCATTAGAACATACTGGCTTGTCGCTTTTTGCACATATATATTGCTGGTCATTTGTCTTGTATCTTACCAATGCACCAAACGGCAAACAGGTTATATCGATGTTTGTGCAAATATCCCCTCATGACTTACTTTCATGTTACTTCTCAACTCACAAGAGAGTTACTACAGAATGGCTAACACCAATGAACTCCAGGTAAAATTTCAGTGTTATTTGATGTGCCACACGACCTACTTTTTCTTTACATTGTGAATCCAAATTTAAGATGGGCACTTTCAGTATGGCTACCATGATGTTCATGTTCCCCAACATATAACAGATCTTATCATTCATCTACTATTAAACATTTGATCTTCATTTCTGTGGTCATTCACGCGCGGAAGGAGCAATCCCTTAGCTTTCTGTGTTGTTGAGCCCTGTGGTCGGCCATATTTCTTCTCCATGCTCTCATGCTTCTCCATGTTGCCCTGAGCCGCTATAAATTTGCATATGTACATAGTTTCACACCCTCTTTCATATCTGATACATGTCGTTCGCAAACTCGAGTACCCCATTTGGGCCGGCCCTTCCCTTGTGAGCCTGAAGTCGTCTGTAAATTTCAACAGGTTTTATGCCCTCGTTCACTAAAAACTCATCACAGTACGCAGTTCCACGTAGACGTTCACACTGTTGTCCGCCATCTTGAGCAACAGTCTATCCAGGAGCGACGTCTAGCTGTAACAGGACACAGGTGCCAGTTTCTTCTGCATACAAAACCTCCAGCTTAGGCGTCCGTTTAAACCTGGAAAGAAAAGAAGTCCCGAAATAAGTTGAACGACCCTCGTATTGCTGTACTGTGCTCTGCAATAAAAAGTTCGCATATACTGTAACTTCCACATTTTCAGTAATAACTCAGTTTTCTTAATATATTATTGCTGTGTGCTTTCCTTAACAAAGCAGTGTAGTAATGAATAATAATTTATAATTTTGGAGAGAAAATAAAGCAAAATAAGAAAATTATAAGCAAAAAAAACCTTTATTTTTATGAAACCTTAGTCTGTCAAATAATTACGCGAAGAATATCTCGGGGGGAAATTAGAGGGAAAATGACTCGACACAGGGAACAGGTATTAGGAACACTCACTAACATGTCAAGTTATTGAACAGAAACATAAACTGAATAGATAACTACGTATTTCTGCATTGAATTCAGCAATTCACATTTCATGCAGTTCCAATATGCAAAATCAATCAATATCTTCAGTTGAAATTACTGAAATACGGAGGAAACGACTATTTAACACTTCAAGTGTGAACCTGCGCTTGGAGCTATATATTAGCAATATTACAACGTATTCTTTCATAAGTTGTCTCGGTGGTCAAGGGTATTTAGTAGTCCTCTTGAAATTCTAGCAACGAAGGGCGCCAGTTCGAGTCTGCGTCCAGGAAGTTTTTTTTTTTTTTTTTCAATATATGGAAACATTTCTTTAGAATTTGTTTTAAAGTGCTTGAAAAAACAAAATCAGATAAACTATCACGTTTCAATGCTCAGTCACATTTATTCACCCTTTCATCATATATATCTATACTAAGACGCTAAAATGAGGAACGTTAACATTGTTATAATGGGAACAGATTTCTGATTTGAATACCAACCTTAAACCGCAAGTCCAAAATGAAAACTTTTCATGTTCCTGATACGTATTGCAATATACAGGTGTATATGTAGAGAGAGGGAGAGTGAGAGAGAGATAAAAAACAATATATGCTTGTATTTTTAATTACAACATAAAAAGTTATTGTAATTCATAATCTGGATTGTTATAAAGCGATTTTAACGCTTGAAGTGACTTAATGTTCATAAAGCTTCTTTTCCTTGAAGCTTTTGTAGTTAATGTCGCAAATAGTCCTATGCTTTGGAATATGTGCCACAGAAATAAATACATGTTTTTAGCCGGATAGTATCGTCTGCCCGTTGCTTCTATTGATGGTATAAAAATAATGTTGAGTTGATTTTGAGTTTAATGTCCCTTTCGGCAGCGAGGCTATATGAGACGCGTACCTACTGATTAACGTGCAATCCGAACATGAGCTCACATCGGGAATCGAACCGAATCTCTTATGTCAAAAGTGCATACGCTAACCGCTTAGCCACAAAGAAACTCGGTATGAAAATAGAATATCACACATTATCCCATATTACTTCACTGACAGATTTCTGTTTAATGATCAGTTAAAATAGTATTTCTGGACACTGTAGCGAAAAATGTAATTGCTATTTCATGCACTGTGAGAAAAATACAAAGAAAACACAATAAAAACGAAGCAAGGAAAAGGATTCAATGTAAAGTGCTTTTCCTCTCTTGAATAAATCACTCAATATATTACAAGTGCATATCTTGAGCATTTCTAGTAGAACAAATAAAACGTGCTGGCTTTATAACTTGCCTGTGTGGTCTAGTGGCTAACACGTGCGCGTCTCTGGTGGACGGGTTCCCGAGTTCTATTCCCGGTGTGAAAACTTTTGAAATCTTAAATGTTCTCAGTGTATCTGTGTTCGTGTCCCTGCCGTTCAAGATTACAGGAAATAAGTGTAAAACGTGTATAACCGAGTAGGAAATATACACAAATTACTGACAAAGGGAAAACAGACTTTGGTAAATGAACTTTGGGGCCACCTTTCGCGAGGTAAGAGTGTACATTTAAAGTGTCAATATTACACACTGCAATACCCAGAAAACCCGTCTTAAAGATACTGATTCTTCGCATATATGATAGAACGCGTTAAGTCATCAAGTGGCACAGTGAGGAGTATCTACACTTCACGCGCCAAAGGTCCCGCTCGAGTCATTTTTCTTTTTGTAACGAATAAAGTAGTCATTTGTAACTACAAGTAAAATATTAATTCACCATATATTTATAATGCGTACAACAATAAAAATGTTCAAGTCAGTTGTATCCGTAAATATAATGACAGTGGCGTATTTAGGGGGCTGGCTATCGAACTCAGGACCCCTCCGAAATAAATTTTGTATATGCACAATTTCATTAAAATTTGTCGGCACCCAAAAGGAAAAATGAAAGTGTTGTGCATAGCCCCTCCCCGAAACAAAATCCTAAATACGCCACTGTATATTGACATCACTAGATGTATTATGGTTACCACAGTTGTGCATAAAATGTTCTTGACGCTTCGTATCCGTATATGTGGATAGTGTGAACTATAAGGGATATGAAGGTTAAATCCCCTTTGGTAATGCTGGATATATGCTACAACCAGAGGCATCATTTGAGACTTCGCTTGAGGGGGTTGAGGGGGGCAAGAGCACCACCGACATAAAACTTTCACGTTTTGCACTAGTATATTAATAGACAATTGATTAAAGTATATGTATTCCTCAAACTCTTTTGGGGTAATTGTCCCCTCTTGCTCCCATAAATGACGCCCTTGGCTACAGCTGTTATAGTTTCCCATACTATTGTTGTCTGAAATGACGTCCCTGGTTATAGCATACATCCAGCATTACCAAATGGATTTCCCCTTATCCCCCTTGTAATTCGCACAGTGTCCACTTACGAAGACACGAAGCACCAAGGACATTTTTTACACGATTGTGGTAAATTTATCTAGTGATATCAATATACAGTGGCATATTTAGGATTTTGTTTCGGGGAGGGGCTAGACACAACACGCGAATTAGCACTTGGCAGGCCTGTGCTGTGTGGTCATACGGTTAGCGTATTGGCCTGCGGAATCAGAGATCCTAATTTCAATTCCCGCGCAAAGTAACAATTTTATGTGTACTTATTTGTATTCATATAATAAGTTCATACATTTTAACTTCGATAAAAATAATGTATTTTCCGTAATTTATTAATTTGCAAGATAATACAAATTGCAACAAAAATGGTTTGTTGTAAATAACCCTATGACCTCTAACCATAATAACCCTATTACTAGGTACCACTTCATAAAACTAGTTTGCAAAACAATTATCGAAATTTGTATTGTGTGTAACTTGAATAAAGTACTAATTGAAGCTAAAATGTCTAAAATTATTATTTGGGAAAACAAAGTGGTTGCCTTGCGCGGGAATCGAATTCAAGACCTCTGAGGCCGAATTCCAGTACACTAACCATCTGACCACAGACGGCGGCACTTACAACCGTTATTTTCATAACGTTTTCTTGCTCCTTTTTTTATGTGGATTCCATCGCCATCCGTGAAGGGCCTGTCAATTCTGGGTCAAATCATTGATCATTTTTTTTTTCTGGAGAATCCAAATGTGCAATAAGAAACGTGGGTTCACATTTAAAATTTTAGTTACCCCCTTCCCACCGAATATAATAGAAGTACCCCGTACCCATGTAACTATTGAACACGTGTTGTTTTTGTTTTCCTGATCTGTATGTTTCGGGAGATATTTGATCGTTCCCGGACTATGAAGACAGAGACGGAGAGAGAGAGACAGACAGACAGACACACACACACACACACACACACACATATATATATATATATATATATATATATATATATATATATATATATATATATATATATATATATATATATATATATATATATATATATATATGTGTGCACGTGGGGCGTAAAACTTAAAGATTTCAGTTTCCTATACAAGCTGCGGTAAACATGAATAAATTTTCAGGATACGCCACTGATGGCGAATAAATACGACTGAGTTTTGAAACGTGAGAGTTCATCTGATTTTGTTTTTTCAAGCACTTCAAAATAGAACTTTATGTTTAAAAAAAAAAAAAAAAGCCATCCCTATATTGAAAAAAGAAATTTACTGTACACAGGCTCAAACCGCCGGCCTCTGTTTCTAGAACCTCAACAGCATTATTAAACACGCTTGACCACAGAGGTAACTCAGAAAATGGGTTTGATATAGCTTATAGAATCGCTCCAAGCCTAGGTTTACACTTGGAGTTCTAAATGATCATTTTCTGTCTTTTTCAGTAATTTCAACTGAAGATATTGATTGATTTCCCATATTGGAACTTAGCGTGAAGTGTGAATTATATGTTCATCTCAAAAATACATTATTTTCTGTTCTTTCAATTTTACGTATTTGTGAGTGTTCCTAATACTTGTGCACTGTGTAGAGTCATTTTCCTCGGAATATTCTTTGCGTAATTATCTGACAGACTAAAGTTGCATAACAATCAAAGTTTTTTGCTTATAATTTTCTTATTCTGCTGTATTTTTTCTCAAAAATCATAAATAATTATTCCTTACACACTGCTTTGTTAAGGAAAGCACAAAGAAGCGATAATATATTAAGAAAACTTAGTTATTAATAAAAATGTGGAAGTTACAGTATATGCGAACTTTTTATTGCGGATGACGATACATTCACAATAAAACTTAATATTTAAAGAATAGAAAATATGTCAGCTTTTTGCTACAAATAAAAGGTTACTAGATTAAAGGTGATTGTAAATGTTTCGTACAGCACAAATTCCTAAATTGAGCTGCGAGAATTCTGTTGAGCTACCTCGAAACTTTTACATGTATATAATAAAATCAAATGTTAACTATGTACATTCAAAGGTTAACGCAAATGTAAATAAACTAGTTTAGTAAATATTACAAAAGAATGCACTAACAGATACGATCAAAAGTTCAAGTTATTAGCTAAGGTGTTAGAATAGTTCGCTACAAAGAGTTAGATTTTTAATAAATCATTACAATCTTTTCATCGTATATTTAGACCGTTAACGAAGAGAGAATAAAATTTCAATAGGAACCATCACTTCCTATCATGTTAAATCATTTTTCAGTGCACAGAATACCGAGAGCGCGTACCACGCGTTTTGTTGTAGAAGAAAAGAAGGTAGCTTGCTGACTAGCAGCAGCAAAGTATGCTGAAACAACTTCATTAGTTGAGGACCTTACTGAAGTATATACAACTTAATTCATATTTACAAAATATTAATTAATTTAAAACTGTAAATAAATATAAAATACGCAGAATAAATTACTTAAACTAGAAATACAAATCACTGAAGAAAGTAACGTTTATTTAAAAATAATAAATGTGTAACCGTTTCGTCACCTATAGGTTTCGTCAGACATCCAGTATCCGATGAAGGCAATATGTTCGGTTACTTAGCGAAACTGTTATGCTTTTATTATTTTTAAATAAACGTTGCTTTGTTCCGTAATGTATTTCGTGTTTAAAATAGCAAAGCTAGTATGAACCAGTTAGTTACAGAATAAACGTATAGATGGAGTAATCAAAACAGGATTACTTTAGAATTCTGTAGATAAAATATTCAGAAATTATAGGTTAAGTAAAATAATAATAATAATAATAATACCGGAGATATCGTTCAAATAAATGGTAGGTTAATGGTGGTAGATAGATGATACTACTGCGTACAAAATGTTTACTTCTGTTTGTTATTGAAGAGGTTAAAAGCATGGACCCGTGAACAGGTGGCCTAGCCAACCATTGTCCCCTTTCTGTTCTATTTTAAACAGTTCTTGGCACCTTTTAAATAAATTTAGTGTTGATGTGTAGCATGGTCAGATTTAACATAATGTTGGACATAGTTCTCTCTCTCTCTCTCTCTCTCTCTCTCTGTGTGTGGGGGGGGGAGGGGAGGCATGTTCTAATTTTCTTTTTTGGATTTATAAGTATGAACAGTAACGTCTGAGAGGACACTACCTTTCTGTTTTACTGGAATAAATTGAGTAATTTGTAGAATTTATCAGATTTAAGTAACAGTGTGAATATCCGGAGTTCCAGCATTCCTGGAGATATTAATGAGACATAATATTGCATAATAGAGTTTGTTTCTGAGTCCTATAATTTATTCTCCTCTTAGGCATGGGTGGATTTATACATTGCATGTAGTTCCAGTGATGCATAACTATATGGTAAGTGTAAGAATAAATAGTCGTTAAACTTGTATTTAAAAAATCAGTTCTTATTCTTAAAAAGCTATCTTCGTCCGTGATTTAAAAAGTTTAGAAGCGCAGTTTTTTTTATTTTATTTATTTATTTATTTTTTAAATTTTGCGAATAGAAGAGTTGAACGCTTTCTTGCAGAAAGAAACACAAACGAGTGACATGTAGAAATAATATCATTTTATAGCAGTTCATATATTGCTAATTCGAACTTCATCATTGTTGTTATCCTTAAATATTTTATTCTATTGTTGCAACAAATATGCGTTTTCTTTTTAGTGTTAAGTGAAGCAGTTGGATTTTTTAATTCTGTTTTTTTGCAACAGATAGCTAGAGCAATTATATTGGTCGAGTTCGTAAGTGAAGTCAATCTTTTAACGTATTAACGGGTAATGGAACTTACGACTGGCTACCTATATTCCATACATGTAAGCAGATTTTTGAACTAGGTATATTTTTGCAGCAGATTGCTAGAACAATGTCTCGACTGAGTTTTTTAATAAAGGCAGTCCGTTAGCATCTTAACGGGTAACGGTGACTAATGGTTGCTATCCATATGCCTATATTCATACATGGAAATATTTTGCGTAATCCTCTCTACTGTCTTTACTCTCTACTGAGTTTATTATTATTATTATTATTATTATTATTATTATTATTATTATTATTATTATTATTATTATTATTATTATTATAATAGAGGATGGACAAAAATATGTAAACACTTGAAAAATTGCACATTACCTTTATTAATAGCGAGAGGACCGCCTTAGGCACACAGAATGGCCTGCAGTTAACGGGGAATGGAGAAATATAGGTCACGTATGGTTGTCAAAGGGATTTGTTCTATTCTTCCGCCAAAACAGCTGCAAGTTGTAGAGACGACGGTGGTGAGTAGCGGGCTCATCTGGCAATTGTGAAGGCCATGGCAGATGTGACACGTCATCTTTGTGCTCATCAAACCAGTCCTGGACGATGTGAGCAATATGAACAGGGGCTCCGTCATCTTGAAACACAGCATTACCTTCTGCGAACAAAGTTTGCACCATGGGATGCAGTTGGTGGTTCAAAATGGTTACGTAGTACTTGGCAGACATGCCCATGCAAGGTAATGATGGGGTCGGCAGAATACTAGAATATGGCTGTCCAAATCATCACTAAACTCTCGCCGTGCTTCAGTCTTAGTAACAGACAGTATGTATCATATGCGTGTGCTGGCATTCTCCATACGTAAACTCGACCAGCAGTTGGAAACTATGTAAAAGAAGATTCATCCTACCAGGTGACAAGTCTTCTACTTATCCATTGTCCAGTTTTTATGAGCGTTGCACTAGTCTCCGTATAGCAGCATGGCCAACAGTCATGAGTAGTTTGAGAATTGCAGATCTGCCATAAATATCCTGCTTGTGGAGTTCTCTTCTGACTGTTTTACGCTAAGCACTGTATTCAGCTCAGCTGTAACTTTTGGCGCCATGGTGATCTTCTGCTTGGTCACAATTCTACCCAATATGCGTCTGTCTCTGTCACGAAACACACACTTGCGTCCAGGGTGGTGCTTCAACGATGCGGTTTGTCCAGAACACTCATGATCTTCGAGACTGTGTCTCTTCGCTATTTTTCCGAAGATTCCGCTACTTCTTCATAGAAGCTCCCATCATACGCGCACCCACAACTTGCCCTCTTTGAAACTCTGTCAGCTCAGACATGATACACGATAACCTGCACGAACCGGTCGCTGAACTGTAACTGGCCCATCTGCTCGATTGGCCTGGTTGTATACCTCACAGGATGTCTGTGACCACAGCGACCCCTACTATTCAGACGCAAATCGTGTTTGCAATGGCTACTTCTTTTATACCAGGTGTTTCTATATTTTTGTTCATCCCCATTTTGCCTTAACCAAGATTATGTAACTTAACAAGCGATTTAATTCATTCTTACAAGCAAAAAGTTCTCACTTACAGAGATGATGGATACATGGAAGCTGTTATACCATTACTAATTATTATTTAACGCAATTAATAGAAGCATGAAGAAAGCAGTCATAAATTTCAATACAAATTTGTATTTAAACTGGTGTCTTTTGTCAGTGACTTCATATTACGAAAAATTTCACGCATTTTTTTCTTCTTCTTAATGAAAATTCTATATTTTAAAGGTTTTCAGAGAGGAGTAGGATTAACTCCATTGTACAAATTTTTCAAGATATTTGGAATCATAGAACACATAAGAGTATATGAAAGGTCAGCAGTAATAGAATTTTCTGAAAGGTAAGAATGTGTTTTTTCCCTTTATTATTGTTAGTTTATTTCATTGTTACTCTTTTTGCTTTAAAGGTTTTCAGAAGGGAACTAACAAGGATATATTGTACAACCTTTTCCAAACATACGGAACCGTGGAAGATGTTCAAGTACATGAAAGGTCATCTATTGTTAAATTTCAAGACAGGTAGGATTATCTCTGCAACTTGTGCTTTCCAATTCACCCACATGTGGCCACCTATCTGTTTTCTTTAATGGCCGCTTAGCCCACTGGCTTGGATATCACTGCCTGTTACTTACAAGACGATATCAGCTTCGGTGTGAGCTTTCACATTTGTGTGTGTTTATATATATATATATATATATATATATATATATATATATATATATATATACCGTTCGTGTGAGTAGAAAGTGTTCGTTTATATACTATCTTTTATATGTACAGCCTACGGATACACTCTAAAGGCTGATGGAAACTGGAACCATACTAAGAAGTTGAGGACGTAATACTCTGATAGAGTACTCACATTTGGTGTTAAAGGATCTTGTTTCGTATGCCGTTGTTGAGCTTGTAGTAGACATAATCGTGCTTTTTCACAGGGTTCTATTTTCATACCCTAGTTTCATTCGCCAATTCTTTCTTAATTATTCATTTAGTTTTATCAACCATTTCCTTCAGCTACAATTGCAGGACGTTGAACCGAAGATTTAATCAAAAATTGAACTTCTGAACCACACGCACCAATAGTAATTTACTTTTTGGAAATAAGAGAGAAAATATGAAAGTAAACGCTATATGTGTTAGATAGCTTTAATTTATTAACAACAGAAAAATGAGAGCAGCTAGGTAGTTCTATCATTCTCTGAATTGGATTAATTACTCGTACTATTGTGCCATTCAAATTCTGAATATTATCTGTACACTCATTCCGTTATGTAATATTTTATTTTATGAATTCACCCTTTTTCTAGGATCATTATCGACCTCATAAAGTAAGGAGAGTAGAAAAACATCAATAAAAGTTTTTCAGAGAATAATTGTTAAAAATAAGATACAAAAAGCTACTTATTTCACTGACACTTTCATGTGTAGGCGGATAAAGAAACCTTTTTGATTACTTTTCCTTCTTTTACTATACTTTTTACCTTTGAGTCTAATAATGGCCCTGGGGGAAAAATTGAGTAAATGCTGTACGAAATATTGAAGGTCTGTTATTATGTAATTTTTTTAAATTTTCCCGTTTATTCGTCTCTTGGCTTCAAAATTTTACTTCTCTCTGTTTCTCTACACACACATTATATATATAGTGTATATCCATAGCTCGTATTTATTCCGTCGTGTTAATAACTTCCCCATCCATAGAGTAATACGAGCAAAACGGTGCTCGTAATGATGATAAAATTGTATTATTCTGTAGAGTAGCATTTTAACCTGCTGAATTACATAATCAGTCGTCTTGTTCGTTTACATATGTTAATTGTATTTTTTTTTAAATCAAAGTATAGCAGAGCTACTTGATATATCAAAACACTTCAGAATACACACACACATTAAGTGTACTTAAGTACGTGTAAATTTATAAAATGTTTAAAATTTTATCTCGTTATCTCCTCCCCCCCCTCTTTTAAATCATCACCGCAAATTCTTCTACTAATATTTAAAAACTATGCTTATTGCCTAATCAAAATTTTTGAACTATGTGAACTTGTAAATAATATGTTGTACTTTTGTATGTTTTTATAACATTCCTTGCCTATATTAATATGGTTCTAAGATTTTCATTGTTGCGTGCTCACTAACAATTTGTGTGTGTGCATATATATTTTTGTGTAAATTTGTATGCAAGTAAAGTTAATTATTTTACTGCTTGATTTTATGTCACACATATGCCCTTCAGGAAGTGCCCAGTAGGAATCAAACTGGAGATAACACATTACTTGTTACTGGGAAATAATCCTTAAGGAAAGAGAATCCTTTCTTGTTGTCTGTTTTGCTTATTGTGCAGTCTGAAAAATTTGTTTGAGTGATCCACCAACTTCAACATACTTTTTCTCGTATGCTGCTTCATAACTTTTTTCCTGTTTTTCAAATTTGAAAGACAACCCTAAGATTTTCATAAATGCGCCTGTTTGAATTTCATTCTCATATGAATCATCATCGGGGTTTTGATGTGATTGTCATTTCGGTTCATTGTTCGTTGATTTCAGTAAGAGCATGTTCACAGACGCAGGAAATTACGGTAACAAATTGAAATCTCCGAACGAAGTGTAACGTATCGATAATACAATAAAAATGCGAAAAATCTGAACATTAAAGGGACCAATGTTGTAAAGGAGGATTTTCTAAATTGCTGTCATATAACTATGTTACCTGAATAGAAGACTATTGTGTAGGCTTTAAATTCGGAGATTGTTCATCAGAATGAACAGACTAAAGTATATTCATGAAAAAGTGCGATTTGAAATTGTCACTGTTGATGACCTAATTGTAATAACACAAATATGTGTCGAGGGAAGGTTGAAGTGTAGCTTAAAAAGCACGGAGTTTATATGAAACGAGAACTTATGATTTAAGATGTCAGCCGAACCACCGTAATGCGTTCAAATTTCAATGTTCTTCCAGCAGGAGGGCTTCTTGAGAAATGCGTTAGATCGCAAAGCATACATACCTTAAACACTGACATTGAACACATTTCAGAAATTCAGTTAGTAGACCACTCGTGATCCAAACGAAATTAAGTGCTTAAAATAAATTAAATTTTTCATATATTATTTGTTTATTTATTTTTGTATTTCATTTCTGTATTTCAATAGGGAATCTGTTGAAAAAGTAATGGAAGTGAAGAAGGAAATATTTCTCGACGAGAAACCTTTGAAAATACGAGAATGGAAAGCACATTATGAAAGAGGTAAGTTTTCACTGTTATATAGAGGAACAAGAAAAAAAAATGAAAGGGTGTTGCAAACATTTCTTGTTGATTCTTCTAGCAATACAAAATAAACAGTTAATCTATAAGTATTGTTACATAAATGTATCTCTCAGAATTTTTTAAAAAAAGCTAAATCATTGTAGTTCCTTGTTGTTTACTATAAAATAATTTTTTTTCTTCAGATTTTCCTGCTCATCCCTTCTATCTAATTTCTTCAAGCGTGACAGAAAATCTCGTAAAACGAGCAGTCGTTTCCTTTCTGTTTATTTGTTTAAATTTTAGTTTCTGTTACGCATGTCTGGAATGTTTTCCTGAAAAGAGGCCTCTGCACTTTACTATTTTGCACTAGGAATGATTTCATATGAATTAAATAAAAAGATGGTAGGATACGTACACGTTATGCTTATCAATTAACAGGAGGCACAGAAGCTTAGTGGTAGAGCTTTCACCTTTGGTGCCTAGAGTCCCTGGTTCGATCCAGCTCGCACCAAATGGACTTTGTGGCGGACAAACATCGTGTTCGTGGGTTTTCTTGGTGTTCTCTCGTTTTCTCCAACTTCGTTCATTCCACCATTTCATTCATTTTTCATCATCACCGTCTCCTTTAGCCTAGCCGGCATGACCGTGGAACGTAAAACTGAAATATTTGTTTTCATATCAATTTAGAAAACACCAATAAATCCTGCAAATTCTACAATGTTATTAATGTATAACGGAAGAAATTTTGTCCAAGAATTAGACAAATATGTTCGTTGTTTGCACGAGAAGATTAGTTTTATTTGAAAAATATTTAGAAAGTGTATTTTAACCTCTGGCCTCTCCGTGGGATGTGTATTTCAATCAAAATGAACTGATGAAAACTAAGTTCGACTCAAGCACTATGTTCGGAAATCATTTAACGATTTAGCCGTTTTCCCGTGGTGAGACAGGCAGCGTCGATATCACTGTTATATATTGAGAAAAAATAAATAAAAGCTGCTCGTTTTCACTCCTTTAAAAGTGGAATTTTCGAAAACTCTGGAGAATGTGTCCACTTACTTTTAAGGAGTAGTTTATTTACACCAAGCCTCGTCGTCCTGACGGTACGAGGTCGTAAGATACTTAATTTTTATCGCATAAATTTTAAACCTACTACCCCCTCCCCTCCTTGATAAACATTTTAGTGAAACTAACATGATGAAAGCCCGGTTCGAAATAACTACTATGTTTCAAAAATCATTTGAAATGGTTTAGAAGTATTTCCATGATAATGAGACGCCATTTGATTGAAATGTGAAGAAAATCATTGTAGAAGTTGCCCCTTCCCTTCTTTTAAAGCGACATTTTTAAAACTCTGAAACACGTGTCTGCTTATTTTAAATTAGGAATCTGTACACCGAGTTTCATGTCCCTAACTTAAAGGTCTCGTGAGAAACATTATTTTTGACATAAATTTTGAATTCTCTTTCTCTAAACCACTTGATTTTTTTAAAATAAAAATCGTTGATTTAAATCAAATTCCGAAATAAATTAATTTAAAGTGAAAATAAGTAAAATCCCGTTTCTGTCCTGTTATTTCGACTATGGAAGATAATCATAATACAATGAGACTCAAATGTATGTACAGCGCAGTATGAAAACAAGTATCATGCAGAGGATGATTAGGGAAAATCCCACTTTGAACGGGTAACGGGGGAAACCTGCTTTCTTCTCTTCGTAAGTCATTTATTCATTCTCTTCGTAAAATCGTTAACTATTCCAAAGGGGAAATCTCCATGGGCATTTAAAACGAAAATTCTTTTGTCTGAGCGTCTGTTTGTTTGTTTCCAGATAATAGGGGCGTATTTAGAGGCGTCCGATCCCCTCTTCGAAACTTATTTTTTTATTAAATTTTATAACTTTAGGCGAAGTTTATGTATTGTGTATGTATTCCGTGACGCAAGCTAGTTCCGATTTTTAAAAATATGCCTCTGCCAAATATAATTAACTTTTGCTCGAAAAAATAGTGTCATGCTGATAAACATTGCTGTACTTTTTACTTAATACTTAAGAAACACTGTTTGGAATTGAAATAGGTTAACGATTGGGGATTAATGCAAAATTCAATCCCAGTACTTTCACTTAAATGGCATGATTAACATTTGATCCTAATTCCTAATGTTTTTTCTTCAGTTCGCGACTTGTATTATACGAGGAGAAAGATTTGATTTAAATAAAAAAGAAAAAACAACTAAAATGATTTCTTTTTAAAAAAAATCATGAATTTTTCCATCCTGCTGTGCATTTTAATGAGTGACAAGATAAAAACCCGGCTTAAGGACAGTTCTTATTATATTCAAAAATAAATTTTAAATAGTTCACAGGTTTCACGTAATGAAGAGACAGGTAACGTTGATTTGAATGTGAATAAAACAATTGTAGAATTCTCCTTTCCCCTTCTTAAATGTGTAAGTTTTGTAAATATTAGGATATACATCCACTTATTTGTAATGAGAAGTATTTATACGGAGTTCCATGTCCGTAACTTGGTATTCTGAGGTAGTCTATTTTTGACATACCTTTTGAACTCTTTTTGCACCTTGGTATATGCATCTGAACTCTTAGTATACCCATCTTCTTAATGAAAGTAAAAATCCCAAGTCAAGAACAGTGGTCAAATATTTGTACACGACTCATTTTTTTTCTTTTCTTTCTTTCGATGATGCATATAAGGTCGGTTTAATATTTCTAATATACTAGTTGAAATGCCCTTTTTGACATGGGGAAATTGGGTGTATGGGAATTTTTCAAGCTACGAGGGACGATTGAAAAAAAAAAAGTTACAAATCAGAAAACCTTTGCGCTATTCATGTAACTGAACGAAAATTTATTTGTAGATTATAACATGTTTGTCTTGTTAGAAGTTTGAGGACTTCGGATTCTTACCATGTATACTCGAGAAGGAGACGTTTAAAATGGTGACTCCTCTGGAAAATTGCTCAACAGTAGAAGTAAGGTCAGCGGTACGTTTCTTGTGGGTCAGAAACACTACATCTGCAGACATTCATACGTAGATTGTGGAAGTATATGGAGAAGGCTCAATTTTAAGGCAAAATATAGCGTAGAGGTGCCGTGCCTTCAGAGAAGGAGGGACCAGTATTTTTAATGACGACCCTGGACACAGCGGTAAACCCAGTACTTCAACCACTAACGTGAACTATACTCGTGTGGATGAGGATATTCGTGTGAACAAAACATTACACTCAACATCAACTGAGCTGAAAGTACCTTATGATGTTGCGCTGAATATTGTTGGTTATAATATTCTTACAGTATAAGTACAGGAAAATGTGCGCGAAATGGCTGCCACGGACACTATCCGGAAATCATAAGACGTTGGGAATGTCGATGTCGCTGAATATCTTGCAGCGTTACACAGCGGAAGGGAACAGTTTTTTCCAACGGGTAAGGACTGATGATGATGAAACAATGTTGCATCTCTTCATTCCATCAAAGAAGCAGACCGTGGTGTGATTCTTCTGGATGATAATACAACCCAATTCAGTATTTTAAAAAAAGAAAGAAAAAGAACGTGTTCAGCGTTTACGCTGGAAACGAGCACCCTACGTACAGGCCTTACCTATCCCCCAGTGACTTTAATTTTTTCCCTTGCTCTAAAGCGAACATGGTGGGCCACCATTATTTGACATGTGATAATGTCAGGTTGAGTTCTCGGTGACTGAGAATTTGGCGGATTTCTGTGCAACCGGTATGGAAAAATCTCATCTACCGTTGTAATAAGTGCTTGAACAATAAAACGTGGTTACATCGTGGACTAGTGTTGAGGACCTCTATCATCAGGTATGTTGATCTTCCAGTTGTCACACATAAGCTATAATAGGGTTTGTAACATTTTTTTTTTTATCGGCCCTCGTATATTTGAGCATTTCTGTCCCGCTAAGATACACCTATGAGTCAAAGTGAACTGGTAAAATCCCAGTCACCCAAGTCACAAATTCGTTTTAAACGGTTTAACCATTTTCTCACGTTAGCAATTTTATGAATAGAAAATGAGAAACTAAAATATTGTAGAAATTGATAATCTCCCTCCTTAAATACAAAATTTTCGAAAACTCTTGGATGTATGTCCACTTATTCATAATAAGAAATATTTCTACTGAGTTTCATGTCCCTAACTTAAAGGAGCAGTTCGACAGAAATGCACTTTTTACAAATTATTTCCATTTGTAGAATTGAAAATTATAAAAGGAATGGTGTTTGTTTTATCGCGATACGTTCAGTCATTAACGAGTAACAGAGAAAAAAATATTTTGTGATGACGTCATACGTGGTCAAGTAGCGAGAGCAAGCTTCCATACACAGTGCCAAGCATTTCGTTTGTGCGAGGTGCGGTGGCACGTTCTAAAGTGCGATTTCCTTTCTCAGAACTGATTGCAAAGACTTAAATCTGTCATCTGCATGTAGAAAATGATATGTAATAGTGGGCTGCAGAAAAGTTTTTATAATATTATATAACGTAGTTTTTCTTACAAAGCATAAGTTCAGCGTTTCACGAAAGAAACTAAAATTTCAAAACCAGTACCATGTAAATAGATGGCGGACGATATTGCTACAACACCTAAGTACTTTTTCTTAAATCATGCTTCCGATTCCCAAACATAAGTATGTTCATTTTTACGTTTTGTTGAAATTTCTAACGCTGACACTATAATTTTGTGCTTCAAGATATGTACAGGAGCGCGACATATGTGGCAAAAATGAAAATATCTGTAAAGTTTGTCAGAATACGAAAAATACTTTACCGGTTAAATTTGTTTCATTCGCATCGCTCTGCGCGGAACAACTCTCGTCACTTGTTTCGTCATTGTTACTTAACACAGAAAAATTAAACGAAATCAGTATCCTGAGGAACATTGTCACTGATTGCTTCTACGAGCCGATATATTTCACTCCCCAATTCACATTTTATAGCAGTTATGTTTACATTTATTTCTAAAGCAGTACCTTCAAAATCACGAGTGACACCGTCGCTATTACCCTGTAATACCTCGTCTCGACCACAACCATCAATTGCGTCTTGTACGATATTTTTACGTTGGTAACTCGGCGCTTATTCAATGGCTCGGATTCTGAAACTTTCAATAATATACTTGGAACAGCATGTGCGTGTAAATAATTCTCCTGGCATTAGCATTTCTCCTGGCACGTGTTACGCATTTCTACCTCAGTTCACAGACAGAGCACGCGCTGTTCTAACACCAGTTTCCTACTTCACACCAGTTTCTTTCAGAAAAATATGTTCCAGGGGGCACACTTAGTATTCGGAGGAGTACATTATTTTCACACAATACTATTATATTATATTATATTATAGATGTATTATTTTAGTATCTTCCCGGGGGCATCTGAGAACTCCGGGAGACAGTGCCACCACCAAAAACATGTCTGGAAGAAACACTGCTTCGCGCAACACTACGTAATTACTACGTTCTCTCTACTCTTTTTTTATACTAATGCTGTAGGAAAAACAACTAACAAAAATGTCCCTCAAGAATTCAACACAAAGCAAGACTACTAACGAACCCAAAACACAATCTATTAAATCCACTGCACTATTAAAGGTTTATCAGCTGTGTACAAGGGAGTGGTTGCTGACTCACATTGAAATCCTTGCGTAGCCCACGAGTGACGTAAGCATTTGCGATTCATCAAAAAATAATGCCTATAGAAGCTGAACGAGACGGCCTATCAAGATTTTAAAAAATACAGGTCTCTTATTTTTTGTTACTCTTTCAATTGCACCAAATTTTTTTTAACTCGAACTGCTCCTTTAAGGGGCTCTGAGGCAGTTAAATTTTCGGCTTAAATTTTGACCCTCTTTACCCCTTATTATGATCATTTTAATGAAATAAAAAAAAATCCCAGGCCAAGGATTGTTCAAAAATTCTTTTCACACGGCTCACCCTTTATTATTATTATTATTATTATTATTATTATTATTATTATTATTATTATTATTATTATTATTATTATTATTATTATTATTATTATTATAACGTTGCAGATAAGGTGGGTTTCATTCTTGTAATATTCTAGTTACAATGCTCATTCTTGACACGGTAGCAATAACTCTTCCGAAAATGTAGATTTCGTGAAACAAAATTATCTTTAAACTAGAATTCCATTATAAGTACATAAAACATTCATTGAGATTGTTAAAATTCGAGAAGGAAAAGTTTAAAACGCTATATATAACTACAAGTCCTTTATTTTAGCCCTTTTAGATTCTTTTGGTACAGTTCGCGGCAAATCGTTACACAAATTCTAAGTCCAAAGTAATAACAAACTCTTGCCCCGTTTCCTTATGCATCCAGAAATACGTCTCAATCGATTATTTGCTTCTAGTATTCAATCAACTCCTCCACCTCTCTTTGTCTAAAGATGTGTGTGTGACGTAGTACACTCTTTCCATTCAGCTGAAAAAGAAACAGGAATCAAGTTTACAACGTTATAACTTTAAAACAGTCTTTTCCATTCGTTTGTTCTGAAATATTATTAAGAGCCTAAATTTAAAAAAAAAAAAAGTCACACAATGTTCCCAAATCTTCATTAATACCTTTAGTTTCATTCTTTCCCTTCTTTAAAGACTGCAAGCTAGTAAGATGCTCCCTAAGAAATCTATGGAAATTGTCAATAACGGCAGTAGGTTTTGTGCTTCCTAAAGTCTGTAATGCACTCACAGAGCTCTAAAATATCTACTGACAGAAATTAGTGTTATTCAATGATTCATTTCATTTCTTTTCAGTAATTGCAAGCAAATGTTCCAGGGGCGTCATTTGGGCAGGACAGGAGGGTGTAATTCCCCATCCCTTGAGCTTCATAAATGCGTATGGTTTGATCAAATGTATAGTAATACACTAATAAAAAGTGAAAATCTTATGTCGGCGGAGAATCTCGATCTCCCCCCCCCCCCCCCCAATAAAATCTAAAAGACACTGGTTTTAGCAACAAACCTATAGAGTTACGATAGCACATTGCTAGAGAGCTTACATTTGGTTTCAAGAGTCGAAGGTTTGACCTCAAGCCATATGAGTTCCTGGGCGACATTGAGAGAGAGATATTCAAGTATGGAGACAGAGAGGGATGATTTATAAACACAGATTTAGAGCTGGGGGGGGGGGAATGATCGGACAGCGTTCATATTATGACGAAAATTGATTTTGTGAAACAGAAGAAGAGAAGTTTTCGAACTGCGAGGATCACATTAGGGCAGTTGTCGAATTAAATTAAGATGGAGAACTCTTTTTAGACCATCAGATGATTACGAAGGGAGAGAAAGATCTTGAGAACTTACGAATTAAGAATTTAAAAAATCTGTAGCTTCCGAGACGGATTTCGAACCACGAACCTTGTAGTTATCGAATCATGACTTTATCCATTCTGCTACGGAGAACTCTATGTACTCGTTCACATACGTTTCCTTTAGCTACGTTGAAAGCTAACTTAACGCGATATTCCAAAAGTTGACTCGGTGGATGCGCCGTTCAGATAGGATGTAAATCTCTTGTAACATCGTTAGAATGTGCATAATGAACTTCCCCTTGTTCAGGACACTTTATAAAGCAGTAAAATTTGTTACTGTTGCGTTAATTAAGTTACATTTGATAGAACCATCTGATAAAGTAGTGCCAAACCCTGTGCGTCATTGTCTGTTAGGTGAATGGTTAATGTAAGTTACTGCTACGTAGATGGTTCGAGCTTCGAATCAAGGCCATTCTTATTGATTATTTTCTTTGAGCTATGCTCATACTGTGCATTCCACAAGTTCAATTTTGAAGTAATGTAGTCACAGCTAGTTTAATTCGAAATTATTTTCAAATATGATATTTGTTATTACATAGCACTCCTCACTTGTTTGCAGCTCTGCTTAAATGCAAAATTGTTTTAAAAGTATATTTTACTTTCAAGTATGATTGTTTAAAAAAAAACTTGTCCTTCAACTGTATTTTATAATTATTTTGTATTTCTTAGTTATAATAACATTTTCTATTTATATTGTATTCTATATTATACATTTATTATATCTTACATTTGAAGAGGAGCTTATGATAATTCAGAGCAGCAGGGACATACACAGGATGCAGGCCTTGGCAATCCAGAGCTCCTGCACCCACGAAATCACTACTTTTCTGTAAATTATATCCAATTTCAGCGATGATAGACATTTTAGTAAAATATGCCCTCAATCGCTGAAATAAATTCCTGTCAAGCTTTCGATCGCTGAAATAAATTCCTGTCTACGTCCCTGCAAAGCAAAGACTATTTTAGGGAGTGATCAGATTTCTTTTGGTCTGTATACAAGCGAGAGTTCTCCAAGCTCTAGCTGAGCTCCCTCGTGGCTAAGCGGTTAGCATACGCACCTTTGGCATGGAAGACCCGGGTTCGATTCCCGGCGGGAGCTCATGTGGTTCGGATTCCACGTTAATCAGTAGGTCCACGTCTCATATAGCCTCGCTGCTGAAAGGGACGCTAAACTAAAACCCACTCCACTCCAAGTTCTAGCTTTTGCGTCATACTAGTGAGTCTATCACAGAGTTTATATGCGTCCTTCTTGCATGTTACTTCTCAACTTACAATAGTTACTACAGAATGATTAACACCAATGTATTCCTGGTAAAATTTCAGTGCTATTTCATATGCTACATGACCCACTTTATCTTTTATATTGTGAATTCAAATTCAAGATGGCCACTTTCAATATGGTGGCCATGATGTTCATTACATATAGCAGATCTTATACATCTACCACATTTAGCTTCATTTCTGTGGCCATTCACGCGCGGAACTAGTGATTCCTTAGCTTTCTGTCTTGCTGTGCCGTAGGGTCGGCCACATTTCTTCCGGCTCTCCTGCTTTTCCATGTTGCCCTCAGCCGCTATAAATTTGCATATGTACATAATTTTACATCCTCTTTCATATCTCATACATGTCGTTGGGCAACTCGAGTGCCCCATTCGGACCCTTCCCTGGTGACAGTGAAAAGTAATAATGCACAAGTACTGATATGACATTCGGAATTATCGGAGATACGACTTCTGGGGAAGTGTCGTTGCTCCAGGGAGGCATTACTAACAGATCACTCCCTAAAATCGTCACTGCTTTGCAGGGGCGTAGACAGGAATTTATTTCAGCGATCGAAAGCTTGACAGGAATTTATTTCAGCGATTAAGGGCATATTTTACTAAAATCTATCATCATCTCTAAAATTGGATATAATTTACAGAAAAGTAGTGATTTCGTGGGGGCAGAAGCTCTGGATTGCCAAGGCCTGCATCCTGTGTATGTCCCTGCTGCTCTGAATTATCATAAGCTCCTCTTCAAATGTAAGATATAATAAATGTATAATATAGAATACAATATAAATAGAAAATGTTATTATAACTGAGAAATACAAAATAATTATAAAATACAGTTGAAGGACAAGTTTTTTTTTAAACAATCATACTTGAAAGTAAAATATACTTTTAAAACAATTTTGCATTTAAGCAGAGCTGCAAACAAGTGAGGAGTGCTATGTAATAACAAATATCATATTTGAAAATAATTTCGAATTAAACTAGCTGTGACTACATTACTTCAAAATTGAACTTGTGGAATGCACAGTATGAGCATAGCTCAAAGAAAATAATCAATAAGAATGCTCTTCATTGGAAGCTCGTACCATCCACGTAGGAGTAACTTACATTAACCATTCACCTAACAGACAATGACGCACAGGGCTTGACACTACTTTATCAGATGGTTCTATCAAATGTCACTTAATTAAAACAATAGTAACAAATTTTAAAGCTTTAAAAAGTGTCCTGAAGAAGAGGAAGTTCATTTTGCACATTGTTACTAAGTTACAAGAGGTTTACGTCCTAACTGAACGGCGCATCTACCGAGTCAATTTTTTAATATCCCCTTAAGGTAGCTTTCAACGCAGCTAAGGGAAACGTATGTGAACCAGTAATAGAATCCTCCGTAGCAGAATGGATAAAGTCATGATTCGATAACTACAAGGTTCGTGGTTCGAAATCCGTCTCGGAAGCTACAGATTTTTTAAATTCTTAATTCGTAAGTTCTCAAGATCTTTCTCTCCCTTCGTAATCATCTGATGGTCTAAAAAGAGTTCTCCATCTTAATTTAATTCGACAACTGCCCTAATGTGATCCTCGCAGTTCGAAAACTTCTCTTCTTCTGTTTCACAAAATCAATTTTCGTCATAATATGAACGCTGTCCGATCATTCCCCCCCCCCCCCAGCTCTAAATCTGTGTTTATAAATCATCCCTCTCTGTCTCCATACTTGAATATCTCTCTCTCAATGTCGCCCAGGAACTCATATGGCTTGAGGTCAAACCTTCGACTCTTGAAACCAAATGTAAGCTCTCTAGCAATGTGCTATCGTAACTCTATAGGTTTGTTGCTAAAACCAGTGTCTTTTAGATTTTATTGGGGGGGGGGGGATCGAGATTCTCCGCCGACATAAGATTTTCACTTTTTATTAGTGTATCATTTGATCAAACCATACGCATTTATGAAGCTCAAGGGATGGGGAATTACACCCTCCTGTCCTGCCCAAATGACGCCCCTGGAACATTTGCTTGCAATTACTGAAAAGAAATGAAATGAATCATTGAATAACACTAATTTCTGTCAGTAGATATTTTAGAGCTCTGTGAGTGCATTACAGACTTTAGGAAGCACAAAACTTACTGCCGTTATTGGCAATTTCCATAGATTTCTTAGGGAGCATCTTACTAGCTTGCAGTCTTTAAAGAAGGGAAAGAATGAAACTAAAGGTATTAATGAAGATTTGGGAACATTGTGTGACTTTTTTTTTTTTAAATTTAGGCTCTTAATAATATTTCAGAACAAACGAATGGAAAAGACTGTTTTAAAGTTATAACGTTGTAAACTTGATTCCTGTTTCTTTTTCAGCTGAATGGAAAGAGTGTACTACGTCACACACACTTCTTTAGACAAGGAGAGGTGGAGGAGTTGGATTAATATACTAGAAGCAAATAATCGATTGAGACATGTATTTCTGGATGCATAAGAAAACGGGGCAAGAGTTTGTTATTACTTTGGACTTAGAATTTGTGTAACGATTTCTATGCCGTGTACTGTACAAACGCTGTACTGCACACACGTATCATCAGTTTTCATCCTCTAGAACCTGTATGCTTTATTTTTTTTTTATTTTTTATTTATTTATTTATTTTTTGTCTCCTGTCTAGAAGGTATAACGTTATATCAAAATGAATTTTAAGCTCTTTGCGTTGGCGAGGGAGACCCGGGTTCGATTTTCGGCGGGAGCGCATGTGGTTCGGATCTCTCGTTAAGCTGTAGATTCACGTCTCATATAACCTTGTCGGTGAAGGGGGTGCTAAACTCACATCAATGTTCTTTGCGTTCTACGATATAAAATGATTACGTCACTTCAAATTTGGCCTTGAAACTAAGTAATGTTCTGAGGAAGCGTAGAAATATTTGTCTTTGTTTTGCAACAATGACAGGAAAAGGAAGTTCATCAGTTTTGTTTATCAGTATTTCAGGTACACAGTTCATGCACATATATAAAAAATAAACATTATAGCATTTCCCCCCGTTATATTCAGAAAATTTTCTTTCGTTAGTTGTGAGCCAAACAAGGGAAGCGAGTGTTGTTTTAGCTCTTATTTATGTTGTTTTACTGTATTTTTATGAGCGAATGGTAATTGGGCATGTAATTTGATTGTAATGCCTGGTAAGGTGAATGAGAGTGCTGCCAGTTACTAAGTTCTATTCTCTGATAGTGTTTCATTTGTATTGTAAAACAAGATTGAGAAATATTTTTCTCAAGTAACTTGTAGATGTTGAACCGATACTTCGTACATGGATTACGTATAGGCCAAAGTATTTTTGACGATAGATTCTACTCGGGTAACTGTAGCCGCCAAAATTTAAAAGAGGCATTTTTAGAGGCAAATTTCCCTATTTATCGCAATTTTTTTCGCAAATGTAAGAATGTAAAAAGATTAACCGTGTTAACTTGATATAACAATCAAAAAATAATAAATTGTTTGAATAATGATGTTTACTACCGTATAAAAAGTATGACTTCATTTTTGCAAACTGACTCGTATTAGGTTGTAATAGAATATTTGAAGTTTAGGATAAATATTTCTTGAATGAGAAACGAAATACAAGTAAAATTGTATACCAAAACAAAATCGTTTTGTATCGTTTCTTGATTTAGGGTACTTTTTTGTAGCCTGCCAATTTGAGTTTAGGCAACCAATAAAACAAATAATAAGATGCATCAATTTTAGACACTTTGGTAAGGTAGTTAGACAACCAAAACGTTACCTATCAAATGATGGATTGCATAACTTGCAACTGCGGCAACCATTAGAAAGGCAGTTCAAATATCAATCAAGAGAGCCAGAACTGAACATAGGAAAAGTACTGAATGCTGTAAAAGGCACATTTTTAATTGTAGAATCAACACAGGGAAACAAGTATGATGCTTAATTAAGAAAGTTATAAGCCAGTTATTTCTGTTTTTTCCTTAATACACGTAATATATATATATATATATAACTCCATCCCAAAAAGCCGAAATATTTAGCCATATATTATTTCACTCACGACACGTTAAATATGAAAAGCAAATCTTATAGCAATGATTGTAATCAACAAAAACTTGTGTCAGTTGTATTAAGTAGAGAAATGACGTGTGTAATTATTTTTGTGATTTTTTTGTTTTTGTCTTAGGAATGAAAGAGAAACCAGTTACACTATGCGAAAAAACAAAGCAAATGTTCTCTTCCAAGGCTGCGTTTGAAGCAAAAATGAAAGAACTATGTGAAGCTGCTCGTCTAGGAGAAGAAGACAGATCGAGAGAGAAAATTTTATGCAAAATGTTGGAAGAAGCATTCTCCCCTGATTACCCCGACTGCGTAGCTTATCCATTTGGATCTCGGATGACTGGTCTAGGATTTCAAGATAGTGATTTGGACGTTTTCTTAGACCTACGTAAGTAGTAAAAGAATCCTTACAAATAAGTGGAAGAAATTATTGGTATTTTATGAACTACCAGCTGAAACGACTGTTCTTTGCACGAGGAGAGTTTATGGAAAGTATTTTGAGCCTTTTTTCCTCTTTGGATACGCATTTCAGTGAAAGCGTAATAATCAAAACCAAATGAATATTGTATTTTTGACAAATTTTGAACCCATACCCCTCTTAGGATATGCTCTTGAATCAAAGTAGTATGATAAATCCAATTTGAAATAGGTACTATGTGCAGAACTTATTTCAAACGCGTCAACCGTTTTACCGTGATGCGATCACAATCAACAGACAACGTCTATTTGAATGTGGCGAAAACAATTATAGAAATTGCACCCCTTCCTCAATAAAACCAGAATTTTGGATATGCTGGGACATTTGCGGGAAATTGATCTCGTCGGCTTTTCCTTCGCCACCTTCCATGCTAAAATCGGTCTTAAAGGCATCCCACTGACCCCAACAACTGTTGATTCGATACTAATAGGCCAATTGGTTCTTTTCTATTATTTTTATATATCACCTCCTTTCTACACATTATTTATTTTACTCGACGAGGAGGTCTTTGACATTGCCCTTGCCATTTCTTGGGCCAGCTGGCATGTACATTCTTGGCTAAAATTGGGCTTAAATATCATCAGAACTGTTACCATTCAACTTAGCACGCCGAAAAATATGAATTCAACACCAGTATTGGTCGTTTTGGATTATTTTAACATGTGATTACCTCCTCCCACTTCTAGGGATGCCGAAGGTGCTTTATTCCCATCGAAACATTGAAATTAAATGCCATCTGAATTATCACAAATGAGTTTATCGACTCCGAAAACTATGGATTCGACACTCATATCGGTTGTTTATAGATTATTTCTACCATTTCTCCTACAGGGGTGCTAAGGGGATTTACTCGAACATTATTTTTTCCCGTATTGTAAGTAAAATATGTATGAAGTTCGGTTAAAATTGCTCCAGTCGTTCCACAGTTACGCCGGAATATACATATATACATATGTCTGAAACAGTTTCCGAGTGAGTGACAGCCGAAAATGAGAAAAGCTTCTTTAGAGCGAAGTTTCTTCGACTAGCCATCAACGTACACTTGGCCGTCTTACGTTTCATAACAGAAAGAAACCTATACTATCCAAATCCGTAAATGGAAAGCGTACTCAATGACTGTCAAGAGGATTCCCCAAAAGTTCGTTAAGTAAAGGTGGGTCGAAATAAGCATGAGCGGAAGGGTGCATCAACAGGAAACAGAAATTCGTTTGTCGGCAAGTCGATTTTGCAATCAGATTCAATATGGTGGAAAAGATTGCAATGTTAGGGATAAGATCATTAACGGGACATTGTACAATTAGATGGATTGTTAGGTATTTGTGGCATATGCTCGTCATCAGGCAGGACTGTGCCATTCCTACGCAATCATCGGGGCGAAAATATAGTGAATGAAGACCAGGACTTTTGCGATTGTGCTGCAACGTACTCATCCGTAGCTCAGATAATTCACGCTAATTACTCATAATACGAAGCTATTTGGACACGTTCGCTTTGCTATATGTAAATTACTAAAATGAGTATCATAGAAAATGTTATGAACATAAATTGAGAAGCAAATAAAGCAAGGAATATTACATTAGGCTACAGTCCAAAACTGGTGATATGGTCTCTTGATGTTTTGCATAGTACATATCTAGTAATAGAGAAGCTGTTCTGATGAGATAATTAGCCAGATGTTATGAGTCGGATTTATTCGCTGATGCATCTGTACTGGTCAGAATAGAAGATTGTACTCACCGCCAACTTTGTAGAGAATTTGACTTCCTATAACCCGGATGGAAGTCAGCACTGAATGAACTCAGCAGCCATCAGTAGTAAGTCAGTAATTTAAAGAAAGAAAAAAAAAAGTGTTTATGTTGGTGCAAAAAGTGTATATTTTGTTACATAAATACTGTAATTGATTTTTATCCTGAAATCAAACCTAGATTTCAGAAGGCTCATATGTCTCAATGTTAGGATGCTCACCGCTGGTGTCAGGAATCCATGATTTGATCTCAGCCCATGTGAGTTTGTAGTGGACAACATCGTGTTCGTGTGTTTTCTCGAGATTCTCTCGTTCCTCCATCATTTACATTTCACCAATTCTTTCGTTTCATTAACTTTCAAAAATTATTCGTCTCCTTTAGTCTAAACGGCACAACTGTGGGACAAGAAACTAAATATCTACATTTCAAAATCAGAATTGAACACAGACGAAAAAATGAAATTTTATGAAGAAAGAATTACCGGTATTTTGGGCTTCGCTTTTATAACCTGTTTCATGTGAAAATAACGGTTATTGTGAGTTAATTCGGTTATATCTAACTGGCAGTTATCGACTCATTGGAGGAAAATGGTAACAATCAGAGCCATATCATGCTGGAATTTTGGTGGAACCGTTACATCTTTGGAAGTATATACGGCTGAGCGCCACGACATGCAAGAACTCTGGTGGTGTGAAGAGAGAACTTTCGCGTAAGGAGAGTGGGTAGACGAGGAAACATGACAGTAGAGCCTGATACAACACAATTACGTTACCTCTGGCAGTGCAGTGGAATCTTTGGTACAGGGTATATTTTTTGCTGTCAAGTGTGATTTAAACCGTGTGCAAACAAGTAGGTCTAGTTAGCCAACTTGGGAGGTGCGTATATACTCGCTGAGCTGAGATATATTTGTGTTATTGGGAAGCACAAGGAAGTTCGGTTTCCGCTCGACAGTTATAAGGAGATAAATACACAAACACGTGACTACCCAACCAGCGCACATTTATCAGCATTGATAATCGTTTGTGAGTGGTTGTGAGTAGACACAAGAGAGGTGCAACAAGGACTAGGCGGACACCAGAAGAAGTAGTTCTCGAAGATTTCACTAACAATTCTCAAAACAAACATGTGGGCCATTATGCAAGAATTGAATGTGGGTTATGTGAGTGTGTGGTAGGTACTACGTGAAGCTCGTCTCTATCCTCTTCGTGCGTAACAATTCCAAGCTACGTGCGAAGCTGATTTTGCACCACAACATTTCTCTAGTAGCTCCTTCACTTTTCCCAAGCTTATACTATTACCGATAGGCAGGCTCCACACGCGAGGATATTTTTAATTCTGCAATAGTCATGTTTGGGCCGTGGATAGTTCACACATGTTCGGCAGCAAAAATGGCAGGAGTGAATATTTGTTTTCTTCTCGGCTCTCACACCTTTCCGCGACACTTGAGTGGTGCGGCGTATCTAGAGTTTTAGCAGAATTCGTTATCACAACTTCTTGAGGACATTTCTCTGCAAATAGATAATGTTGTTCCAAGAGGGTGAACATTCTCACATTTCGATTGCCAATTCCGCGTGTATCCTTTGATATTCTTCCGATACCCCCGTGAAGTTAGCGACCAAAAGTTTAAAAAATCGTTATATTTTTAGAGTTCTGAGTAGCACTCAAAGAGTTCTAGAGTTCCTGCTAGGTTAAACCAATAGTTCTGGGTAAATAAAGATTTTATAGCGATATTAAAGTTTCGGTGCTAACCACGCAAAACCAAAAGCTTAAGATGTCTATATTTTTTTAGAGTTCTGAGTAGCACTCGAAGAATTCTAAAGTTCCTCATGAAAATTCAGAAGAGTTCTCGCAAAATAAGGGAGTAAACGGGAAATAAATGTTTCCTCATAATCTGCTGACCACACAGGCAATCGATGCAAATCATTAACAAATATATAACACGTGCGTAATAAACCTCAACCAATGTTATACAAAACATTATAGAAATCGACAAGTGCTACTCAAAACTCTGATCGGACCTCTATTTCATTACGAAATGAAAGAGTTCTATCACCTTGTTCACAGACGGTTCGCGAATAGCCCATAAAATGTTGACTAAAATTGTTATAAATAAATATTTAACCATTCTACGAACAGAACTTGAAAGAACTTGAAGAGTATTATTAAGAATTCTGATGAAAAGTCTATTTTATTATGAAATAAAAGAGTTCTATCACCTTCTTCACAGTCGGCTTGAGAGGGGCCCATAAATTGTTGATTTAAATTGTTATAAATAAAAATATATATCATTCTACGAACAGAACATTAAAGAACTTGACGAGTGTTAATTAGAACTCTCATCAGAACTCCATTTAATTGCGAAATAAAAGAGTTCTATCACCTTGTTCACAGTCGGTTGGCGAGTGGCCCATAAATGGTTAATTTAAACTGTTGTAAATAAAGTTTAAAATTTCTACGAACAGAACTTTATAGAACTTGACGAGTGCTAATCGGAACTCTCATCAGAAGTGTATTTCATTGCGCAATAAAAGAGTTCTTTCACCTTATTAACAGGCGGATTGCAAATGGTCAATAAATGTTAATTAAATTGTTATAAATAAATATTTAACCATTCTACGAACAGAACTATATAGAACATGATGAGTGCTACTCAGAATTCTTATCAGAACTCTATTTCGTTGCGAAATAAGAGAGTTCTGTCACCTTGTTCACAATCGGCTCGCGATTGACCCATAAATTGTTAATTTAAATTTTTATAAATAAAGATTTAACCACTTTACGAACAGAACTTAATAGAACTTGAAGAATGCTACTCACAAGTCTCATCAGAATTCTATTTCATTGCGAAATAAAACAGTTCTAAAAGCACTCGTCAAGGTCTATAAAGTTCTGTTCGTAGAGTTTTAAAACCTTATTTATAACAATTTAAATTAACAATTTATTTGCCACTTGCGAACCAACTGGGAACAAGGTAATCGAAGTCTTTCATTTCGCAATGAAATAGAGTTCTGATGAGAGTTCTGAGTAGCACTCGTCAAGTTCTATATAGTTCTGTTCGTATAACGGTTAAATCTTTATATATAACAATTTAAAATAACAATTTATGGACCATTTGCGAACCAACAGTGAACAAGGTAATAGAACTATTTTATTTCGTAATGAACTACAGTTCTGACGAGAGTGCTGAGTACCACTCGTCAAATTCTATAAAGGTCTGTTCGTAGAATTTAATTTTTTTTTTATATAACAATTTAAGTTAACAATTTATAATGGTTAAATCTTTATTTGTAACAATTTAAATGAACAATTGTACCGTGTCATGCGAAAACGAACTAAGCGCCAATTTCATACTTTTAAGAAAATTACGTTTAAAGGTTGATGTCCAGCATTAAGGTAGCCGTAATCTAAAGTGAAATTATGTTTCTTTTTTTGGAAAGGTGTTGGTTTTCCTCTCTTTTCGATTGTGCAAAAAGTTCTAATGCTTATCAGGAACCAATCGTCGCATTTACGTGGATTTTCAAAATTTGGCGCTTAGTTCACTTTTGCATAACACGGTACAATTTATGGGCAAATCGCGAACCGACTGTGAACCAGGAGATAGAACTGTTTTATTTTGCAATGAAATAGAGTTCTGATGACACTTCTGAGTAGCACTCGTTAAGTTATAAAAGGTTGGGTTCGTAGAATAATAGAGTTCTGATGAGAGTGTTAATAGTGTTTTGATGAGAATTCTTAATAATACTCCTCAAGATCTTTCAAGTTATGTTCGTAGTATGGTTAAATATTTATTTATAACAATTTTAGTCAACATTTTATGGGCTATTCGCGAACCGTCTGTGAACAAGGTGATAGAACTCTCATATTTCGTAATGAAATAGAGGTCCGATCAGAGTTTTGAGTAGCACTTGTCGATTTCTATAATGTTTTGTGTAACATTGGTTGATTTTTATTAGGCACGTGTTACATATTTGTTAATGATTTGCACTGGTTGTCTGTGTGGTCAGTAGATTATGAGGAAACATTTATTTCCCGTGTACTTTCTTATTTTGCTAGAACTCTTCTGAATTTTCATGAGGAACTTTAGAACTCTTCAAGTGCTACTCAGAACTCTAAAAATATATCGATTTTTTAAACTTTTGATCGCTAACTTCACAGGGGTTCTTCCGACAGTAAGTGATTGGATGGAAGTGCGCTGGTCCTTGGCCTCCGCGCTCTCCGGATTTTCCTTCCCTAGACTTGTTTCTGTGGCCTTGTATTGAGCATATCTCAAAAGAATTTGACACCATCCGAAGTGAGGGTGCTTTCTCAGAGTACGACGAAACATGGTACGTCGGTATAGACGTTGCAATGAAGTTGGTGACAACATTTTGAACACCTGTTGTGAGTGTACCAAGCAATAATGTTCTACATACAATTAATCTCGAAGTCATTTATCTTATGCCTAGCAGTGCTTTGTCTTGCTCCTGACATTGTTGCTACACCCTGATTCTCAAGTTCTTTACCCGCACACCCAATGTTCACACCTATCATGATGAGTGTAGTGTTTTCAAGACTGTCTACAGCCTCATCTGTCCCTTAACGGGTAGCACATTCATTAAGTCCCTGGTGCTCATTCACTACATTTTTGTCTAGCTTGTTGCCTAGAGATGCCATACCTCTGGCTGATGACGGGCGTCGCCACAAATACGTAACAATCCTTATTGTTGTACCGCCCCTAAATGATCTGTATCCGTGAGATTCATTTCATCTCTAAAATGGTCCTTCTTCTCTGTACTTATGCAATCATGCATAACATTGAAAAAACTTCCGCCGTGTTGAATCTGATTGCAATATCGACTTGCTGTCAACAGATTCCTGTTTCCTAGTAAGCACTTCTTCGTCCATATTTATTTCGATCCATCTTTACTTTAGAGACTGTGGGGAAATCCTTCACGTCCTATGAGTATTCCGTTTCGCATCATTGCGACGCTTTCCATATACAGTTTTTACAGTACAGTTACGAAATCCTAGACCGCCAGGTATACTTAATAACTAGTCGAAGAAATATCTTCATTTTCGGCAGCCTCTCACTTGAAAAATATGCGGTTTCAGACATGTTTATATGAACGGTTTTTTTAGTGTGTAGAATCACCTCCCAAATTTATGGCACTGAGTTCATGAACACCATATACTGATTTATAAGAAATGGACATTTTATGTGAAATACTCGATATATCTGTGAAAAAGAAATTACATGTATAAACAGTATGGATTAAAGAAAAATTAAGGTGTCACATTATCATACACATGAGGAGTAAAATTTGCTTGTACGGTAATCTTTATAATCTTGCGAAAGAAGTGGAAAGAATACGCAAGTTAAAATTTAAAAAAATAATCAAAGTATTTAAGATATGCTGTGAATGAATAGATAATGTAATTCATCACAATATTACAAAGGTGTGCTTTTATTGACGTCATAACCTACCATTTCTTACGTTCTTTCTTGCTCTGTTGTACATTTCTTTGGCCGTGTCTTTAAAGTTCTCTTTGTATTTGTGTCCAAAATTTAACAAATATGATTTTCCACAAGACGGATGCCCGACCCTTAACGAGATCACAGGGAAATTATATGCAATCTGTCTGAAGTGTATGGACTGGCTATTGTGATGAATGTCCGGCCCATAACGGTGTCAGTGAAATTGTATGGAATCTGAACGGTAGATGTGTGGGCAAAATGGCCGGTTATCGTGGTAGATGCTCGATGCTCACAGCAATAGATTATTATTTGTATGTAGTTTGAAACTTTCACTACGAGAAATTGATATTTTTCAAAGGTTCTCGAGTATTACTCAGTGTAATTTTAATTTTAGAATTGACGAGAATTTTGCCAACGTATGTATGAGATACAGACTCTGAAGAAACTGATGACATGATCAGCAAAGGGTATATGAGCCGTAGGCCTGCAATTTAATATGAATTCCAACCACCGTAATTCGTTCAGATTTCAGTAGTCTCCTACCGGGAATCGAACCCGGAACCATATGCATCAAAAACACGCGTTTTAGGCATCGGACCAGTGAGGAATACTAATCTAATCATGTTCGTAGCACATGTATTTGAATTTTTGAGAATGTGTTCATTAAAATTTAAATTTGCATCTTTCTTTTCCCACATAATACTGTAGAACTAGAAAGGTTATGAATTCTTTATGCAAATATTCACGGCATTCACGCTGGATTTTTTATGTTCCATGCCAAGATAAAATTTTCCAGACTATATTTTAGGGAAATTAGAACGTTGTGCTGACCATTAATCTCCTATAGCTACAAACGTATTCGTAAAATATTTTGTAGGCTTTCATAGACGCTACAGGTGTTAAAAGTGTAACTATTATTGAAAATATATGACAGTCATTAAAAGAAATGCTAACTTCAAATTAGAAATATTTTTGATGGCTCCCATCTCCTTATATAGCAATCCCTATTCATCCATGTTTTAGTACAACTGCTGTATTTTTCTTAATATTCCAAAATATAAAACTATACATACGAATACGTAACAAGACAGATAACAATGTATGCATATGAAAGACATGTTTTTGTATAGTACAAACATTTTTAAGTAACATGTACGTTGGTGATTAATTCCACTTCCAATCTTCAACTTTTTACTAGTATGTTTTTCTCATTTCTTTCAATTTCTTTTGTTAACTTCTGAAGGCTTTTCTTTATTTTACTTCAGCTCTTCTAGCGCTGCAGAAGCATTCTTTCTTTTTTTTAAATGATTTTTCTCAGCTTTAGCTGTTACTTTTTCCTCTGGATAGCCTCTTATAAGTTGACATTTGCATTTCTTGCTGCATGTATTAGTCGTTTGGAGATAGTCAGTAACTAAATACCTCTGTAGAATGTGTCAGCATCATGTTTTAATCTCTGTGAAACTTGATACTCTTCGTGTAAATTGTCCACAATATTCCTTATTCAAAGAGAATTCCATGTGATAATACTAGAATCTTCTTAACAAATAATGAAAAATAGATGTTACGTCAAAAACTCCTAGCTATGTCGAAATTACTCTTTCTTGTCTTTACTAGGTAATTCTTGATACATATGTCATTGTAAAGTAGCTTTACTCCATCAGCAACAGAACGAGAGAAATAATGCTCTCTTTCTTGAATCAACTTCTTTCTTCTAATTAAATATTAGTTCTGCCTGGGACATTAATATATGTGGTTAACAATTGCTAAAAATCTACGTAAAGAGTTAACCCGTTATGTTTATTTATATATGGTAAATTTGTTTTATTTTCTATTTCATCGTTTGTACTGTAGGAATCCATTTTTTTTTTTTTTTTTTTTTAGGTGACATGCCATTTTGCATAGATTCTATTTTGAGCCGCTGAGCACCAAAAAAAAAAAAAAAAAGTTTGCTTTCTTAAGCTTAAACAAAGAAAATATTGCAGAAAATATTTGCGCTCAAGATCGGACTTTGATGTAAACTTTTATTATTATTATATTTCTTTAACAAAATCTACAAAATATCTCGAAAGTGTCAACATTTGTGTCTTGGAAAATTTATGACAGTGTGTATTTCCAAGAAATTGTTTTGTTTGTTTTCATCAGTTTTAATAAAGTTTATTCATAATTACTTCTGGAGTTTTGAACATTAACATTGAAACAATCATGACATATATAATAAATTTATTCATATAGAAAGTAGTAGAATTTCTCCCAAGACTCTTACATACCTTACAAGTGTTAGATACGAGTATGCCTATTATCCAGCAGCTGTTAATCCTGGAGTTCTTGGCACACACGGTCCTACATGTGACGGTCGATTTTAACGAATGTTTCCGCGATTCTGTGTCGCAGTTCTGGTAAATCACGTGGCATAGGAGGTACCTAGATGAGATAATGAGTGTCACCCTGCATTCCATTTACCCGTACTGAAATAGGTAATTACCCTATCTTCTAGACCGGCCGTTTTAAATGCACTGGTCTCGTAAGTGCGTTATTCAAAGCCACAGGACTTAGAAATACTGTTGCTACCACCTCTGGAAGCTTATATTCTAATCCTCCCATAGAGGAGATAATGGAGTAAGTCCATCAAACTCAACAGCCCTAGTTTCCGAACCCCAGACTCTATAGACAGTGTTAAGTGTTTCCAGTTCTGTCCACTGGTAGAGTGAGCCTCCGTAGCGAGCAGAGGTCTACCATCATTAAGCAGTGATGGCATCCGAACGTTATAAGGCAAGCACACCTCCCTCTTGGAGCAGAAGGTCTCCAAGTTACCAAATCCAACGGTATGACCATAGTCCGGCAGGGTCCAACCCAATCCAGGAGCCCTGGACTGACCCAAGACTCTTGGTTCTTGGTCCTGCCTCCCTACTGGTCGTTTAACGCGCCCAACCAACCACCTTCTGGTTCCAAGGCCAGGCGTTATTCGGCCATTTGCTAAGGTATCCCGGAAACTTCCCTTCCAGGAGGGGCGAGAGGTGTTAATGCCCTGCCTACCTCGTTTTACGGAAGAATTACATCGTACATTACTGGAACAAATTACTGATATAGACCATCCGTTCGAGACGGAATATTGCTATTTGCAAGGCATCAATCGCACTTCCCCAGCAGGGGTAGCAACAATACCTACCTCACAATGGTATCGTGGTGACGTATCATGTATACTTCCGGGCCCAGTGGTCCGTGTTAATGACTTATTTGGAAGGCTAGTGACCACACAAGCTTTCACATCTTCGCTCTATAGACTCGGGCTCTATGAGGAAGAGCTAAGTACAGGAGGCAGTGTTTTAATTCTCTTAAGTCGTGTGAATATCAATTCAAACAAGGAGTGTTTGACAGGTGTTCAGTGTATTTGGACTTATCCTCCTGCCTCTTTCTCAGCAGAGATCGGAACCGGCCATGGCAGGGTTAGGAGGTACACTCATGTCCAAAATGATTGCCGCATACTATAACTGTCTTCTTGTAATAATGATTTTGCAGGGTACTTTTAAAATACTGATACTATGTGTATAGTCGGGAAATGTATATTTGTGGTAAATTTCATAGGAAAAGAATTATAAATACGAAAATTAGAATGAGTAAAACAAAATATTGGTAAATGGACAAAAAAGTTTTATTTTCGTTTTATTGTTCTTATTTATTGCTCTTTTGATATGAAGTTTTCCACACATATCTGCTGATCGTACACATACTAACATTATAAGAAATACCGGGCGAATTCGTCATCAAATTATATTCCTACAACATATTTATAGACATGCGACAATAATTTTGGACATGATTGTACATACACGTAATCTTTGATGTAACCCCATCACATTTGACTTACATTCAGCGAATTCTAAGACACAGTAAGCCTTCTTTTCACCACAAAATGTCGCCAAGTTGTTGCTTGTGCTCTAGTGACTAAATCTCCAACTTCGTGTCACTCATCGTTGCTGTAAAATTGAAGTGTCTGTCATGGTTGTTTCAATATCGGAAGGAATTACAAATAACCCTATATTAGTTTTATATTAATTTAGGTTTAATATGGAACGATATAATATTAAAGAAAGGTGTCTTATATATACACATAGGCATGTTGATCATCATCATTATCATTATTATATTATTATTATTATTATTTAGATTGCTTCGTTACTAAAATTATATGTTTTTGTTTTACAGATTTAATAAATGACGATGAAGAATGTGATGATTTCACGTTTCAAGAAAAGGTAGTCATGGCCGCAAAGAAAATATTGAAAAAGCATACAGAATGTACGAATGTGATTGCAATACCGAAGGCACGAACACCTATAGTAAAATTTCTACATGTACCAACAAAAATTAATTGCGACGTTTCTTTCAAACACTGCCTTAGTGTTCGCAACACTGGTCTTGTGAAATTTTGTCTCTCCTTGGATGAAAGAATTAAACAAATGATAACAGTGTTAAAGTACTGGGCTCGAAACAATGACATATCAGGTGCAGGTCGCATTACTAATTATGCATTGGTAATGATGGCCTTCTTTTATTTGCAACAGCTTAAAGAACCTTTGCTTCAGAGTGTACACAGTCTTCAGAGTTTGTGTGCAACGAAAAATTTCGTGGCTGGGTGGAACAGTAATTTCTGTGATGATATTAGTCGATTACCAAACACCAAAAACAAGCAGACGGTCATAGAGCTTTTGCACGGTTTTTATACATTTTATGCTAGTTATGATTATGACAAAGAAGTTATTTGTCCACTGTTAGGTAAGTCTGTTCCTAAAGCTTACTTTGCTAAAGGAAATGAAAAAGAATTACCTGATGAAATGAGCTTGTACAAAACCAATGTGACTAAACCCATGGCAGAAAGACTAAAAATAGAATCTGCGATGTGTATTCAGGATCCTTTTGAACTTTGTCATAACTTAACCAGAGGTGGTGGGAAAAGACTTGTCAAGAAGTTGAAGGAGCTCTGTGTGTTGACATCAAAGTTGAGTGAAAAATTATTGTAGTATAGGGAATGTTAAAACTATCGGGAAAGACCTAATCATGGTTGGGATCATTAGGTATAAATATTACTTTTTAATGATTCAAATGTGGGGCACAGCAAAGTGATAAAGTACCTGGATAACATGCACATTAGTAATCAAGTGATAAATTTGCTTATAATGGCAGACTGAAAACGTAGATTCAAGTCAATGGTTGGTGATTGTGAAATTTGAGCTTCATTAATTTAATAGGTTGTGTAAATGAAACATGACAGTTTAGTTATATTTTAAACTTTAGTTTATTCAGTAATTCTATTGCAGTTCACGCAGTTGTAGTGTTATATGTAATTTGTATTGAGGTAGATAACAAAAAGAGTGCTATATAGCATTGAAATTAAAAGAAAATCCGTAAGGGCTGTTGTATTACGTTAGAGCACATACAAAGGCCTTGCATTTTGTTTTCGAATGCCGATGCTTCGGCATTTTGCATCTGGAATGAGGTTTTTTTTTTTATGCTGAATGAGTGAACATTTTGTTTCTATGATACATTTCTTTAAAAAAAAAAGATAATCCGAGAACTGGTTGATGACTATACAGTAAATGCACTCTTAAGTAGAAATAAATATACTCAAAACTTATAATACACTACATACATTTCTTCAGTATAAGATATTTATTCATGATTTTCTTGTTCATTGTTAATGCAACAAGTTTGGAAAAAATTCCATAACTGCTCAATTAAGGATTTCAAAACTTCACAATCACTCTTCTTTAAACGTGCGGTAAAACTCATAGGTAATAAATCCTTTATAATGTCCAGTGTAAAATAGTTCAAAACAAAATGCATGTACTTTTCAGATGAAAACTAGTTTTGTGTATGATGCTCGCGATCAAAATTTTGAGGCGCGTGTGTCTACTTATAAGATATATTCGCGAAGTGTCCCCTCGGGATTCATGTAAAATTGATTCAATGCAAAGTACTCCGCGGCCCAATGTGTACTGTACTAATTTTAGCGGCCCATGCCAGTAATTTGCATATTAATGGGCCTTCATACACTATCAAGAAATCACCGGTCACCCCACAACTTTCGGAATGAAGCAAATCATGACGTATCTAATATCGAGTAGGACCTTCTTTGGCCTGGATCACAGCATGTATCCTCCGAGGAAAGCTTTCCACCAGTTGCTGATATGTATCAGGTGGGATGGCAGCCCATTCCTCTTGCGAGGCGGTTCCGAATGCGGCAGGTGAATTTGGACGAGTTGGTCTGGACCTTAAACGCCGCTCCGATTTATCCCACAGATGTTCCACGGGATCCAAATCAGGCGATTGAGGAGGCCTCTGGAGTCGTTGCACATTGTTCTCGTCATACCGCAGCATAACAATGGCAGCTTTATGGCAAGGGGCATTATAATCCTGATAGTAACATGGGTCCATTCCAAAGAATTTCCACAATGCGGGAAGCACTGAATTGTTCAAAATATCCAGATAATTTGCCCTCTTCATGTTACCAGACACAACAACAAGCGGACATAGGCCGAACCAACAAAATGCACCCCACACCATTACACCACCACCACCAAATTTCACTGTTGGCACAATGCAGTCTGGTAAGAAGCGTTCCCCGGGTTGTCGCCACACACCCACCCTACCATCTGACATGAAACAGTGTAGCGTGATTCGTCACTCTATAACATGTTTTCATTGGTCTAGGGTCCAATTTCTATGAGCCTTACACCATGCCAACCTCCTGGCTTTGTTCCTTGGAGTGATGTGTGGTTTGTGGGCAGCTGCTGTACCATGGAAACCAAGTGCATGCAGTTCTGTCCTGACACTTCGGTGAAACTGATGTGTCCGATGCAGTGTGAAACTCGTGGATGGCAGATGCAGCTTGACGGCGATTGCTGGACACTACTCGCTTCAGCACTCTCCGGTCCCTGTGCGTCAATTTCTTGGGTCGTTCGGGCCGTTTAGAGACACTGGTGACACCGTGACGTTTCCATTTCAGGATTACATCACCCACCGTTGATTTTGGGTGGCGTAATTGGGCACGATTCGACAAATCCGCAGTATGACAGCTGATGACGACTCCCCTATCGAACTCGCTAAGTTCTTGTCTATGCGCCATTCTCAGTCAAACTGACTCCTCGCCACGATCACTGATAATGCCTTCTGCATCGAAACAAATGACTGGTGTCGTGCAGGTTGCTCTGGATTCCTTACGGCGATGCCCTAGCGAACTGACCGGTGACTATTTGATAGTGGATATCCGGAATTCCATCATACACTACTTCAACGCTCGGACACAAAATTGCTTTTTGTTTCGTTAGATGCAACTGCACATGAATGTAGGAATATGCAAAACAAATTGGATAAAGTACTGCTTCTCTCACACATGTTACCCACCCCGGCCGCCATATTGGATTCAACTTTCGGTTTTTCAAATGGGAATAGGTGCATGTGATTCATCAAATTCATGTACAGTTTTCTCGGAAATTTACTGGTGTACTGAGTTTTACCGCAGCTTGTACCGTTTGGAAGGTATTGCATATTTAATCCCTCCAGGCACTTAGCGAGTAGACATTGCAGAGTAATATAAGTCACGCTTACGTTTTTGATGTTAACAAATCAAAATAATTTCTAACTAGAAGTATAATGTACAACATTGGTGTCATGATCTTATTACGTTTCTCTGAGTGACTGTTATTACTTCCATATTACTATAACAAGGAAGTATTGTAGTACGGTCAAAATGCCTAATGTAAATCCAGATACGACCAGATTTGAGTGAAGACCTACCATTTCCGTATTGACATCTGTGTGTCTGTATGTACGTTTTCAGAGAATATTTCGTCAACGATAAATCACGTAAAAGTTTACATATACACACGAGACCTTGCATAGCTTATTTGGTTCAATAATTGTGAAGTGCCCGACATCTAACATGCAATTACCTTCCAAATGGTACAAGCTACGATAAAACTCACTACACCAATGACTTTCTGAGAAAATTGTACACTCATGTTCAAAATTATTGTCGCATGTCTATAAATGTGTTGTTGCAGGAATATAATTTGATAACGAATTCGTCCGGTATTTCTTATAACGTTACTGTATGTATAATCGGCCAAGACATGTATGTGGCAAATTTCATGTCAAAAGAGCAGTAAATAAGAACAATAAAACAAAAATGAAACTTTCTAGTCCATTTAGCAACATTTTGTTTTACTCATTCTAATTTTAGTATTTATAATTCTTTTCCTATGAAATTTACCACAAATATACATTTCACGATTATACACACAGTATCAGCAATAAAAGTACCCTGCAAAATCATTATCAAATTATGTTCTTACAAGAAGACAGTTATATGTATGCGACAATCATATTGGACATGACTGTACATGAATTTGATGTATTACATGGACCTATTCCCATTTGAAAAACCGAAAGTTGAATCCAAAATGGCGGCCGGGGTGGGAAGGTGTGTCAGAGAAACAATACTTAATCCAATTTGTTTTGCATATGCCCACATTTCATGTCCACTTGCATCTAAAGAAACTTGTGTCTGAGCGTTATAGAAGTGTATGATTGAATTTCGGCTATATGAAGGTCCATAAAAATGCAAATTACCAGTATGGGCCGCTAAAATTAGTACAATACACATTGGGCTGTTGAGAATTTTGTGTTTGAATCAATTTTACACGAATCCCAAGGGGAGACTTCGCGAATGTACCTTATTAGAGGTGAATCTGAAGACCCTGGTAAAAAGAAAGTCACAAGAAAGACATTTTTTATAATGGGAAAGTAAAAAGGAGTAAAAGTACGTATCAGGAGTAAAAGTGGTAGAGCGTTCACCTTTGGTGCTTGGGGTCCCGGGTTCGATCCCAGCCCCTGCCAAGTAAACTGTGGTGGACAAACACCGTGTACGTGGGTTTTCTCGGGGTTATCCGTTTCCTCTCACTTTCTTCATTCCACCATTTCATTCATTACTCATCATCACCGTCTCCTTTAGCCTAACCGGCATAAGCGTGGGACGTAAAACTCAAAGATTTCATTTTTTCAATAGGACATTTTAAAATTCATGTTCGCTTTCGTCCATATCGCTGCGCTCCAGTTTTCAACTATAAAGCAGCAGTAGTTTACCATCACTGATGAGTTACCAGAAAAATATCTGTGAAAAACTATGTATTTCGGTTTAAACATTTTTAAACAAAACTACTCTTATTTCCTTATGTCAATTTATTAACACCTCACACAGAACAATTATGCTTGAATCATTGCTATTCCTTCATACATAGATTTACTGTTGAAAATTAACTTGGACACTAGGAAGGATCAGAGCATAATATGAAAATTCAAAAAGTGTCAATTTTTGTGGCATTTCTCGTTTTACCTGTATAGTCTTCATGTGATTTTCAGTATAAATGTTTATTTTTAGGAGAGTATGTAGTCCCCAGCAAGCAAAATTGCATACATGTTGTTCCCTCTCCTTAAATGTTTCTTCTAAATAACTTTACAACGGATGGGCGAATTTGAGAACATATTTCTTGGTTGTAAACGAAACATTAATCTCTGTTACACACCGAAAACTACTTTCGAATTAATGCTTTGCTCTGAAGTTATTTACAAAAGAACATGTAGGAGAAAATTGCTGTGTAACTGACGAGTGTAGCAGCAACACATTTATAATCAAACGCAACTACTTCAGTGTCCCAACAGTTATGCTTGCTTGCTTCAAGCTTCCTGGGAAGACAGTCGATAAAATAGTTGAAGACAGGTTTTATGCAGGAAGTAAATTCCATGCAACACTTAAGATTCACCGATTTTGGAAGAAGAAAACCAGACTGCAAAGTCAGTTTTTGCATTATTGTAATCCCGAATAATTTTTTATCTTTCTACGTAGGGATGCGATGAATATTCTCAGTGCCAGCCGCGCACGTGTATCTTCAAAATAATAATAATAGCATTAAACATTTCATTGTTTTGAAATATATATATTATTTTCTGGACAATACCAATATGTATATGTATACTTGCCAATCTAACAGTCGATGGATTTTTTTGGTGACTTTTAACATACAATATATTGTTGACTCTCTTCGAGGTGTATATGGAATTTATTCTATTTTTATAAGTCATATGTTAATGAAGAAGCTGGTACGAAGAGAATTGCTATTTATCTTGTCAGTAGCTTCAGTGAGTTTGGATTGCATGAGGCTAAAGTAACCAAAATTTAGAAATAAAATTTAAGTCCTTTACATGCCAATATTTACATAAATAAGCCATCCTCTGAGAAAACATAAAGTCCTCTTTTTCTTCTTAATGTATTTTGTTTATTAATTTTAGGAGTTTTTAGACAACTGTAAAAGTAAGCTAATTTTGTGCTATTTGTTCGTCCAGTTTACAAATTTTAAGATGTTTACATTTTGTTGTTTATAAGTTTGATTGTTAGAAGCTCAGGGGGAAAATATTGGTACAGTTGTATGTATCAACTTATACACATTGTAAGTCCCAACTGTTGTATGCACAGTGGAGGAAAATAAAATGTCTCTCTTTCAGTGTATTAAGTCAGCAGAATTTAAAAACCTTTGTAGTGGATCTTCCTTTATTGAAGCGAGCGTTAGCGAGGCTTCTATCATTCGACTCGATTGCCATTCGCATGTGTATCCGTCCGTCTGTTCCACGATAACTTTCTTGATTTTAACAAAATTTGATATGTACTTTTCTTTAACATGCAAAAATAACCCATTTTTTTGGGATTGCGATCCATAAAGGATAAGAGGGTAAAATCAGCCTCATGTTCCAAGTCTGAAAACTTCTGAACGCAAAACAATTGAAGACCTGAAGTCTGAATCGATCTAAGTGTCATTTTCTGAAGTTTCGAGTTATAACCGGAACGATGGTCTATGGGCCAAGCCAGTTTAAGTATATTCGGATCTAAGTGCCAAACCTGTGCGTAGTAGTTCAGATCATGCCAACAGAATGCGTGATGTGTATGTGCACGGCACGAATTCTCGAGGAAAAACATCATTATCTCAAAACTCTTCAAATGGCACTTAGATCTTAATTTACTTCAGGTCTTCAATTATGCAGGATAATCACAAAAAAACTATTCGATTTTGACAAAACTTTATATAATAGGAGATTTCGATTATCCCCACAGTTTCAGATTAAAATTACCAATAGTGAGAGGGTGAATTACCCTTTCACCAAAATTGATTTATATATATATATATATATATATATATATATATATATATATTTAAGAAATATGTTTCATGAAAATTTTATTTTAAAAAGATGTTTGATTTTGATGTAATGTACTGAAAGTTCTTTAAGGCTTCCGAATCATCCCCTCTGGATGAACTTACGACCACGGAGGAGTAAAAGTGAATTAGCCCCCCTCCCGTTTTTTTGTAAGAGAGTTCAACGATAACTAGTAATAATCATTCGATTTTGTTAGTGTTTTCTTTGAGGATTTCCCACAGTCCTCAGCGTTCGAGATTTTTAAAAAAAGTTGTAAATTCCCTCCCTTATATAGGATGAATACCTCCTCATATTTGATTAAAAAGATATGTTCCACAATAAATGTAGTAAAAAATAATTTTGATTCAATATGACCTTTTTTAGGGCTTCACAATTGACAACGGGAGAGTGAACTTTTCTCTAGTCCCCGGGATGTAGAAATATGTTCCGCATTTCCTACCTAAATTTATTCGATTTTGATACAATATGATGAGTATGTTCATTGAGGTTCTCACACAATCCACTTCATATCAGTCAAATACAAGCAATCAGCCCCCCGACCCCAATACACACCATAATCTTTAAAAAAAAAAATGTATTCTACCGTAGCTTTCGTACAATAAAATCAAATGATTTTGGTTAAATATGGCGTAAATTTTTCTGAGGATTCACACTCGTTTTAATTGATGTTGAAATGGATCAATAATGGGAGACTGAATTCGTCCTTCCCTATTTGGAAATAAAGTATTTTAGTGACAAATTCGTAAAAATACTACGATTTTTCGTAAAACATACAAGAGGTTATCGGAAAATTTTAATTATCATCCAGAAATTAGGGTAAAGACATGCCGAAGAAATCTCGCAGTCAAGGTCGAGGTTTAAGTCGCGGTCGCTACCTCGATGTCTAAGTCGCGATGGATGAAGGCAGGGTGGATTGATTTAAATCACATGATATTTATAATAAAAATCGAATTTCGAAATAAATTAATTTAAAGTGAAAGTAACAGTCAGATTGTATAACTATAAAGTATCAAATTTTAGACCAGTCGAATCATACTGGACTGAAGTCTAGGTCAACTTATACGCTAGGCTTCTAAAATATTTGACCTAAGTCTCGAAGTTTTGAACCGGTAACGAGATAATCCTGCTTTCTTCTCTTCGTAAAACAGGGTTTGTAAATCGTTAACTGCTGCACCAGAAAAATCATTTCGACATTTAAGACGAAAATCGTTTTGTGTGCGCGTCTGTCTGTCTGTTCCAAGATAATATGGGTGATTTAGGGAGGTCCGACCCCCCCCTCCTCTCCCCGAAACTTGAAAATTTTGTACATTTTACATAACTTTAGGCGAAATTTATGTATTTTATATTATTAAATCACTGAAGAAAATAAATCACTTTAGCTTTGGCCCTCACTTGCTTTATGTTCAGCTGTGTTAGTTTTAGGGTTCTTTAACCTCCTCTGTGGCAAATTTACGTTTTCTTTTTACACTCATTGAAGGAAAATGTATAATATACTGTACATATTTTTCATTTCTTTGTTTTAACAATGAGAAACACTGGACTGTTACTCAAATACATTTGTCCTCATATAAGTGCAGTGTTTTGTTGTTCATTGAAGTCCTAAGTTCGATGTACAGTATACTGTACAAATCCACTGAGGTTAACAGTTAATTTTCTCTCCTTTCGACATAATTATGACTAATGTATTGTCCAAAGCTTGGTGGTTTGTCTGTGCCACCGCTTTCCATCGGGTGAAGATGTCCTGATATAGGGACTAGGGATTATATTGAATTCAACCATATCTCAGAGGGGAGGCGAAGCCCCCTACGTTTTAGTGTCGCCCTCCTGAGTTGCATATAAACACTTACATAAGGTATATCAGGGTGTTTCAAAACAACACGGACAATCTTTGAGAGGAGATTCCTGACATCAAGATAACACAAAAAGTATAGACCAACGTGGGTGCACAAATGCTTCCTTTCGGAGTTATAGGCTGCCAAAAACTTGAAAAAATGAAGTTTAAAGGTTCATAGCTTCAAAACTACGAGATTTACCGTAGTCGGGTCAAGAATTCACTTAGGAACTAGTACGTGCACTATCCAAAAGTACATGCTTCAGAATCCTAAAGTATTCACGCAAAAAATTTTATAGAGGCAGTTTGGCTACAGGCATATAATTCGAAGTACTCACCAACTACCTCTATAAAAGTCGTTGCGAAAGTACCACATGATTCTGAAACATGGATAGGGCACATACTAGTTCCTAAGTAAAGTCTTGACCGAACCACGGTAGGTCTCATACTATTGGAGCTTGTTTTCGGCAGCCTATAACTCCGAAAGGAAGCATTTGTGCACCCAGGTTGGTCTATACTTTTCGTCTTATTTTGGTGTCAGGAATCACACCCTAAACGTTGTCGGTGTTGTTTTGAAACACCCTGTATATATATATATATATATATATATATATATATATATATATATATATATATATATATATATATATATATATAATGTATGTATGAAGTAACGGTATTCGAGTCCTTCTTGAACCTTATTAGTGCCCACTGAGTATAAAGTTTGAATTACAGTGCCTAGAGACCTATAGTTTAATATAGATTTCTAACCACTTCAGTACTTATCGGGGTTCGAACTCGGAACCCTTTTGATGCAAGGCGGTGAGCTCAACCATTGCTCCACCGGGGAAATCACCATTCGACATTTAAGACGAAACTTGTGTGTGAGCGTCTGTTTATTCCTAGATAATAGAGGCGTATTTAGGGCAGGGTAGGTCTGAAAAGTTTTTTTTAAAAAAAAGAAAAAAAGAACAAAACATGCGTTTAAAACATGAAAAAGATGTTCAAAATGTTTTAAAAACACACGAAAAAAACATTTTGAACAGTTTAATAAAACAGTATTTTAAATATATATTTCAAAATCGTATAATAACGTGTTACGATTTTTTGCTCTTTACTTGCAACCAAACTCTTCATTTACTTTATCCTCGTTAAGACTACAGCACAGAATATTTCAGTACAGATTAGTAAATCTCAACTTATTTCCTACCATGACCCCCTTTTATTACATCCTCTTGCCAGTGACTCTCATAAGTACTTTCTTGGTTGTAATAAGCTTTTTTAGGTAGATTTTAAAATTTACCTACTATGGAGATTTCACGCAGTTTATCAATATACAGGATGAAAAAAAAGTTCACTACCCTTGTGTGTTGAGAACGGGTTGAGGGAGAATGATGAAATTTGGAAGTGGTCTGACACATCAGATGGTGCTATCAAGCATCATGGCGGCCATCTTTGTATTCGAAATTCCAAATGCAAAGAGAATCATGTTACATGTTTTAAGGCTAGAATTTTACCAGAAATACGCTTGTGTAGTTATTTTAGCTTTAAAACAAGTCATTTCGGAGTTATTGCTTGTGAAAGCTTCCTAATTATGCCCTTAAGGGCTAAGCTCGCGTTTCGTAGAGGCGGATGAGATTTTAGTTGTAAAATTTTATTAACATTGCAGAACAGTGATGCTAATAAAATTATTTTATAATAATAAATTTTTGAAAAGTAATGTTTGGAGTACACTTTCATGTTGTGCTAAGTTTAGAATATTTTCTGCAAGCCTATGTAATTGGATATTTTTTATTGAAGAATAATATTTGGGGTGTTCAGAGCATAATGGATCCAAGTCCACTTTCAATAAGGTGCAGTTTTGCTCAGCAAAAGAATTCTATTTCAAAACGTAATATCTTCGCAGTCAAGAGCAGGGGCGTCATTTCAGCCTTCGCTTGAGGGGGGCAAGAGTACCACCGGCATATGACCTTTACGTTTTGTACTAGTATATTAGTAGACAATTGAAATAAGTATATGTATTCAAACTCTTGGGGGGGGGGCAATTGCCCCCTCCTGCCCCCCCTAAATGACGCCCCTGGTCAAGAGCCCGAAATAAATTTACTCAAACCTCGCAAAGGGCGTGGAATCTTTTCATATCGTCGCATGAAAACCAGAGGAACGTAACTCCAAAAATGCAGTTTTCGTTTTCTTCATGTTTGGACATAATTTTGAAAGCCCCACTTGGTGTAAATGGAACGGAATACCATCTGTTCTCCTTGTCGATCATGTTATAATGTAGCTCAATTACCATCTTATTAAAGACACACCTTTCTAAGAAAAAAATATTTTTGTCCTCTCGCTTGTAAACCTACGAAAATGGAGTTACGTTCCTCTGGTTCTCATGCCACGATATGACAGCCGCTACATAGGAGTGTGAGTGGGGTAGGAGGGCAGCCGCCCCACCCCACCCTGAATTTCAGATTTTGGGGCAGTAAGGCAGTTTTAGAAACCTTTTGCTAAGCAAAGTCCAACAGAATAAGTTTGAGGGTCTACACTGAATATGTACAGAGGAAATATAGATGATCAAAACTGGAAAGTTGCTTAGGTCCAATTTCCAGAATTTTAAGCAGGCCCGAAACTCGAAAGTAGAGCCATCTTGGAATCCTTGGGCCAAAAAATATACAAGAGAGCAATATAGGCCTATAGCTCCTCACGGGCAATGGAAATGTATTATAACTGATCAAAGTCCGTATTTATTTGGTGTAAGGACTTCAATTTTTTTCTGTGGACTTGGCTCAGCAAAAGGTTTCTATATCTGCATTACTGCCCCCAAAATCTGAAATTCAGGCTAGGGGCGGATGACCTCTTACACTGACACTCCTCTAGCGGCGATCATATAAAAATCTAGATTGCATCTTCTCATGTAGTTTTTCTTTCTTTCATTTCGGATTCTTTCTTTCTCTAAAGTATGTATGTACGGAGACTGAGAACCAACATGTACTGTATCAACGAATGTCTGCGATATTTTAATTTCAGAATCGTAATTTAGCAAAGAACCCTTTTGTTTGTTTTCTGAATACAAGACAAAAACTTGTTTCCATCATAATACTTTAGTTTTTTAATATCAGTTCTCCAAGAAGTCCAACTTTCGACTACGACACTTTCTCGCAAGATAACTGATTAAGCGGAGTTCGATCCTCTCTCCGAAATCGAACGTAGCTAGTTCTGGACCGCCCGATAAAAAAAAAAAAAAAGTCCCTGCCAAATATGAATAATTTTTGAAAAAAAAAAAGTGCCATGTTGATAAATGTTGCTGTACCTTTTCCTTAATGCTTAAGAAACGTTGGGATTGAAATAGATTAACGATTGGGGATTAATTCAAAATTCAATCTCAATATTTTCACTTAAATGGCATAATTAACATTTAATACTGATTCCTAATGTTTTATTTCTTCAGTTCGCGACTTGTATTGTTCGAAGAGAAAGATGTGATTTAAATTTTAAAAAAATCAACAAAATTGATTTGTTGAGGAGAAACATTGCTGTGACGCATGTGAAATTATTCCGTCAGTATATAAAAATCACTGCGAACCATATTTTGAAATTGAAACGATCAAACAGTTTATAAATAGGTATGGACGTGAGACGAATATTTGAGTGTCATCTCTTATCTATCCCTATCAATAAATCAGACATTTACCTTTTTTAATTTTCCGTGAAGAAATGTCCTCTTTCAGCACCTGGGCGAGAAAATCATTTCCCAGTAAAATCAGAGACATATATCTTCAGGTTTCGGGTTGGAGGGGGTATTAACTCCACAAGGTAAAGAGTCCTCACTGCAATTCCATCATTCGACATGGTCTTCCTATGGATACGTGCCTGTCTTTACCACTATTTACTTTATATCAGTAACGAATTTATAAGAAATTCTTTTTTATTAATCTCGGAATTGGGGAGAGGGGGGGACTTGAAGATTTTAAGCATAGATATGATTAGAATACGTTTGTTTTATTTTGGCACACTTCCCGGCAGTGCACTTGGTTGGCCTTTATAAAGTATTTTTGCTAGTACTCACTTGGACGTTTTAGCCCAATAGACGTCTTATTGGCTTTGTCGTGTAGGTGACGTTAGTTGTCAGCCAGCCTATCAAATAAGGTTATTGCTGTTTGGCGGGTATTTGAAGTGCTTAGTTGCCACGCGTCAACAAGTGTGTTACAGTGATTTGTGAGTGGTGCAGCGTTTTGCTGTTTCCTAGCGTATTGCAACTCTCCACTTAACCGTGGAGTGGCAATGACGTGTTGCAGACAGATCTACCTTTTAGGCGGAAAGCGTGCCAAGTAAAAACAAACGTACTCTAACACTAACTTTTTTTTCTTCTTCTTCTTTAGAAATTCCGGATCAACTGCCAGCGATAGCAGTGAAAATAAGTTATCTTCGTCCTCGGAAATCTCAGATGTTGTAGTGGAGCCTGGTGATATACTCAGATGAAACTGATGTTAGCGAGGAAGAAGATTGTGTGCCCACTTGTGATGCAAATTATTTCTATGGAAAGAATAAATCTTGCAAGTGGAGCAAGAATCCCCCAGCACTTGGACGTACACGTGCGCATAACATTGTTACATTGCCAGGTGTTCGTGGAGCTGCAAAGGATGTCCGTGATAATGACGTTTTAGGTACTTGGCAATTATACTTCAGTAACACCATGCTACAAATTATAGTAAATCACTCAAATGAGAAGCAGGTATAAACAACCTCTGCCATCATTTGTGGGTGATGTCGATATGATTGAAATCAAAGCAGTGGTAGGACTATTATACCTGGCAGGTGTATTGAAATCAGGAAACGAAGATGTTTCTAGCCTTTTTGCTTCAGACGGTACGGGTAGAGACATCTTCCGGGCCACTATCAGTGTCAAGAGATTGTTGTTCATTCTTGCAGCCTTGCGGTTTGACTGTGCCCAGACACGAACAGAGCAAAGGGAAACGGATAAACTTGCTCCTATTCGTGAAATTTGAGATGCATTCATCCATAATTGTATGCAGTATTTTGTTGGAAGATGCTGGTACCATTTCGGGGACGATGCCCTTTTAAAATGTACATGCCTAAAAAACCTAATAAATGTGGAATAAAAGTTCTATGTCTTGTAGATTCAAGGAACTTCTATATGAATAATGCTTTCATTTATATTGGTTCAAAAAGTGAAGTTCGCGGAAATGTGTCAGTGCCAACGCAAACAGTGCTGCGACTAATTGAACCCATCAAACGGACAAATCGAAATATGACCGTTCACAATTGGTTCACTTCCATTGAACGTGCTGAGAAATTGAAAACAGAGAAGCTCACCATCCTGGGAACAGTGAGAGCCAACAAACATGAAATACCAGAAGAATTCAAAGCTGGCCGGCCTAGACAACTTGAATCTATTCTCTTTGGACATACTGGCAGACCTCACGCTTTGTTCATATGTTCCGAAGAACAACAAAGCAGTTATTTTATTGTCTAGCATACATCACGACCAGAAGATAACAGACTCTGGAAAACCTGAAAACTACAATGAGACAAATGGTGGGGAGGATACTCTTGACCAGCTGTGTGGTACGTACACTACTTCGAGACGAACAAGGAGATGGCCTATGGCTATTTTCTTCGCAATGTTGGACATTGCTGGCTGAACAGTGCTATTGTGTCATACTCCAAACCTAATTCAACAGCACAGAAGATGCCAAAAAGGACCTTTTTGACTTCATTAGGCATGGCACTTATCAAAGAGCATATGGATAGACGTGAAACCAGGTATCTTCCAAGGGAGCTGCAGCAGGTTGTTGCAAAAACTAGAGGTGGAGATAAAGGAGTGGGGAGTCCAGAGCCACGTGTCAGAAAGGGGCGTTGTCAGTTGTGCCCTCGAGAGAAAGACAGAAAGACAAAATTTTCTTGTGTGAAGTGTCATAAGTTGCTTTGTTTGGAACAGTTTATGTATTTGCCCAGATTGTGCAAAATAACATGGCATATTTTACATGCACAAGTAAATTATGTAATCACACAATTTATGTATGTACACATAGTTCATGTATTACACATTCACATGTAATAATATGTATCTTATTTGACACGTAAATGCAATTATTTGTGATAACATCTTATTTTCATTCATTGGGGTTTCTCAGACCACACTAGAGTTTTAATGCAATATTTTTCACCATACCAGTTAAGGGTTAATATGTATTTCATAATCAAATTTAACAGTGCAGCAAAACCTCTCGAGCATAGACATACACAATCCTCTCCAGACGAAATTCTGAACAAATGAAGATTTTATTTCGTGCAGCGCTTCAGGGAGAACCAATGAGAACACGAGCTACATCGATGCTTCCACTGAACAACGATGTAAAGACAAACTCGGTTGTTTATCATCGTGACCACTAATTCACCATCGCGGTCGACCTCTAGGTTGCGATATAGCGTATATCTTCGGCATGCGCGTACCCATTTGAATCCATGGGTTTGTACCATAATTGAGGCAGCGACCGCGACATATCTTCGGTATGTCTTCACCCTTATATGCATGATTTAGTGAAAATTATGTTTATTATTTATTTCCTTTACAAGTAACGCTAGTTATGATTAAGATGCAAGATGGAGGAGGTAAAGGCGCATAGCGTCATTACGATTCTGCATTTGAAGGGTTACAAGGCCTGCCAAATTCACGCGTAAATGAAGCTTGTGTATGATCATCCTATTAATACTGTCGTGAGCTGGAAAAGGGATTTACAAACAGGCCACACATTCCTTACAGACAAGTCAAGACCTGGATGTCCATCAATCTCGGACAACGACGCCACAGTGAAGAAAATCGAAAAACTGATCCTTCGCTCTCGAGGATAACCATCTGTAACATCATGCAGCAAAGTGAACTGTTATGAAAGTATGTCGAAAATTATTCATGAAAAATTGCGCATGTCTGAGATGTCAGCACGTTGTGCTCCACGTTTGTTGATTTCTCTTCAGAGACAAACACGGTGTGGTATGTCGAAATTTTCTGGAGCAAGATGGAAATTTTTTTGCCCGTCTGATAACCACGGACGAATGCTGAATCAATCTCTATGATCCTGAGACGAGGAAAAAAAAAGCTAGTAGTAAAAGGATTCTCCCTCGCCTTCTCCAAAAAGGCAAAAGCCTGCAGGTAAGGTCATGCTCTCGTGGGGTTGTCCTATGGACTACCTTCAGAAGGGTGGTACTATCACTGGCACATACTACTCATTTCGCAGGAAGTTACAAGATGCTGTTAACCGAAAACATCGCATAATGTTCAACAAAGGAATTCGTCTCCTTGCGGACAATGTTCCAGTCCATAAAACCCAAGCAGCGTCGGCAGAAGCTGCTAGATGTAGCTTTGAAATATTGTCGCACTCGCTCCATTCTTCTGATCTGGCACCATGCTACTTCCTGTTCCCACAGATAAATTCACTCCGGGATCGTCATTTTGACCAAACAGATGACATCATTATGAAGATGGAAGAGTATGTTTTCTATCCAATCTGAAGACTTCTGCAGGTCACAAAACAATGGAAGAATTGTTTAACTGCAGGCAGATTATGTTGAAGTCTTAGGAAAAAGCATGAACCTCAATACACTGTCTCCATTAGTTCATGGTGATAATTAAAAACTTTCCTCTTGTAATGTTTTTGTTTGACATTAGAAGGTTAATTCGGGGCTGAGAAAAAGGGAGGATAGTTTACTTCAACAATCCATAACATAACTAATTAGTTACATAAAACAGATTCAGAATTAGGATTTTTAAAGAGAAAACCAGAATTTATTTTTGACTTAGTTTATTCTTTAAAAGAGAATACCGTATGATAGATATTCAATGATTAACCTGTTTCCTTTGCATAATCTTGTTTCCATAGAAATTCTTTCTTGTACGCTGGATTGCCAGAACAACTGTTTTTACATGTATATACTGCCAATGTACCCCAGTCAATGCTCTTTCCAACACTGTCGAGTGAGAGATAATTTAGTATCTGTGGTAAAATCTAGAGAAGAGGCAAAGAAATAATTATTATTATGAGTAAGCACAGACAAAGAGGTAGTAAATTACTATATTTGTACTAAAATGGTTGGGTACGCATAATGCAATGCTCAAGCACATTTATGAAACTATTTGATTGAATTTCATATGAAAACCAATTCATTCGACTAAAATGGAAGAGAATTATTTAGAAATTGGATATGACTAACTTCTTCATAAACGCTAAGTAAAAGCATGTAAAATTTAATAACATATTACTTTTTACGCTTATAAGAATTTTTCAGAAATATGTACGTAATTATATATGTGTCAATCCATGTGAAGTGGTCCAAAAATGGCGAAAATTATAAAAAATTGAGTGTGATGAACCTTGTGTATGAGAAGGTCAATAACACTATTCACGTTGTCGTATGCACAAGTGTTCCTGAATGCCGGCCATCTTTGTTGTCGGTAGAGTGCCAATTTTTGCATTTGCAAGCGTGTACGAAAATTACAGTTGCTCAGGAGGTACGAATCAGACGAACACCAAACAAAAATGAATGTTTAGAGGAGAGACTCAGGTACTCTAGCTTCTAAATAAATATGCAGTGTTGCAAACCAATATATGAAATCACCAGGAAAGGTACAGAAAATTACACTTTTAAAGGGGTTGTATGCTGGAATGGCATAAAGTGAGAGATGCATATGTTTTGTGCTGAATACTATTGCATGTGAAGAGTCTGCAGAAATATCCACAGCTATGAACCGTACCGTAGATTTATGGGGGTCCGAAAGTTGAAGTTTGTGATTTTGATGCTATTTTTGAGGCGTAATATCTCAGGAGGACAAAGTGCTAAAAATTGCTGATTAGGCCACAAAATAATTCTGTATGTGAATAAACTATTGCAAAAAATCAGGACTGATATTACAAGAAGAAAAGTGAGGACATGGTAAAAAGGCATGCGAGACGATGGTGATGGTGGAAATGTTTGGATATATTTTATGCTATATCTAAAAAACTACTCATGGTTAAGCAGTTAGGCCCGCTTTTATTTGCGTACAGTTGTGCAAAAGCTTGCGAGTGGCGCACAGTGGGGCCAAACACCCGTTTTACGGACAAAATTCTCGATAATAGTGCAATGTTGGTAGAAGAAACAGACGATGGTGTGCTCCCTTGTATGCTGTGGTGGTGTGTCAAATAAAACCATTTCCGGAACGTTACGACTGACTGCACTCAAGATTTCGCAAGATATCTTCGCAAATAGAACATTAAATTGAGCTGTGTGAACTTCTGATGCATACAATGGATGATGCTAGTCGGAAATATCTTTTTGAAAAAAAGAAAGAAAGAGGAAGCCCGACTCTGCATATTAGTGTAGATTAAGTAAATCATAGAGAAATAACATATAAAATAACACAATATTGTGTTTAGCACACTTTTTTGTATATCTTAATTATAATACAAAGAAACTTACATTTATATGAGTGTTTTGATAAGTCCGTGACTTGGAAATTACAAAACATAGATTTCAAAAACGATTTTTGTATATTTTGAAAGTGAAAAAACAACTTGCTTTATTCATGTCGGGAAAAGGCTGTTCATTCTATTAACAACGGTGTAAAAAATATACATTCTATTAACAACGGTGTAAAAAATATACATTCTTCTTTTATGTATAACATACTTTAAAAATAATTTACAGGAGAAACTGAAAAGACAAGTATTTTTCAAAGAAAATCTAAATGAATAATCCTGTAGCTTCAGTACTTAGAGTAAGATGTTTCTTCTTTAGTTCGGGCCTCAGGAAAGTTATGTATGGGTCTGATGTTGCAGAGTTGCTGTTAATTACCTCCAGTATTATACCAAGCCGGCGAATCAAGTTTTCGTGTGTGTAATCTCTGCTGTTAAAGAAAAATGTCGGAAGAATATCCTGGAGGTATTTCCGGTATTCGTCGAACCATAACCCTGTTTTACGACATCCAATTTTAATCCCGAGCTCATTCATGAATCGTTGTTGGATGCGTTTCTTTGGAGCTTCTTTGATTGAGAGAATATCTTTCGTAGTCCTCCATGACTTAAATTGTTGATTGTAGCTTAGATGTAGTACATATTCCATGAACTTGATTCGAGCATGAAGAGGTGAAATCCCAAGCTTCAGTCCTTTTACATTAGATTGCTTCAGTTCAAGTTTCGGTAAGTCGTTCATCTCCGATGGGCGAGCCCCACAAATGAAGCAGTTACTTGCTGCAGATGTCTCACTAATATGTTGAGCAACTTTTCCGCCCAACATTGTCAAATATAAAACGTTTTACAGTGATACAGTTGGGCCCTAGGTTCAACCGTGTTTCTTGCAAGTTCTTGATTTTCCTTTCAATCTGCAATTTCTCAGTTTTTATTATTTCAGGTCTCTTTTATGAATTGATTTATCTTCATTTCCAGGTAGGGTTATTTGTAAAGGCACAATAGAAGTCATAAATAAATTAGCATCTGATCTCGCGTCACTTTCACTCACAAACCGTTGAGAGGACTCGTTCTGGCCAGACCCATTTTGTATGCATTGTCAGTGCCTGACAGTTCAACTTTTCTAATTCCTTCTCATTTATTGTTTTTAGGATCTTTTCGGCTGTATGGTTAAATTTTGGAGCGGGACTTCTGCGGAGGTCTCGGTAATTTTGATATCATTAGGGTGACAATCTTTCTTTGTGCGCTGGATTTTTTTTTATAGCTGGGGAAAATATTGAACCCTTTTTCTTTTGTGGCAGCTCTGATTACCTCGTATTGATATTTGGAAAGCTTAGCCTATGTAAAGATTGATAATGTAAAATCAGCACTGAAACTTTCCGATGTGTTTCCTGAATGCGACGAAGCAGCAGCATCTATTACGCTTTGGGAATGTGATGCTCTTAGATCGTGAGCTTTACGTCTTTTACTTCTCTCACAACGATCTTCAAAACACTTTTTAGGCCTTCCAACAGGATTGGAAGACTTTGGCGAAGGAGCATCATCACTGGGGAAACTAATCACAAATTCACCATTCATCCACAAATTCACCATTCATCCACTCGCGATACTTCTTGCGAAAATGTTTTACTGTGATCAACTATTTTTAGATTTGTACATAATGCGGCAAAAATCTTTTCTTTATTTCATCACAAATTCGAGAAAGTTTATCTTCATGCATGTGCTGATATCTTTCGTGAATAAAACACTCCACTGATCCACCTGTAAGTAGCACTTCACAAAGTTCGGCATGTTTTACTACTTCTTCCATTATGCAGAAAGAGCGCACACTCTCACTGCAACAACTACTGTAACTGCTAAATAGAAACTTCATGACAGCCAATTGACTTTATAGTACTCACTGCACACGGCCCTATTTATATTTCCTACTATGTAGCTCCACGGGAAGTGGGTTTTCTTAACGCAGTCAGCCAGCTTACAACGGTGCTATGCCTACATTTTACGGCACATTGTGATGCAATTTACAGAGAAAGTAGTTTACTACAGTAGTTTCATGAAAACGTTTTAATTAGAGCGGAGTTCAGCGGAGCTTTTTTTGTAGACATGTGTGCAATTCCTTGAAAAATTCACTATTTTGCTCACATTACCCCTCCTATGCTTTTTTTTTTTTTCGAACCAATTGTTTGTTGCATGCTTGCCTGTATTCACATCAGTCACGTTAGGGCAGCTTTTTTTTTTTTTTTTTTTTCATAAAGCAAAACTATTTTACCTCTCAATAAACCTACGTAAACTCAACAAATTCAACATTGTTACGTTTTAAATACAATTTACTAATTGAAAAAGAAAGCTAATTGCAAAATCATTATCACAACCGGATTCCTCGGTTCATTTACTATAGAAAACGTATAGATTATCGCCCAAATTGTCACTTTCATGACATTCCATTTTGTCCCCCTTGGCCCCACTGTGTGGCGTTTGTTCCGTCTTTCTAACTCCATGACCACTGACCATATATATGGGAGAGGTTACCTACGACACTCATCGTGTAACTAGACCACGCTACGAAGGCACTCAATGTATCAGCAAAGTGTAATTGAAATATAATCAAAGTTGAAATATACGAAACCTTGTGAACACATTAACTTCTGTAACTGGGTCTGAAATACAGAAGGTTAATTCACCTACGGTGGCCAATTTTACAAAGATGATGATGAGCACAGCGTAGGAGAAGGAATCAGAAGCCAGTAGCCCGTGAATCCAGTGATGAGTCACGTACAATGGTGTGTGGAAGTTGTTGTGGTGAACAGCTATTATATCTGTTGAAGTGATACCTTATTGAGAAGGGTACATATGTGCACTTTCCGAAACACAATTCAGTGCTTCAGTAATTGTGAAAATGTGTGCGACAAAGGGCAACAATATCAGCAGGCGTAGAGTAGCAAGAGTAAGCCGGCGCTGTAAAAGCACTGGCCCTAAATATCAAGTCGTGAGTGAAAAGGAAACGGGCATGTCCAGCTAGGACACCACGCGTTGTAATATCAGGGCATCAGTTGTGAAGGAGAACCCACCCACCCAAAGCAACCTTGCCACCTCATGCAGGATACCACAAAGCACAGTGTGTCGTATCATAATGGACAATTTGGGACTGAAAAAACGTCATAAGGCGATGAGGCATGTTTTACGAAGGCACATTCAAGAGAGATTCACGAACACAAGAAAGTTGTATGAACAATACCCCTCAGGTGACAAATGGCAGTGGGTTGTCACTCTGGATGATGCCTGGATCTACAATACCTTGACACCAATAAGCCCAGGGCCATTTTTTAATTCACCACATGATGCGAAGGGCCACGGTGAGTTCGTCCGTGAATGTCGCGAGAAGTTTTCGAAAGACTTCATGGTGGTGGCAGGTTTCTGCGCCCGTGGGAAGTTTCCAATGCATCGTGTGGGATTCAAAGACCAAGGTGAATGCAACCTGCTTTCAAACGAAGATCATGGAACCCTTATACACAACGCACATCCCACAGTTGTATAGCAGGGACACCCGGAAGGTCTGGATCTACATGGACAATCCATTCAGTCACACTGCTCGCAGTTCTCTCGTGTATTATTGGCGTATGGCCCGGAGACTGGTATGTCTGTTATACCCTTCTCGCTCACACCTGTAAGTCACCAGATGCGTCGTCGATGGATTTCTGCGTCTTTTGCCTTCTGAAACAAGGCTTCACGCCAAGGCATCCCACCACCATAGTGGGGCTCTGGAAAGCTTGACAAGCGGTGTGTTCTACAATTTCCCTCACACACCTTCGACGCGTACTGCTTCAGTGGAAATTGCGGTTGAAGGGCGATAGTCCATGGTCGTGGCCACCACACCCAGCACACCCGTTGGTGGAGGAAGAGATTGTCTGAGCAGGTGAGCGCACAAAGTGGCTATCGTAAGTGAGTTGACCTATATAATCAAAGTTGAAATATACGAAACCTTGTGAGCACATTAACTTTCGTAACTGGGATTAGATTTCAATGACACTTTGCTGATACATTGAGTGCCTAGGTACCGCGGTCCAGTTAGGCGATGGGTATCGTAGGTGCAAAGGGGCGCTACCCCCCCCCCCCCCCCGCTTTCCCATATAGACGTGGCAATGATCATGGAGCTAGAAAGACGGAACAAATGTCAGTCGCAAGCTTTTGTACAACTGAATGCAAACGAAAGCGGGCCTAATTGCTGAACCATGAGTAGTTTTTGAGATCTAGCATGAAACATATCCAAACATTTAAATTTTTCCGGGCTATGACCATCGTCACGCATGTGCTTGCTTTCTTCGCGTTTTTACCATATCCTCACTTTTTTCTCCATGTAATATCAGTCCTTTTTTTAAAATAGTTTATTCACATACAGAATTAATTTGTAGCCTAATCAGCAATTTTTAGCACTTTGTCCTCTTGAGATTTTACGCCTCAAAAATAGCATCAAAATCAAACTTCAACTTTCGGACCCCCTAAATCTACGGTACGGTTCATAGCTGTGGATATTTCTGCAGACTTTTTACATGCGATAGTATTCAGCACAAAACTTATGAATCCCCTCAGTTTATGGCATTCCAAAATACCTCCTCTTCAAAAGTGTAATTTTCTGTACTTTTCCTGGTGATTTCATGTATTGGTTTGCAACCTTGCATATTTATTTAGAAGCACGATTACATATTCTCCGTGTACTTCAGTCTTTCGTCTAAACATTCGGTTTTGTTTGGTGTTCGTCTGATTCGTACCTCATGAGCAACTGTAATTTTCGTACACGCTTGCAAATGCAAAAATTGGCACCCTACCAACAACAAAGATGGCTCCATTCAGGAACACTTGTACATACGACAACGTGAATAGTGTTATTGATCTTCTCATACACAAGGTTCATCACACTCAAATTTTTTACAATTTTCGGAGATGGTCGAGCAACCTACACTGGATCATTTCGTATGAATTGACCTATATTTATATATATATATATATATATATATATATATATATATATATATATATATATATATATATGAATTACTTACCAGGAAACAGTGAAAAATAACATTATGAATATACACTAAGTCCCTTCATTAGATAGAGTAATTAAAGTAGAACAAGAACAGAAGTTGTAAAGTGTCCACTTGAGCGCCATCTTGCATTGCAGTCAAGGTTGAGTAGTGTTTCAGGAAGGAAGGGAGTGTAAAGTACACTCATACATAAATGAGAAGAGAAATTTATTTGAATATAATTGTGAAAAAGTGCCATTGAAGAAAAGATACAACTTTATGTTCGGTGGCAACACTGTTAACCTTGTGTCTAGCAATGTATCCCCTGGTCATGTTTGCATGATACAAAAATTTCAGGGTTTTTTGTCCATTAATTTGAAAGTTACAAGGGCGTGTGACGATAAATAGTCCACCCTGTATTTTATATACAGTATATATATATATATATATATATATATATATATATATATATATATATATATATATATAGATATATATAGATATATAGATATATATATATATATATATATATATATATATATAAAATTGTGGCTGAAATGCTGAAAGGACAAAATAATAGAAAATGCCTCTTAGAACGAGAATTTTTTAAAACACTGTCACCCGTGTCCACTTATTTTTAATGAGTTTATATGCCGAGTTTCATCTCCTTTATGTGATACTTTATTCTGGTCAATTGAATGCCCTTTACTTCCCTATGCATATGTACTTAAAAATTCCTTTCGTATTCATTGCTCTTCTAACAGAAGTTTTCTGTCCAAATCTGACTTTGCCAGATATATTAAAATGGCCTGAATTTTCATTGAACCACTTTTACTTCTATATAATCCTACATATTGACTCCCCCTCATCTTCCCCTTCCAGGAGCGTAATTTTCAAAAATGCTGGAATACGGTTTCCCTTATTTTTAGTTATTAAAAGTTGTGCAAAATTCACAACTCCGACTTAGGCGAATCCTTACATTAAACATTTTCTGAATAAATAATGGGGAATCATTATTTAATATATAACTTAAGCAAATCCCCACATATGGCAATTTGTGAATAACTAAGTGAAATTTCAAAATTATAGAAATATTCTCACTTCTCCAAATCTATTTCATGTATGCTAGGGGTTGTAGCAATATAATTTTGAAACAATATTAGACCCACTAAAGACCCATAATGCCGAAAATTCGCGATCATTTTGATTGTATTAATTACCTTTAACTCAAATATGGTGTGGATACTGGACATTTGTATTTTACAATTTGTTTCCTTGAAATAGTATATACAGTAAGTGACATGAAATACATCCCGTCAACTAAAATGGCACAAACTATGTCCAAAAATTATTATTCACTTCTTACACAATTTATAAGAACACCAAACCTCAGTACAGCTGTGATAAGTTAATATACGAATTAAATTTCTACGTAGAAACATTATGTTCTGACTGAAGACCATTATAACGCGTCATTCTTCAATTAATTCTAAAACATCCCTGAACACAGTCTGTGTTTAAAGTGAATTGAACGGTGTTACTGTAAGAAATACAATCCCCTAATAGCATTTTCTGTTGAAAAATGGTATACTGTCAGGTCTAACATACTGAAATACCCAATCATAACGAAACATTTGAGTACTGGCCCGTATAAAAATACAGAATAATAATGAAATAGGGTAAAATTCTATGGCTAAATTTATTACTAGATTTTCCCACTTCCACCATTATAACAGCGAATTGGCTTTTTATGAAACGGTAAAATACAATAGACATAAAAGGAGCAAGTGGTATGTCAGGGAAAAGGAAATGTCTCTTCTTGAAAGGTAGAGATGAAGAAATTTCTTTCTTTCTTTTTTCTTTTTTTTGAATGGATTTTTTCCCCATAAAAAGCCGGTTTTTAGAAGAACGTTTTCTAAAGAATTTTCGCTTTTTTTAATGATGAAACCGGCCAATTTTAAACTTTTATTTATAGTGTATTTTAATTCTAAAATTTAACATCATTTGTCAATAAAAAACAAACAAAAAGAAATATTACTATACACGTTAAAAAATTCATTGCAAAATGTTAAAAACTGTTACATAATCTCAGCTGTAAATTCGTTCTATGTGCGTAGGTCAGTTTAACTTACATAATAAGCTTTCTTAATTACATAAAACTTGCATTGAGATAATTTTCATCGTCTGACCGAATTTTAATTTGTAAATAAACCCAGATTTCAGGGTCTTGCTTTGAGAATGCGTAAATCTACGTCATTACTACGAGCATTTTAGGTAGCAATCTCAGTAAAAGTATAAGTATAAAACCTTATAATATTTCCGAGATGACAGTGTGTACTACTAGATTTTTCACTAAACGTATCTCGATGTTGCTCTGACTAAAATCGTACCTTTACCTAAAAACTCAAAAATCAGAAAGCTCGTTTCATCAATATAGGGTAGAAGAGAGGAATTGGGCGGAGGGGGTAATTGGACGAAAACTTTTTTAAAATTTATATTTTGCATTTCAGTATATTTTTATGGAATTTAATTATCCCCAAATTTTGGGTGGGTAGATGTTGATCAGAAAAGAAAATGAATTTTGAGAGGATGTAACAATGAAAAATACTGATTTGATTGAGAAATGACATATTTGAAACCGAATTTCAGGTTTGTGTGTGTTTTGATTTGAGTCACAATAAATCGCGCATCTATTAATGTTTTGATCCTGATATTTTACTGCTGCTTAAAAACATCATAAGGATGGTGCCGTGATGAGCAACAATCTTGGATCCTCACTGTGAGACAGTTAAAATTTTGTTAAAATTTGTACCTCCCAATTACCCCCACGTGGTAATTAAGCGCATGATGTGGAATGCCTTAAGTGAACATTTTTTGATTAGAATTCATTTAAATGCTGTGCTATCTTTGTCTTTTGTGGTATTTTTGTTTGATAGTGCATTGGGTTTATTATGCTATTTTATTCAACTTAGGGCTCCAGTGGCCGTTGCGTATGCCAATAGTGCTGATGCTGTAAATAGGATCTGTTTATCAATCCAGAGTTCCAACACATGTTCTATTGTAATAGTTTATAGTTATTTAGCGTTAGTGTTCAACATTCTGATATATTTGTTTAAATATCAGGGCCTATTCTTTAGTTTTTTCTTATCTTTACGTTTTCGGTCAAAGTTCTGACTGCTTATATTATATATTATATATATATATATATTCGTATCTGATACATTTTGGATTAAGTTCACAGGACAATAAACTGGGCTAAAAACAATAACGGGAGACAAGGGCAAGAAAGAATTGTTCCGACTCTGCAATGAAATATATGAAACAGGAGAGTGGCAGAAAGACTTCCTGAAGACGATCATGATACCGATGGCTAAGAAATCGATCCCAGAGAGATGTGAGGATTATAGAACTATTAGTCTCATATCTCATACAGTTAAAATTCTGCTCCGAATACTGAACAGAAAGTTGTATGGAAGAACAAACGAAAAGGTTGAGGAGGAACAGTTTGGATTCAGGAGAGGTAAGGGCATAAGAGATGCAATCGGATTATTAAGGCTGATCGGTAAAACTTTTATAGAAAAAGGGGAACAAGTGTATGTTGTATTTATGATCTAGAAAAGACTTTTGACCGCGTGAATTGGGAGTTTTAAAGAAGATTGGGTTGGAATGGAAAGATCGAAGACTCATAAGAAACATATATGAACTAACAAGTAAGTGTTAGAGTAGGGGAGAAACTGAGAGAGGAAAGTGCAATTGGAAGGGGAGTTCCACAAGGATGCTGTCTCTCGCCAACATTATTTAATATCCATTTAGAAGAGATACTGAAAAAGAGCCTGCATGAAGAAGGCATTTCGGTAGGAGGTAGAATGATTAGATGTATAACATTGAATGGGACTTGTTGCAGAATCTGAAAAGAAAATCAATAGGATGTTAGAAAACTTGAGGGAGGGTTTTGAAGAATATGGGATGAAAATAAATGTTAGAAAGACAAAAGCTATGGTGACTGGAACGAAGCGGTCTGTATCAAATATAAAAATGGGAGGCTAGAAAATAAAACAAGTGAATAGTTTTCAATATCCGGGTAGTATTCTTAGTAATGGCATAAAGTGAAATGAAAGCAAGAATAGAAATGGCGAAAGAAGCCTTTAGAAGAAAGAAAAGTTTGTTTTGTGGGAACTTGAATAGAGTTGAGAAAAAGACTCATAAAATGCTTCGTGTGGAGTGTTCTATTGTATGGGGCGGAAACATGGACATTACGGAAAAGTGATCAAAAACGACTGGAAGCCTTTGAAATGTGGCTGTAGAGAAGAATGGAAAGAATTAGTTGGGTCGAGCGGAAGACGAATGAGAGGGTGTTAGATATCGTGGGGGAGAAAAGAACACTTTTAGGTATTATTGAGAAGAGGAAGAGAAACTAGTTGGGACTGCCTGAGAAGAAACTGTATCATGAGGGACGTGCTAAAGGGTATGGTGGCAGGAAAGACAGGGAGAGGGCGAAGGAGGCTACAATTAATGGACGATATAAAAACAAAGATCATACGTGAAGACGAAGAGGTCAGCGGAAGACCGTGAAGCATGGAAACTTCTCAGCTGCGGCAAATGACCTGCCAATAATGGCAGAATACCTATGGTGATGATGATAAACAATAACTGGAAGGCTTGAAAAGGCATTCAAATATCTTTGAGATTTAGAAATAAGTCACTCCTTATTTTGCGTAAACAAAGGTATAATTTTTTTCTAGGCCACATAAAACTAATAGTATTTAAGTGGAATACAAATTATATACACCACATGAAACCTTGAGTTTTCTTCATTTACACCCAATCACCCCCACGGGTTTATGTACACCGGCAATGGTTTTAATAATTTTGCACCCAATTACCCCCTTCTGTTGTAGAAATCAGATCAACAACAATAAAGATGTTGCAGCATGAAAAGGAAAGATGCCGAAAGCTTACCATTACCATAATAGGTGCAGAAGAACCTGCAACATACATCAGTTCTTAAAAACTAGAGAAACACCTATGACCTGTGAGAAAAAAACAAAGGTTGAAAAAAAAAACAGCATAACACCCAATTCCCCCTTCTATCCTAATGATCCCAATTCGCACCCAAATTCGCTCTTGAAAATATTACTAAATTTTATGGTTTGGTAAAGGAAAGGTCACTAAAAAGTCACGAAATTTCATTTTGGAATTTTAGTAGACACCCTCTAATACAATCGTCAGAGATGTTCTGAATATGACACTGGATTGTCCAAGCACAACAGCAAATTGTGGTACAAATTACGTGGTCTGAGTGAAAGAACATAGACTGAAGGAGTGAGAGAGCCTTTTTACCGTAAATGAAACGTCTACATATACATATATATATAACTGGTTGAACAGATTGAAATGAATTTTTCAGCATAGTCAGTACCAAGTGTTTATCAAACCACCTTGATTAAAATGTGTATTCTAAGGGGGAAGAAGGATTTAAAATTTATGACAAAAATAGAGGGTTTCACGAGTCTATCAACTTAGATGAAACTTGGTATACAAGTTCACTATTAAAAGTAAATTTGACAATATACCAGGGTTATCGGAAATTCCGCCTGAAAGGAAAAAAGAAGGCCATATCTATATTTTTTTCCCTTCCACATTCAAATCGAAGTTGTACGTCTCGTCATGAGAAAACGACGGAACCATTTCGAACTAATTTTTGAACACAGCACTTTGCTCGAGCCAGGATTTTATCATGTCACTCATAAATGCGCATTCTAAGGTGGAAGGGGGTGTTAAAATGTATGCCAAAAATAGAGTATATCACGAATCTCTCCAATTCAGAAGATTAAACTCAGTATATAATCTCTTTATGAGGAATAAGTGGACATGTGGGACAGCGTTTTAGAAAATTCTGCTTTTCCTAGATGAGGAAAAGCTTCCCGTGCTAAGAGCGAATGTTTCACTTAGTTGTTAATAAACAGAAATAAATGAGATTTTTAGAAAAAAGAAAGCCATTCTTCATTAAAAACACCTTACTACTAAAATATCTTACATATTGTGTTATTACCTTTGTCATACTGAGTGCAAGCAACTTGAAATCAAATATTTATATTCATGTACAATTCATACTAATATGTAAATTTACCTTCAATATTTTTAATATTTTAAAACAAAAGGCACTGATACTCATGATTAGAAAGTTACAACAAGGGAGTATAAAAAATTTATAAACAAAACACACTAAAAAGGCTATATACTCGCTGTGTAGTGTGTAATGCGATGCTTTTGCAGTTTGGAAAATAATAACACATTCTACACTGCATATTTTACTTTGGTTGTTTACTGGTTAATATGCTTACCACATAGATCCGTCTTTCGTCCAATCATAGTGACTTGAATTCCCAAGTTCACAGTGACCGCGCCCGCTCTTAAATGTTGGGTTGAACAATATTATACTGCCACTGAGTAACTATCGTGTAAGAAAAACCTTGCAGAAGACAACATAAATATTGGAAAATTCCTGATTTCGCTTTTATTCTAGCATCACTTACTAAAGAAACCTGAATTCCCCGTAGATTTACCAATTAAGAAAAGAAACATGATTTAAATTTTAGTCCGTTATTTTAAAAAATCAATAAAAATTATTTTTTTAAAAAACTGTGGTTTTTTCAACACGGACCACCAGGCAAAACGATAATTCAGACCTGTACTGTCTACAATTAGCGCGAATGCCCTAGTAATTCAGAACAAACAGCTGGGATTGGTCAACAGAAAGAAATGTTGTATAACCACGCTGACAACGCAATTCCACATACATCTTTAACGATCCGTCTGAAATCCAGAAAACTTGGCTGGAAAGTTTTAATGCATCCAACATAAAGTTCAGACTTTGTACCTTTCGACTATAATTTCTTACAGTTAAGGTTGAACTCCGTGAATGGTGTTAAGTTAAATTCAAAAGAGGCCTGTGGAAACCAAGTGTCAGAACTGTTTGACCAGAAACCACACAAGTTATATAGTCACGGGGTTATGGTGTTGGCAGAAGATCATCGAACTGAACTGTGTTATGTTGTAACCACAATAAATGTATTCTCAATTTTGACCTCCGAAGGCTCAATACTTTCTAGACAACCTGATATAGATGGTTATATATCAGGGGTGTAGAAGCAAAACCAGCTAAATCCATTTTTCAATTTTGTCAGGAAATGAAACAAAAGTGACTCCCTAATGTTTCAGAATTGTTGAATTCTTTTTTTATTTTATTTATTTATTTATTTTGGTTATTACTTAACGCAGATGATTGAAATCTACCACTAAACAAAATTATTCAACAATTCTGAAACATAAGGAAGTCATTTTTGTTTCGTTTCCTGACAAAATTAAAAAATGGATTTAGCAGATTTTGCTTTTATATCCCTGATTTGATTCTAGTTTTGTTATTCCATATATATTGTGTTCTGTATCTTACCTGAAATTCAAACTGTCGAGGGCCATTGCAGTATTCACAATTAGGAATGTCCTCAGATTGAGGCACATGTATGTCTGACAACCATATAGGACTTCCACCTCTTTTGTATCTTACAACTTGTTCAGGATTTTGAGATATCCTCTTGAGAAACCGCCTAAATGGTTTGTCCTCTCTCAAGGCAAAATTTGTCAAATCTGTATCAACAGAACTGTCACCTGCAAGCAAAAGTACTGATTATTTACAAGAAATACACTAATACTGAACTTTGTCAAAGGCTCAAACCGCAGAGAGGATAAAAATTTTAGAAGAGAAGATATAACTATTTTAGACTGAACACTGAGTTAATATTTCTAAATTAAAATGTCGTCGTGGTTGTAGCAAGTATTCTTCTACCTATGGAAACTATGGAAATTATACGACACATATTTGTTTTCTCGAAGAGTCTATTATCATCATCATCCTTTCATCCTATAAACGCGTTAAAAGAACGAAAGGTTTCAGGACGTCTCTGTTTTTAAGTGCTACGCTATCGTCTAAACTAGTAATGGCCTATTTGTAATGCACTACGGGCCAGAACAATATAAGAATTATAAGTACTTGAGGATTATTTTTCTTGCCACCCCACCTCTCTTGACCTCTGTTCTGTTTAACGTATCCTATTTCACGTATTTGAAAGAATTAAGTCCAGAACTACGTCATATAAAAGGAACACTATGAAACTGAGTTTTTCTCAAAATCAGTACGAATGACCTTACCTTGTAGAATTGACTTGGAAACAAAAGGTTACAGAAAACATTCACAGTTAAAAGTAAAGTATCGGTTAAGATATATTATTATGCCTTATTCTCATGGAGTTAATATACAAATACTTATCAATTTAATGGAAACCTGGAAAGCTTACAACCCAGATTAATATAGTGTTGGACCACCCTTCTCCCTCGGAACAGCTCTGATGCGACGTGAAATGGAGTAATAAAGGTCGTGAACGGTAGGAAGTAGAATATTGCGTCATTCCGCATGCAGTGCATCACTCTGTTCCGTGAAAGAGGATCGAGGCGGAAATTGTCGGAACACAGATGTTTAACTGTTCAGGTCCGGGGATTGGGCAGGCCAGGGAAAGTGTTCACATTCCGATGTTTCTGAAACCATGCCGGTTGTGTGAATGGGCATATTATCATCCCGGATTACGGTGCCATTGCCCGAAAACAACATCTGGATCATAGGATGCCCATGGTCCTTAAATTGCGATATAATAACGCAATCGTTAACCTTCAGTACAAGACCCAATGAAAATCACGATATAGGGGGCCCATAGCATCACAGAGCCCCCGCCATGTTTTACGGTTCTTTGGGCGTTCACCGTCATAAACACGGCCTGCCATGCGACCATATCACATGTTTCCAGTCATCAGTGATCCCTGTTGAATGTTTGCGGCACCACTGACGTCATGCTAAAGCGTGGTTCCCTTATCAGCGATTTCGCTCGTGCAACCCGACTCCGTATGTTCATATCAGGTAACTCGCGGCGGACTGATTATCGACATAAGCTGCGGGAGGTGCTGCCTGGGTTCCTCCGTCACTTGCACCGCAGTTGCACAAAGGTTCTGAGTGACAATCTGCTTTAAGTTCGACTCGATCTGTCACTGAGAGTTCCTTCCGACTACTGTTTGTGTTCGCCAATGTGTTTTTGCCGTGGATTTTGTAAGTCGTCATCACCTTGGACACTCTCTCACGTCACACCCAACAAATTGCCACGTTCGTCACGCTCGCACTACATAATTGAAAGCCAAGTTTCTGTCTTTAGAAATCAAAGAAATCATATATTTTACACTATCACTGTCTGCTCACTTCATTTCATATAGCCGTTCTAGTGCTCTTCACGTACAACAGAGAATAAACCACCACCAACAGTTTGATGCTGTGGTTCTGCCTGCCCATTGCAATGCAGACGCATTTCAACTTGTTTCCATTACATTGATAAGTATATATATATCATCTTTCCGTTGCATTTATATATAATGACTTCACACCAAAGTAAATAATATCCTGGCTGAATTAAGCTAAATTTGAAAAAAAAATTCTCGAAAAGAAAAGAAAAAAATCACAAATCTTGGATGTAGTCACCAATTTGAAAAATAATTAATTATTTAGTTATTTAGCCTAGTTTAATTCTTCAAAATCCAACGCTTACTCCCAACACGTTTCAGCTCTTTTCCAAGTCCTTACCAAAGTAGTAACCGCTTATGAAAAATTTTGCAACATTTCTAGAATAAGGTACTATTCTGTTTATTATATATATATATACTAAAATCATACTATAGTAGGTTCAATTATGACATAAGCTTGAAGTAGCATGTTCGGTTTTCTGTTATTGACTTTCTTTACTGTTTTCAGATGATGAAATACAAAATATTCAACATGCTGGTTAATATGTATAACATCAATACCGTTTGAGCGATGAAAGATATTTATATAGAAAAATTTTGTAAACTGTTGAAGATTTACATTACTATTCATATAAAGTACAATTCTTTGTTATTCGCTTTCATAACACAAATTTTGATGTATTCTCTCATACTGAAATAATCATCGAATATTTCAAATTGGTTGTTTATATTGAGAAAGAACGAAAGGAAAACAAATCTTACTTTTCTGTTTAAAATACCTCACTGTACTAGCATATGCAGCAGCACCTCTATGATATTACAAACTGATCGCATCTCATTATGATTATACGAAACATGATAACAAGAAAATAGCACACAAGTAGAATTACAATTCTCCTCCTATAACAGCGTACCATTAAATATGTTGGTTTAACGAGCGATACTGTCCTCCTTTCTGTATCCCACAATTTCATGTTTTCTTTACTTCTGAATTAGAAGAAAACAGTGGCAGATATGAGGCATTGCTCTGTATGGCTATAGTATTGACTTATTTAATTCAGCCACTAAACCACACATAATGAAATTAATGATGTATGAAATATATACAAATGTGCATGCAAAACCTAAATCCTACCAGACAGCACTTTAGAGTCACTTCATTACACATATCAATCATTATGAAGAGAATTACAGAAACGAAAATTCAAAACGAGAGACGTGCAAAAAAAAAAAAAAAAAAAAAAAACTATGTGGTATAACGAATCAGTTTTTTGCAAATACTTAAGGGCAGCAAGCTGATGTCTCGAGTGCATCTACAAATGAGGTAGCTATTCTATTGTTTAATGCCATAAGCCAAATTCATTATATAGTTAAGTCATGCTTAAGGGTTCAGAATTTATCTAATTTATGGATTCCTCATGTTCATAGAAATTTACAAGCTACTTCAAGTTAATAATGCTATTGAAAGAAAGAAGACATAGAAACGGAAGCTATTCGATGTTACCATCATTGTTCTAGAAAACTCTGACAGATCTTTGCTTAATTAAACTACATCAGTGGAGAGACGACCAAAGAATGTTTGAAATATGTGACGCCGTACAAAATTTTAACCTAACATGTTTATATCCATCACCTTCAACACATACATAAAATATTAAACACAGTCATTCAAGGTTATTTCGATAATGATTCTTTCAGTTTCATCAGTAATACTATCAGTCCCTTTGGAATTCTTTCACCCAATGATTTGTAACTTCTCCAGCTCTCACAAAAGCGCTGATCATATATGTATTAGAGCTTTTTAAATTCCATTTGGAATACACAACCATTGTTTCTTCTTCTTATTATTATTATTATTATTGTTCAATTATTTTGTACATTAAACTGGGCTTCAATATGCAGCACTTACCATGCAAAGATCCTGCTTTTCCTTCTCTTACAAGTTGTTCATATTCCTTCAACCTCTCTTCTTCATTCTTTTCGTCTCCTTCATCTACATATTCCTCTGTCTCTATAACCACCTCATATTCAGGTAAAAGAAACTTTTCTAACTCACACTGGCGTCGGGTGCTCACAATACCTGTGAATAAAACGCCACTCTTATATAATTAAGTTCTTGTCACAGTGTAAAAGATATATAATTACTGCAACAACTTTAGTAACATCTCTATGGGATGAGGACACTATGACTCAGCAGTAGAGCGCTTGCCTCTGGGTGCGTGGACTTCCTAGTTCGATCCCCAGCCAAGTAAGTTTGTGGTGGACAACATCGTGCCCGTGAGTTTTCTTGGGATACTCCCGTTTCCTCCCATTTTATCATTCCACCAGTTCTTCCATCATCGTTCACTTGCCTAAATCATCCGTCTCCCTTAGCCTAATAGTCATAATCGTGGGACGTAAGCAAACCTGAAAGATTTCATAACAATCATCCAAAGAAATAGTTTGAGAGAGTGGAAACAAAATCATGGAACACAAAAGTGATAGGATGCATATTAATTAATCAAGAAAGAAAGAAAAAAAAAAAATTCGACGAATACGTTTCAATGATCAATGGGATGACGGTAGTTCGTCATTCAAATGTACGCGTGAAATTGTTATATGGGTGCTCTCGTGATTATAATTCCTCGCAAAAGAAGATGGTTTGATGCACTTTCGTAATGTACTATCTGTTAGCGGTTATAACATGTATGCATATACCAGTGGATTATTATTACCACCTTAACGTTTTCATAACATTCGTGAACAAACTTATCAAACATTTCAAAGACATAGTTAAGAAATAATAACCAATATTCGTAGCGCCGTAATATATAAAACAGCAAAATGCTTAATAGTAATGTAACATGGTCAGTAATTTGAGAGTAAATCCAAAAACGTTTGCTCACGCATATTAAATCCAAAAACGTTTGCTCACTCTACTATGTTCAATTCTTGAATAATTCTCAAAGCTTTTAACTACATATCCCGTGATGTTTACCGGGTACTAAGGTACGGACTACTGGTGGGCACTAAACAGGTTTTTCAGATTTTACCGGAAACTCAAAACCTGTTTCGGTTCTATATTAGAAACTTTTTGCTATATTAGTGGATCACTAGGTGTTCTCAGTGCTATGTTAAACGCTGCTTGAATAGTGCGGCATTACCAGGTAGTGTCGAGTGTTTACTGATGCCAGATAATAAAGCGAGTAATCATGGAATCCTGCTTAGATACTTACTGCAGAACTTAGTTTTCGATCCTTACCGTGATTCCGCTTCTCGAACTGCAACGCTAAAATCCAGGAATTTTCTTATTGTGACTACTACAGTAAACGTACAAATTTGACAACAATGCATTATGGCATTCTGCGCAATTTCGTCTCAAAATCTATTTCCTTAAATGTAAATTAATATTTAAATAAAATATGGAACATAACACGAAAAACGGTCAAACAATATATCTTATTTCGTTATAAGATCGTTACTTTAAAATACTTTACACATGCAAATAAACATTTCTTAAAACGGAGCACTTCAAGTAAGATTTACCAGCAAGTGCCATCTTGTGTGCTCATGGTAAAACGAATTAAATATTTTCTTTTATTTGTTACATTTTTCGATATCAGGAGAAACAACCAAATGAATCAGTGTCCTGTGCTGTAGCTGAAACAATACTCTATCTTATAGTACAATATTTATAATATGCAACGTTTCATTGCGCAGCAGTTAAGGAAATGAGCTAAAATATGATTTGACTTCCGGGTGGTGATCCACCTTTACTTGTTTGGAAATGAATAATACACGAAGAAGACCAGAAGATACTGGCTTCAGCAAAAATCACATTCATTTCAGTAAAAAAAATCCAAACTCTATTGGAGAAAAGTGAAACCAGTTTCAATTAAAAACCTGGCCGGTTTTTGAAAGAAAAAAAAAACGGTTTTGGAAAAAAGGAAACCGGTTTTGGCCATCCCTATTGAGGAATCTAGCTTGCTTCGATAATATATATATATATATACACACACACACACAAAAAAAAAACACTTCAAACAAATATCAGTATTTGGTATTTATTTTTATTATTATACAAAAATAAAGGAATAACTTAACACTCTTAGCACAGTCATTCATAAAATTACGCACTTCGTTGTTTCAGCAGGTCGTCTTAACTCTCCTAATGTTCGCAACTGCTATAATCTGGCACTTTTTAAAACATACATACATACATATAATATGTATTTTAGGTTATGTTTTTGTTAAAATAAATGTTGAGATAAATCTGATAAACCATCATCATCATTGGGATCTGTGATGTGTTCTTTACCTCTTGTCTTCATATTCCCTATTTTACTTCATACTCCGGATTCAACTTGTTGAGTAACAAAATACTACGTTTTGCTAAAGTCTTTTCCGTACTAAATTGAGGTTCGAAACTTTGTTTCGCGTTAAATTCCACTGTTGATTTTTTTTTTTCTTTTCATGAAAGAGGAAACCAGTAGTTTATGTTTACAACTGTATATAAGGGCTAAAATGAGTAAGTGCATATCAAACAGGATTATGTAATGTAGTAATTTCCACCGGCTGAGTATTTCTGCACTATATTTCGTTTACAAGTGAACAGTTACAAGTGTGAAACCATTACCGTTTTTCTAACCTATGTGATTTTATGCGATATCATGGATTTTTAGCACTATCCTTGTTTATGTGCGTTATATTTTTAACTATTTCATTTAGTTTATAAGAAAGCCTAAAAAAACGGGGATGGAGATCATAATTTCCCCGATGTGGACTTGTAGAGCGAAATTATTGGGATTTTTCAATTAAGAAAAACAAATGGGTGTTACCGCCGTACTTCGGGAAAATGGCATTCTATATCTCAGAACACTATACAGCCAAAATTGGAAAACCTCAAATATTAAATTAATCAAAAATGAATCTCAATCCTGCAATTTCCAGATTTTCTTAAAGGTTAAAGAAAATAGACAAATAAACTAGTTTCAACTACGTTTCAATTCAACAAGAAAATAAATCAAGTTTCAAACCTCCATAATTAGTTTAAGATATGAATTGACGCATGTTTATATTAGTAATGTACTCTTTTATCTACTCCGTCTACTATTTATGAACAAGGAGAAACATTCGAAAATAGTTATAGTGCTACTTCGTACATCACTACATAATACAAACATTTGTTCCGTATAAATGAATATATATATTATGTTTTTACGAAATTGGTAGTTCAGTAATTAGGAGTACTTGGTTCACACGGTTTGGTATATTTGTAATGTCGCACATAATAATGCAGTGTGGACACTGATACGTCTAACGCTGTGACAGGCAACCCCGATAACTGGGTTGCTTGGAAGGAGTGGTAATGCTCACAGACGTGTTTTTAGAACACCGAAGAGTACTTATAACAAGTTTGGGGTGGATATGTCAAATCGAATGGAAGTTATTGGAAAAAGTTTATTTCAGAAAGTTAGCAATACTGACTGGGATCTCTCTTCAGTGCTTTGAGGGCCCATCACAATTTTTATATATGTGAAACTAGATGTAATAAGCTTTCAAACAAAAACAAATTCATTGAAATCCATGATGGAGATTTTGAGAAATAAAGGTTTGAAATTTACAAAATGGCGTTCGTCTTTTTTTTTCCCCCTCAAACTATTACCTTTCAAATGACTATAAATTTTCTATGAGCTCTACGGAAAATTTTCGTTTTTTTCTTGGTAAACAACTTCAAGACAATCTGAATTAAAAAAAAGAATCATATTTCTGGCATTAATAGGAACCGAACTATGATTTTTTTAAGTGTTCTTACAAAACGGGGAAATATCATGTCGCGACTGTTAAAAATGGATTTTCTTCTCATTTTTGAAATGCAATAACTTCTGAATCGCTAATGCTATTGCAATAAAATTTACATATTTGCAATCAGCATAAAAAGTTTTATAACTCTACTAAATTTCATCCAAATCTGCGATAGTGGGTTAAATTTCGCCAAAATTTTAGTTGAATTGACGTGGAATGACCCCGGTGCAATATTTAATAATTTACAAATCCTATGTTACGAAGAGAAGAAAGCAGGATTGTCCCGTTATCGGATAAAAATGCCTTAAGTCAGATATTATTTTAGAAGCCTAACATATAAGTTGACCTAGACTTCAGTCCAGTATGATTCGGCTCCTCTAAAATTTGACACTTTATAGTTATACAGTCTGGCAGTTACTTTCACTTGAAATTAATTTATTTCGAAATTCGACTTTAATCAACGATTTTATTATAAAATCAGGTCATTTAAATCAATCCACTCTGCTCAAAATTACTTCATAAAAATATTTCACATGAGTTTTTCACAGAAATAACAAATTTCGAAGCCTTTCACATTACAACAACAAAACGGCGCCATAGGAAACCTAGAAGTGAGTTTCCCTTCTGCTGAGGAGGTCAACAAAGTCGATGATGGCCGAGGAGGTTGGCGGTACGGTCGACAGTGAAGTTGAGAGGGCCCACGCAATCAACGAAGGAATCGTTTGCTGGTAGGTCCCTGTAGTGGAAATTAAATATGATTTCTGTTATGGTATATGAATCCCAGTGCTAGCATCGATAAAATCGATCAGCGCTAGTAGTTGATACAAATATAAGAAAAGTATAACCTGACGTAAGTGAAAGTTAAATTCTTAATCCGAATTTTTGATCAATGATACCAAGGGAAAGAGAGCATAGGAAGTATTTACAAATGAACTCACGTACTAAAAGTTTACTACCACTTCTGTCATCATACTACGGTTTTTGTGCCGCAGAGTTGATGAAGCATATTAAGGGTTAGGTAAGTTTAGTTTAGTTCCTGGACTACACCTGGGTGCAATTACAACAGTCCGTCAAGTTTAAAAAAAAAAAAAAATCTTCCATTTCTTTTTTTTTTTTCTTTAAATGATTCCCTAAGAGGTTCTGGACTGTTATTAACTTGGTACATGTCTAAATAATTGCGTAGAGGTTGATAATATGCGTGCAACCTGATGTGCACTGAAAATGATTACGTATTATCCTATAACCTGCATCCCATTATATGCAAATATTACATCAGGAAATTCACTCGTAGTGCCTTAGTTGTTGTTTTGTACGGTTGAAACTGTATTCATGGGTACCCATTAACTTTGCGACAACTTACCCTTACAGGTATAAATAGTACGCGTCCGGACGTATACCATAAAAATGATGCAAAAATGACACACCTGTTTGTGCAAGATGATCAATAAAACCGCGAACGCTATCTAACAGTCAGGACAGGAGAACAGAAAGGGTGGCCCGCGTGGTACCAGGCTCCACAGCGTCGGACAGTATGCACATAAACAAGGATAGTGCTAAAAATCCATGATATCGCATAAAATCACATAGGTTAGAAAAACGGTAATGGTTTCACACTTGTAAACGAAATATAGTGCAGAAATACTCAGCCGGTGGATATTACTACATTACATAATCCTGTTTGATATGCACTTACTCATTTTAGCCCTTATATACAGTTGTAAACATAAACTACTGGTTTCCTCTTTCGTGAAAAGAAAAAAAAAATCAACAGTGGAATTTAATATCCCAATTCTGTTTCATATGCACTGTAGCGTTCAGTTTTTCCCCTACAATATTTTAAATATTTTGTTTATGTTTTTGTTTGTTTTCATTTGTTTATGTAATTATTATTGTTTACTTTTCTGGTTTAGTGTGTTTTAAATTGTTGAACTAGTGTCTTTACAATTGTCAAAATTAGTCTTTATCATTTGTATTCTGTGCTTTTAAAAAGAATTTCCGTAAAAAAAAGAGAGTAAGTTGAACTGTTCACCGTCCAGAATTGTGCGCAAAAAAAAGCAAAGAAGATTGGAAAATGCATATATCACAAATAATTGTTGGGATTAGCAATTTGATGAGTAATATAGGTATATCTTTTAAAAAAAATAAATAGTAACAGTACAGCATTCTATTGTGCATTTTATTTTTCAAAGTTATGAACAAAAACTAAATCTTTTAAAAAAAATAAATAGTAACAGTACAGCATTCTATTGTGCATTTTATTTTTCAAAGTGCAAAGCAAAAAATAGTAAAAACGGCATGGATATACTTTTGAAAGTAGACGGATATTGATATAATTATAGTGCTAGAATGTGGTCTTTGCACTTATAAGTAATAGTATTGTTCAAAAAAAGCGAAAAATAACTAAAAACTAATCTGCATTTTTAAAATATTCTACACAGCTGCAAGGTATTACGAGTATTGGTTACTACGGTAAGATTTTTCGACATACAGTATTACCCGTACAGTAAATGATAAACAAATTAAATATCTTATTGTCCTTCAGGAATGACCACTATAGTATTTTCTTTGGTTATAGTTAAGGAGACGTACTTCCCATTTAGGGAAGGACGAGAAACGCCATACTTTCAGGAATTATTCATTGAATATCTACCGACTTAAAAAGTTGGTAATATACCCAATTTTAATTAGTTAATGAGTGATTTGAAATTAAAGAAGACGTATGTGTATTCCGCTCTCGTTGTGTTGTCAACGTTCTTTATTTACATAGGCGTTTTGCGATTTTCACATGTTCTATGTGACGTCATTGAATCATGGAAGTGCGTCTGCGCAGATTAATATAGGCAGCAGCTGAGTGAAGGAGGAGGCAGAGCAATATGGCGACGAGGTGCACGTGGAATGTGAAGAGAACACGCTAATAAAAAAATGTCGGGGGGAGTGATTGACAGTGATTATAGTTATGTGAGTGTGTCACTTATGGAATATTATTGAGTGTGGTGTTGTTGAAATAAGAATTACCTTAGGGAAAGAAGACACAGTTTGAAGTCGCTCGGTTGTATCCTTGAATCATTTGACGTATGTGAAAATGAATGCTTCGTGGCCTTTTTTCTCTTTTTCGTTGTAATTCTTAATTTGGCCCTTGTACTTAAATGTGTATCCCTGTAGTGCCCTTATAATCCTTTAAGCATTTGAGGTATGTGAAAATGAATTCTTCTTTGCCCTTTTTCTCTTTTTCGTTGCATTTCTTAATTTGGCCCTTGTACCTAAATGTGTATCCTTGTAGTGCCCTTGTAATCCTTCAACAATTTGAGGTATGTGAAAATGAATGCTTCCTGGCCCTTTTTCTCTTTTTCGTTGCATTTCTTAATTTGGCCCTTGTACTTAAATGCGTATCCCTGTAGTGCCCTTGTAATCCTTTAATCATTTGAGGTATGTGAAAATGAATGCTTCCTGGTCGTTATTCTCCTTTTCGTCGCATTGTTAAATGTTGCCCTTGTACTAACTATATTTGTTTGTCTAGTGCCCTTGTACTTAATATATATGTTTGTCTAGTGCCCTTGTACTTAATGTATGAGTATGTGTGGGGGCAATTGAACGCATATCGCATATTTCGTGCACGTGGATACTTCTTAGTGTTGCACTAGTTATAAAATTGATTTCATTTGATGTACAAGTGGTAATATAACATAAGAAACCCAGATCACGTTGTATTCTCACTTCATATTGGAGTGTGAATACAACATGATTTGGGTTTCTTATGTGTTGCATTACCACTTGTACATGAAATAGAATCAATTTTGTAGCTAGTGCAATAGTAAGAAGTATCCTCGTGCATCGGAGATGAGAAGTAGCTGTTCTTAACAATTACCTTTTCTTTTTACAATAACTATGGTTCAGATTTAATATAAGGTGTCATATGGCAACAAAATTATGGCACAAGTCTTAAAGCAACAAACCTAAATACGTAAAATAAAATTAGTTCCTTAATAAGTTTTTTCTTCTTTTTATAAAAAGTGGCAACCCATGCTAAAAATATGTTATGTTTTACATCTTGGCTAGTACGTTCATAAATAATAAGAAAATAACACAAAAATAAAATATTGCCAAAATACAATTTACGTTGCGTTACAGCACTTACTCATTTTAACCGTGATATTATCGTTTTTATCACGGACTATTATTAAATCAAATCAGGGATAAACCTTACACTACACGCTCCAGCTGCGCATTGATAAGTAAGACTGCTTTAAAAGGGTATAGTAGAGTAGTGCAGGATAGGGGTAGGAACGGGTTAGCTTAAGGTTAAGGGAGTTTTGACCCATTTTCATAAAATTAATAGAGTATAATTCCTCATTTCTGAGTGAGTATACCAGCTAGAGCAGTCATTCTAAAGTTAACCCTTACTCAGTACACCTCTAAAGGCAATTACACTCTTCCTCCAGATGATTTTTTTTTTTTATAAATCTTACTTTTCATACATTCTTCTTTATGTCCTGCTTTCCAGTCTATCACCTGATGCTGTTTTGTGCAATAATTCGCCAATTTACACTTACTACAATGATTGGCACTTTTGTGGCCGCATACTCGACATAAATTGGTATATTTTTCAGCCGTAACTTCAGCTTGCCAGCTCTCTTCCTCTATTGGCGGTTCAAACGAATAAAAGGAGTTATTTCTTCCTAACTGACATCTAAACACGACGAAATTTTTATTATTATTATCTTCACAACATTCATCATCTCGACAAAGAAACACGAATATTGTTCGATGAAAACAACTTTCATCTTGTTCAATTGGGGCATACAACTGACAAAGCAACAAACATGGTTTACTACACTTCAAGCACTTCACTTCGTCTAAATTCGGAATCTCTGATAAATGGAGCCAAGCTGGCTTTCCCCCAATCTTACTTGGAAAAAATCTACTCTGTAACTTCCAAGCAGAACACTTTTCTATAAAGCCAATATCAACTTCAGTGTCTGAGGACTCCATTCCGCAGTCATATACTTAAACTACACTATTTACTCCTAACGAAGATCTTACTGAGAAATAAATTAAATGTACATCCAATCAATATTACTGGAGGTTCAATATAAAACTATACATAAACTGATTTGACTTAAACACAGTCAGATTAACAAATATCGAACTGCACGCACGTTGATATTTAACGGATAGAGATAGTCATCTGTCGAAATCAGTGTAGTTAGTTAAAAGCTTTAAAAACTAACTAAATGATTGCACAAATTCAGGTATTTTAAAAACTAGCTAAACATACATAAAATTAAACAAAAAAGCACACGAATTTTCATACGTTGGTCGACGGTAATATTTAGTGGCGACTGATGAGGGAAGTCATAATTTTATCACTATGTTATAAGCCAAGGGTTCTCAAACTGTGGTATGCGAGACGCTGTTGGTGGTACATACGACTTTTGAAAGTAATTATTAATAATATGCTTTGGTGGTATGACGTTGGAAAAGGTTGAGAAACCCTGTTCTAAGGAAAAACTTCTCTAGGACCTTATTCTAGAATTTTTTGCTACCATAGCGCAATTTTTGTTTTCACACTTTTTTCGATCTGCAAATCTTGCGAAGACTGGTACTCGTAGTGTAGCAAGACTTGTAATATTTATTTTATTATTCAAATGTGTGTTGCTTTAGGGTTGTGAGAAAGTTTTTTTTAACATTGTGATACGCCGAAAAAAACTAAATTCTCTTTAACTACTGCTACGGGGAGTAATTTCATGCAAGCTTTGCAAAATTCTGCTCAGAGCGAAGTAAATCAAATCGCATAAGTGGTGTTAACTGATGCCAATTACCACAAACACAAATGAAAGTTTTGAGCTACCATAGCAAAATATCTTCGTTATTTTCTTGCGATAATAGGAATAACAATTATAAATAATTTTTTAATGTTTTGTGTTACATTACACACCACAAATTTGTGAAGGCTAGTATGGAATAAGGGTTTGTGTACTTTTTATGAGTACAGATTCCGCTGTGGTTAGCGTCAACGCAATGCAAGTTTGCTATAATCTGCATAGCAGTTATGCAGTGGCGGCTTTAGCCAGGTAGGCAAAGACCTACCCCAAAATTTTGAAAAAATATACAAACGCCAAAAAATACAATAAAGAGTGAATATATTTTCACTGTTTATAGTAATGGTAGATAATTATTTAACAAATAGCAACAACCACTACTGTAAAAGTAATTTCCTACATCATTAATCAATAAAATATGCATACGTATCCATAAGCGAGGGAGCGGGTGTACCCAAAATTAAAATCCTAAAGCCTCCCCTGCAGTTATTACGACTTTCTTAGGAACCACATGATAAATTGTATCAATTATATTGATAACCTTGTACTACAAATGTTTCGCCTCATGCAGAGTCGTTTAGACGCATGATTAGGTTCATATTAAAAGCCTGACTACTGTAGGAAACATGTTAGTCGAACTTTTTAGTATGTCACTAATCACGCGTCAGAACAACTCTGCATATGGCTCTTTTACTTTTTAATAAATATAATCAGACGACTCAGAACAGATTACATTGTAAGCCTTATTTCATATATGTTCTGTCTAAGGTAGAGGACAGGTCTGTGAAGTTGGCCTACCCAAATTAGCTTAACCACTTTTATACACATGAGCCGTTAGTTCCCGTTAGTTCTTACTAAAGTTACGGTAGTTTCGTGATTGTAAAGAAATTATACACAAAAACCAATGGGTAGGCCAACTTCAACAAGCTTTCGGCATAAATCGATAATTCCTCGTTAGTTCCCGTTAGTTCTTACAAAAGTTCCGTTAGTTTCGCGATTTTAAATAAATTAGAACATAAACAAAAATGTGTGGGTAGGATAACTTCACGTGTGAAGTTGGCGTATCTAACAACCTTTCCCACATTTTTCGACACGACTCGTTCGTTCCTCGTTAGTTCTCGTTAGTTCTTTCAAAAGTTCCGTTAGTTCCGAGGTTTGATACAAATTAGAGCATAAAGAAAAAATGTGTGGGTAGGCTAACTTCACATGTGACAAGGTTAGAATCACACATACCACCATTTCGCAAACTATTGCCACTTTCTCCCGGAACCTAATGTATATAATGCGAGTTCGTTTTGAAAATTGCTTCATTAAAATTTTATTTCATTTGAAAGTAAACAGGTTAATAGTTCCTGAGATAAATCAATGGTTAAAAAAGCAAAAACAAATGGCGTCGTATTCGAAAACCATTATCAGATTTATCCACGAATATATTTATATATTAATGCAAAGTCTAAAAAAGTTCTCAATCTGTCCGTCTGGCAACCCTACAAAATAAGAAATAACTATTTAAAACTATAGATAAAAACTCAGAAATAATGCTCAATATAAACGCTAACGATTTTGAGTGCCACGACAATAGAAATTGAGAACTTCCGTGTTTTTCAATTGTTGTCAACTAACAATGGATTTTAAAAACTTGCAAAATGAAACAAGATTGTTGCGGACGAACAGGAAGAAAAAGACACTGATAGAGCTTAATACAGAAAAATAGTTTTGATAAACTTTTATTAAAGTAATGCAAACCTCCTCCTCTGTAGTTTTACTTATACAGTTTAATCTCCGCACTTATGTAGGTAAAGGATTCCGTAAACCTTTTAATAAACCGAATTTGTAAATTGTTACAGTATAACTTCGTAACATACTGTCATTTTATTACCATATTATTAAATGCAGCCTACTGTATGTTTAAACATGGTGACCATTTATCTTCTAAAGTTTAACTAATAAATACTAAACGCTGAAATTTTATGCACATATCGCCAGCGATATGAAATTTTATCATATATGGAAAACCACCACCACCAGGTTAACAGTTTTACCAACTCAACATAAAGTTGCACGGTGACTTAGTGGTAAAGCACATCTCTGTGCATGGGGACCCTGGTTCGATCCACGAACAAGTAATAAGTTTCAGGTGGACAACACGTTGTCCGTGAGTTTTCTTGGATACTCATGTTTCCTCCCACTTTCTCATTCCATCAATTGTTCCCTCATCATTCAGTTGCTTTAAGCATCGTCTTCTTTAGCCTAAAAGGGCATGATCGTCGGACGTTAAACTGAAAGATTCCACAACATAAAGTTATATTACTTTTAAATATTAGTAAGTGAGGTTACTGTATTACACACTTTAAGTCTACATGTTAAACAAAAACTTTCAGTGTCACATGCATTATTTAATATTGCAGACAAACATCGGAATTTTGGAAGCCTCTGCAGCAGTAATAAAGGAAGTGAGACCGACGGGGCAATGCACATCGCAAGTATCTTATTGTTGAATGACATCTTTCGAATAAATAAGTCTGCAACTAACGAAACTTTAGTAAGAACTAACGTGAAATAACGAGGAACTAACGATTGATGTCGAGCAATCTGAGAAAGCTTGTTGGGTACAAAAAATTTCACATGTGAAGTTAGCCTACACACACATTTTTCTTTATGCTCTAATTTCTACAAAATCGCCGAACTAACGGAACTTTATTAAGAACTAACGGCAACTAACGATGAACAAACGATTCATGTCGAAAAATGTGGGAAAGGTTGTTGGGTACGACAACTTTGCATGTCAAGTTAGCCTATCCATATTTTTGTTTATGTTCTTATTTGCTCTTATTTGTATAAAAGCGCGGAACTAACGGAACCTCTGTAAGAACTAACGGGAACTAACGACGGACTAACGATTTATGCCTAAAATGTGGGAAAGCTTGTTGGGTACGACAACTTCACATGTGAAATTGGATTACTCCTTGGTTTTGTTTATAATTTCTTTAAAATAGCGCAACTAACGGAACTTATGTAAGAACTAACAGGAACTAACGAGGAATTAACGGCTTATGTAGATAAAAGTGGGTGAGCTAATTTGGGTAGGCCAACTTCACAGACCTGTAGAGGACTAGACTTCCAATGGGACACTGTGATACACGTTTCAGTAGATACATGACCACAGCATGTAAAATTTGTGTTAATGAAATAATAACACAAAATAAGTCTATGCTATTGGTTATGACATATGAATAAAGTTTTTGTCAATGTGAAGCAAGTAGACCAGTCGCTACAAGTGGTAGACAATAGTTATTGTTTGATTGATTGTTTTATTACTTAACCACTTCCTAGTCTCTGGACCAGGTGTGGTCGGTCAGGTCATTAGGAGGGAAAAGATTTATTGACAGACCGTTAGGTGGTCAGACTGGTTCCTGGAAAGGTTGGTTGTAAGGAGGGATGCTGTAGTTTCTACAAAGGTTGTTAAAATATGCAGAACATATTCTTGGGAAAATCAAAATGACATTATTTTATTTTATTTAATTCAATAATATTATTTTATTTCATTGGTTCGTATGCACAGCATATTCGTTCGTAGTTATATATTCTTTCGATTTGATATGAAGCTCATTAGAACAACTATGCTGTGATGATACTAAAACAAAATTAGTCTCGAATCCAAATTATTTATCGGAGTAATTTTTATTTTTTAATTACACAATATTTTAAATTGGATCATATTATTTTAATTAAATCGTATGGTAAAGCATACTCTGGAGAGCAGCTATGTTGTGATCATATTGTTTTTCACAATTCGTATGTTATACATACTCAAGATAAACTTTGTTTCGAAGGACTAAGAGATGGGAGGGAATAAACTTTATTCATGCGTAACTTTTTAATTCGATCGTTTGCCTAGCAAGTTCAGAACACTCTTTGAGTGTGAACATATTAAGAATTTGTTTTTCATGGTAGGCTATACTGGTACATATACAGGGCGTGATTCACGTACGACTTTCGCTGTCGAACTCAAGAGACGAACTAAACATTTTGCACGCATTTTGGAAACCGGTTGGGTGGGATCGAAAGTTGGCGTTGTCGGGTGATCACCTTACATGTACATGTTAAAGCATGAAGCCAAATAGAAAAGAAGACCGACGCCGCGCCGGGTAGACATTACAGAATGTCGACAGAGTAATAAAAAATAAGTTTGGTGCCGCGGTGGCTGAACATAACATTTGTCGGGGCCGCGGTGACTCAGTGGTAAAGCGTTCACCTCTGGTGCTTGGGGTCCAGGCCCCAGCCAAGTGAACTCTATTGTCCACCACCGTGTACGTGGGTTTTCTCGGGGTTCTCCCGTTTCCTCCCACTTTCTTCATTCCAACATTTCATTCATTACTCATCATCACCGTCTCCTTTAACCTAACCGGCATAAACGTGGGACGTAAAACTCAAAGATTTCATGTCATTTTTATAACATATTGTCAGCGGAGAATACAAAGAAGAGTGGGGATGCGGTAGGCGAACATGTTGAAACATGTGCCTGTGGTAATTGGTAATACAAAAGAAGTTTCGCGCCACGATTGATGTACACGTGCTTACCTTGCGGCTATGGAAATACTTTAAATTCGGATTATAGCGGGATATATATATATATATATATATATATATATATATAGACATCATGCATCTCTTTGAGAAAGAGGCGCATTGCAAAGTTAACACTGAAACTATATCTGATGCTGAAACAGAAATATACGAATCATCGTCAGATGAAGAATATGATTTTGATGCAATAGAATCACCAATGCTAACACTTTCACCAACCCAACCGCCATCTCCAGTTGTATTTTGAAGAACATCGCAATTTTGGTGTTTAGATTGTTGTTGTAATAGTCAAAAAGTGGACCGTGAATGTATAAAGAAGGCTATTGAAAAATAGGATTTCAACGATACATTAATATGCGACGGATGTAGAGAAGGATCCTATCATGATTTTGCTCAAAGTTGTATGAATGTGCACCGAAAGTCATTGGAAACCCGTGCCTGGAGTATTATAGCAAGTTCTAGTGTTGAAGAAGTGTTTCACCTGTATGCAAACACACATATTGAAATATTAACAAGAGAAAAATTCTATGAAACATGCGGAATTACTAAATGATAGAGACTATCTTCCGGAATTACTGGACATTTTCGTAAGAAAAGACAGACGGAAATCGGACATTCCAAATTGAAAAAATGTATTCGAATAGTGCTAGTGTTTCATCTGCGTTATGTAGTGGTGAAAATATTAATGTGAATTGTGTATTAAAAACTATAAAAGTATACTTACGTAACAATAATCCAATTGAATGCATGGAAGGCAAGTTAAATCTTCCTCATGATTGTACTCATCTTCATAATGCTGAAACATTTGCAGCGAAGTACTTATCTCTTGATAAAACTCTTAGTGAACTTTTTGAAGTGTTTGAACAAGAACATAGTGAAATCTCATTTATATGGTTTATGCGTAAAACTTGTGATCTTTTAAAAAATACAGAATTTGTTGGACATATGCCGTTTCTCATTCATCATACAAATGGAATTTCACCATGCGTAAATAAGTATATTATCGATATTCAAGATTTTAAAATGTGTGATAACGAATTTATTATTCGTGAGTTTTAATTAACTCCATGCGATGATATAGTAAATATCAATTGCTTGGTAGAATCATCAATATATTATAATTTACCACTAGGTTGTTAAAAATAAATTGATTGGTTAACATTAAATTTACACGGTTTGAAATATAATAGCAAAACGATATACTGTATCATGCACACAGAACCTTGTATATTAATTATGTGCAACGAATTCAACCTTTTATTGTAAATGTTAAGAGAAATCTCTTTGGATTAAGAGAATATTTGCATTAGACAGTGTCATTGATTTAGAAACAAAACACTGTCCTTCATTAAGTGAATTATGTAGAAACACATTTAATGAATATTGTACTTCTTACACAAATATTGTAAAGAAATCAGGATATGCATATCGTAATGCACTACAGTTGAATTATTGGTGGAAATATGAAATATCAACAGCATTAACTAATGCATTATCAAGATTGTAATGTTTTTTCGGAGCAATTGCAGGAATGTAAGTTTAAAAATAATATTGAAAAATTAAAAAATGTATATATGATTATTAAAAATAAAAAATGTATATATATAATAAAATATAAAAAATAAAAAAATATTTGTTTTCTGTTTTAAAAAATGTTTACACGTTTATAAACGATATCATCATTCTTTTTCAAATTTTTCTTGTTAAACATTTTTAAACAATTTTGAAATAAATGAGTGCGAATAATATGATGCAAAAAGAATACAACAAAATATCCACACAACACAGAATTATCATGTTGATATTGATGATTATTCGTAAAATATATTTTAGTATTTTTGATAAAAAGCTTTTTATTTCCTTCAAAATGTTCATAGCAAGACTCAAAGTAATAACCATGTTTTTTCTCATCGATGTACACTGCAACCCAATGCGATCTACTAGAATCAGATGTATTGAGATTAATCACAAGTGCACCAAGAGGTTCTACCGTTACAGGAAATCTGTCAATAGGGTAAATCACAGTCACTTTATCAGTTATTTACTCTTTTAACAATTCGTCACTATAGATGATGATTATTATTTTTAATCGTAGTAGTTATGTAACTATCACTGTTATTCACATGTAACAGTCATACACTTTCACATATTCACTATACAGTAATGCTTCATGAACACTGCACCTATATTGTCCGAAACGTTGTTTATTATGTTGTCACCTACAAATGTGAAAACTTAAAGCAGTATACTTTGGGCAGTTTATTTCTTCTAAATTTGTAACATCTCTGAAGAATTTCTTGAAGAAAAAACACTTCCTAGTTATTCCGTATGTGTATCTGGTTGTAGTATTTAAACAATATTTTTGAAGTATTTCCTTAAGATGTGAATATTCTACATCGCCTTCGTGCCAGGTAATGCCATACACATTCTCACCTAGATACTTGTTTGTAGTTATGATCAGGCTCAGTTAACTTATTTAAAGGAAATGGTGGTTTAAAGTCCAATTTTGAAGAAGGGGAACGTCAATATTTATAATGGCTAGCTGCTTTACAATAAACTCATTATCATTATCGTGATAGGCCGAGAAGTGTAACAAACCCATTTCAGCATTTGTAGTTGCTTCAATAGCTGTTTTTGTAATTGGTATAGGAAAGATAGAAAATTCATTGGTACAACATTCAGAACTATTTGAATTTAGGAGCGCCTTTATGAAAAGACATCGCTTATATATTTACGTTTTGTTGGTGGTCCAAACTTTACAATTGCAGGAGCCTGCCTCTTGCGTGACCGTTTCTTGCCGCTGCCAGTTAGCAACTGTCCGACTTTATTAACGCATTTGTCTTTAAACTATCACCAGCTTGTTTTACACGTGCACGAACAGATTCTTTAAATGGACGATTTTCTAATACATAACCCGCAACTTGTACACCAGTTTGTAATGCTTGACGCCCTACAGTTTTTGCACCTTGTTTAAGAAATGTTAAAGCAAAACGAAATAACCGTTTAAAGAAACTACCTATCCCATGCCTCCTTTGATACACAGGTCCTGAAAAATATGGTATTCAACATCCACGATGATAAGTAACACCGACATCCCTTGTTCTCATCTTTACTATTATTATTATTTAGCAGATGCACGAGAGCGTTTAAAATGTAATGTAACGGTCAGTGTCCCAGAACGAAATGAGAAATTTCGCCTTTCTATGATCTTTTAATAGTATTTCGAATGTGTTAAAACAAAAGTTTGCAAGTGGCATATAATGAATATATTCAAAGGTAATTGTTTGAACTTTTCCGTATTTAATGTCAGAGGTTGTTGCTATAAATAATAATAATGGTTTTGTATAACCTAGAAATTGATATTTCATATCTGTATAAAGAAAAATTTTATGTGGATATCCGATATCTACGTATGGTTGGAGCATTATGGGAATTTCTTTATAAAATTTCTCCCGCCCTTACTATTCAAGATAGAAACTTGAAATTTGGCACACATTCTGTGTACCGAGTAGTATTTATCAGATTTTTTAGATCTCTACGTTCACACAGGGCCGTTCCAGAGGGGCTCAAATTGTGAAAAAATTCCCTCCGAAATTTTCCTTTGACATCATTTTTCCCTCTCCTGGTATATGCTATGATCATGCAAGTAATACCATTTAAAAGCCGGTTCAATTCTGAAGATAATGAGGTATGAACCATGATCCTACGATAAATAGTGACGATGCAGTAGCTGCTTGACTGAGTCTAAAAAATATCCCAATAAGCCGCGACCCCCAAAGGGTTAATGCAACACTCAGTTCCCCATTACTTAAATAAATAGGTTGTGCTAATTTAACTTGAAACGATGTTGTAGAGTTATTATCAAGAAGATTGCTACTTGCATTTGAAGGAAAAGTAACGTCAAAGTCGTGTGTAAAGTTGGAATTCATTTTGCAGATTGAACAGAATCTGATCTAATCCACGAATACATACTTGGTGGATATCCCAACCATTTTACATACATCCACCCATTTTTAGGCTTCAATACTTTTTCAATGAGACGTTTTCTTTGAATTTATAATTACTTTTTGTAATTATTGAGCATAAAATATTCGTTTAATTTCTTCACCACTCCAATCTTTTAATTTATAAGTGACCGGATCTGATTTAATACATTCATCAACAATAAATATTTCTTGTTACCATTTAGGTAAATATCCTTTTTCTAATACATGTTTATACTTACTAACACGCACGACTAACACTTGTAATCTAAATTTACAAGTTGAACTCTTTTTTTATTTTATTTCCGTATGTTTCACACACTTGATTCATATTAGCATCATTTACTTTTCCAGGTGCCATTTTAATACTTGAATGATATGAATGTCTATAACTTTTTGCAATTTGATCTAATATATTAATATAACGATAAGTATTCTTTGCAGTAAAATAACGATACGATCTTTCTTTTAATATACGTATAAAGCGTTCTGCTAGCGAGCATTTAATTTAAGAAACAACACTATAAAATTGAATTTTTTATTTTTTAACAATTGTTTTACATGACGATTATAAAATTCACCGCCTAAATCTGTTTGTAAATTAAGCATGGGCAACTAGAAAGTTTTTAAATTTTTGTTATTGCTTTTACCATTTCAGGATCATTCTTTGCTTTCAAGTGAACACAATACGCATAAACTGAAAAAATATCAATACAACGTAATATATATTTATTATTATACATTGCAATATTTTGCATATCTACGAAATCAATTTGTAATGTCTCATTTGGTGCACTAACAATACTTTACGAGCTGGTGCATATAATGTATAAGCATCTTGAGAAGCTAACCAATTCCTAATTTTGTTTTTAGACAATTTCGTTTTACGATGTAATGTACCTGATAAAGAATCAGGATTTGAATAATCATAATATTTTGTCATTTTTACGTACTATATTCTTTCCAATGTTTTTAAAAAATTGCTACCGTCCAGTACTAGATGATTTACTTACTTTACGACTAAGTTGTCTTTTAGTACTACTACTAGTACTAGTACTACTAATATTCAGTTTTGATGCTGGTGTTCCAATAAATTCTTTAGGAACATTAAGATCTAATAAATTTTTAAATTCATGAATTCCTATATTATATCTTGAATATTTTCTAGTACGAACATCATTTAATAAATCTATAATATTTAAACCTGGTATTGTTTTTCCATGAATACGTACTATACCAGACTTATCCCACTGACTTTTATCAGAACTTGTCAACTGTTTTAATAATAGATGTCTTCCTATGAACTGTTTTCCGTACTGATTGTAAAATGCCTCATACAAATGGTAAAATAGGGGTATTGTTATCATGTTTGAAAGTTGATGATTATTATTTTTTCTTTTTCTTGAATGACAGGTAAAGTAATAGGTTTATGTCAAGATAAAGTATACTGTAAATACCGATGCAAAGCTTGCTGATATAATTTCCACTTTTGGTGTACACTAAGATCATGACGTTTTAAAATGTTATTCATTTCTTTATCTAAACGTGATTAATGTGAATCTATGGATTTAAGATTCGGTTGTACATGTACAGCATTTTCAGGAACTAAATTCATTTTAAGTAATTCTGACATACATAACGGCTAAAAATACTACTTCCTACTGCTGCAAGAAGTGGTCCCATGATTAACAGTAGAAGCTCACCACCTTTTTGTAGTAACAACTTCTTTTTCTTTAATGAAGTACGCTGCTGAGATAGAATACATAAGATCTTTTATGTCTACGTAAACATTGCTTCTCACGAGAATTTAAAGGGATGTTTCCTTTTACTGTGCTTTTAGTTACATGAGAAATTGTTCTTCTTAAATCCCCTCAAGCATTTTGTAAAATTTGGTTTAGTTTTGAATTTTACACTTGCATAGAGCACGGACCTTCTTGTTGTGTTGTTTCCCCTTGAACATTTGATGCAGTTTAAATAAAAATTTCTGTACGCATGTCTTTTACGTTAGCGTATACATACATGATTTCATTGGAAAAAATATTTGTACGTAATCGCAATGCATCGTTTGTTTTCTATGTCAAGTCACATAATAAATGTGAGGCTCCCGTGTTACTTCTTCGAACACACTCACGATTTCCTTACTATACCGAGATATAATTTGCCTTGCTAAATATTGTATTTGTAATTTATCACTTGAATTTTCAATACTATAATACAACGTGCATTTAAACTAATATCACGTGCATGTTATGCTTTTGGAAATAAATTTTAAATAATAAATATTCTTAACTTTTTTGATGTGCATACTTTGTAAATAAATTAGCATCACCATTAGTTTCTGACATTCAATCATCAAGTATTACTAATGAATTTTCTTTCATTTCAAAATTATTGATGTCAGGTATTTCCTCTACAAAATGTACATTTGCATTTGCATCTAATTTTGGTATTACAGCACCATAACACCAACAAATATTAAACATAAATTTTATGCTAAACATTTGATCACGTTCACTAAGTAAACGATTTACAAACCAAGTTTTACCAGCCCTTGAAGGACCAGAGATTAATATAGTAGAGAGATGCTGAAACTATCATCTTGTACTCAAATGAATGCATAAAATAGAGCATTTGCTTTATATACACACACTCACTCACTGCGTTATAAATATATTAAAACTCGAAATGACTAGTTTAAACAATGAGTATCCTATGCATACAATACAATAAATAAGATGAGGTTTCACAGAAACCAATCTAATAAATAATTAACACCGAGTATGCATTGCATATGGTACAAAGAAAAAGAAATTAATTAATTAATTAAAAATTAATAACAATAAATTAGGAACAAATAATTTAAAGGGTTCTCAGCACGAAAAGACATTCATACAAGTCACATTCACTCATTCGTGGGCCTATAACTGTAAGGTACACTTGCACTTTTTCGTATAAGTTCATCGTCAGTCACGTCATTCTCGTCACTACGTTTTCGTTTTTTGTTGACCTTACGGTGTGTCTTTGACTCTCTACAGCTAAAGATTGGTCTACTCACGATGCTATTTGTATTTTCTATTACGGTGGGCTCTAATTGTCCAGACACTAATTTGTAGAAACTCTCAAAGTTAATTTTCTGAGAGGTCCTATTTTTAGTGTTATCCTCCTAATTTTGAATATATGTCGAACATCCCCTTGGACATTTGTTAGCCTCATAGTATAATTTTTGGCACCTAAACCGATAAAGGTTGTAAACTCCCAACCTTCTGGAATTTCATTTGTCAGATTACCCAGTTTCCGATTACCCAAAGGTTCCTCATCTTTTTTCTGTAGGTACATGATGCTGTCAGTGTCACAGTAAATTGCTGTCAGTAGTTTGTATAGTCTAAATCTATCCCACGAACTATTAAATACGGCTAGTATTACATTGGAAATCTCTAATGGTACGTTTTCAATTTCAATGTCTCTGTACGTGAAGATGAGATGGCCATTGGGACCACACTTTGAATTTCATATGTTGCCGTCGTTAAATACATAAGAAACGTGACCTCACCACTAACGATTACACTCTGTGGCATGTCTGTGAGTTGCTCCCATGTATTGACGTGTAGTTTTGCACATTGCCGCATGCCTTCATAGGCATAAAATTTTTCGATATATTTTTGTTTGCCTTCTTCAGTAGTACCGTAAGCATGAAAACGCGAGCCTTCCTGCTTCATCTGAAGGAAAGAATTCACATGAGTCCCGAATAGACCACCTCAATTCCCCTCCTCAGTATCCAAGAGTTCAAATTCCCATATCTCATGCATATCGATTATTTTATAACCTTTTGGAAGAGTAAGGTGTAACTTTGGTGTACAAAATGTTCCTGTGAGAGCACACTCAGCACCACGGAGTACAATCATTAGTATGTGTGGCATGCATGCATGTGCGGCAAAGAACAAAGAGTAATCGATCTCCCGTGCGTATGGTAAGATCGGAAAATAGAGGTCTTTGGAGGCAAGATGGGGCATTTCACTACATCGTGAATACTTTCCACATCTGGAAAGTCCGACCACGTATGAATCTTAGGTGATTTAACTTGCATAAGTTTACGTGCCATCACCCATGGGCTCAAGACTTGTTACATCGGCATACTCGACTCGCTCGTCACTCGCATAATTGACGTAGGAACGGAAAACTTCCGTGCGAGCACCGTTGTAACAATTATTGGGAATAAGAAAATCAGGAATATTAGTACAATGTTCTTGAACAAACTATTGTACTTCCTTATCCGTCTTTACCTTATTGTCCCAAGAACATTCCCATATTTCGTATAGGTTTACACCCATACTTTTCAGGTACCTACGGCGAAGCACGGTTTGCTCATATCGTTTCTCCATCGTATTGTACGAGTCTTGAGCATCGTGTAGAATGTCATCACGGTTAAAAGGGAAACCATGACTACAGGCATGGAAAAACACCCATAAAATTCGAAGGCAGAGTTGAGTCCTTCGTGTCATCCGCAGACCATGTAGCTACCAATATACTTTTTTTCACCTCTCCTAGCATGGTGGATTTCTATCCCTAATTGGTCTTCCATATACATAAGCCATTGCAAAGCTTTAGTTCTATACTTGGTCTTATGATGAAAACCAAACGCTGGAATTACAGGAATATTACACTCCGGTAAGTGCAAGGTACGATATGAAGGAATCGCAAGACTTGCAATGGTTGATGAAGTATTGAAACATTGCAAACCCTCCGCTTTCTCTTCGATTTTATCGCTAAATTTGATGACCGGTTCTATTAGAATTCTAACATCATTTTAACAATAAGGCAGCATTTCCTTCTGCAGGTTAAAGTCCTTCCCACTTACCACACGTTCTTGGTGCCAGGCGTCCAGTTGTTGTCTTTCTTCCATGCTTCTCGCCTCAGGTTCATAATACTCAAAGGGAGGATAGGGACCGACATAATTTTGATTCTGTTCTGTGATAAACAAATATAGGAAATCTCCCTTCTTTACATTTTGACTAAGGCATAAAGTTTTCAGTAATTTGGATAATTTGAGCCCAAGGAAAAGGAAAGAATCACGTAAGAAGATACAATTATCTATGCTAATATTAAAAAGCTTCTGACCCTGGATAAAAACACTATGTACAATATGCTGGTCTTCTATTACAGTTCTAAGGCAGAAGAGGCCATCGTAGCGACTACTATTATGGGTCATCCCTACTATCTTCTGAAAGACAGGACGCTCTACTAAGACATCGTTAATAAAGGCCGTCATTCTCCTAAAAGAAAACGAACGATTTTCAACATCATCACCGCACGTTTTACAAGGCTCATCGATACCTTTCCTCATACAGGCGTGACAAACGTGATGAAAAGAGACCAGTCCAACTTCGTGTTTCCTTTTACCGCGCTCATCCAGTGCCTTCAACATTGCCTCTACATCATAGGTGATATACATAAACCTTTTCGTATGAACAGGCAGCTGTCTCCGTTCAAAATATGTGTGGTTTGTATCAATATATGCACGGCACGTTTAACAGAAATGTTCACCATACATGTGATCAGATTTTCGCACCTCTTATCAAAAATGACACCGCAATCAATGCAGGCCGTTACATTATCACATACAGATCAAACCGCTTTATTACGCTTCACATGGTTCTCAAAATATATATATCATCAGCAAATTCTCTATTGCATGCATTGCATTTAATTTTGTTAGTTAGTACTAATTTTGTAATTAGTATAATCACGTTCGTGCATGTGCTCGCAAAAGATACGAGATTTACACTGTGTGTACAGCATCTCTCGTCATATGCTTCCAAACAATAATAACAGAACTTCCGAGCCTTGAGGAATGTTTTAATGTTACGAATGAACTCGAAATGACAAACAGTGATACCTCTTTGATAGTGGATAAAAATCTGTAGGTTCTCCCGGGTAACGAACTATGTATTGCCGATTATTCTTTTCATGCTCATCATAAATCACGATTTGATACTCCCCTTTCAAATATGATTCGAAAGCATCAATACCTGAAAAGTCACAGCCTCACTTACTTTGAAAGTTAACTCCTGACATCTCGCAGAGAACTGCTGGTCTTAAAAGCCATGCAACGGAGTAATTTCTTTTTAATTATACAAATGATATTTTGTGTCGTGGAGCTTTACTTGGCCCCATACTATGGCCAGAGGAGACAGTAAATATGCTTATTTTCACTGCGAATTAAACACTTTTCCAAATAGTCTAGTTATTTTGAATTTTCCTCAACGGTACTCGATGTATTTCTTCCCTGACCATGCATGCTGTCGACTATGTGAAATCGAAACCACTTCTTGCCTCAAAAGGAACACCTCATTCGAATTTAGTACACGTTCGACTGAAATGAGGACTGTCCGAGCAGAGAAATAGCCATTTCTTCTCTACGGGACATACACTGGTTTATTGTTGGTACTGTTGCTACTCTCTATGTATAGCCCAATGTAGGCCTAGGGCCGCGCATTTTAGATCACATGTTCCAACGGAAAATCAAACTCTCGATATAGGCTCCTCGGTTATTAATATTCCTTTCGTCACCCACAGGTCTAACGATTATTTCATAGCCCGTAAGATGAAACTTACGAAACCTTTGCTTTCTCTTACAACTGTGAAATTACTATTCCTTTGATTTTTCCCGTCATTATTATCACTACTACTACCACTTGTACTACCACTATTAGCACTACAAGTAGTACCAGTTGTACTATTACTGTTGATGTTGCCATGTGCAACCATTGCTGGTTCACTAGCGTATGACAGGCCATGCTCAGGAGAGAAACACATTTGCTTCCCATAGTCATGATTATCCTGTACACAGTGTTGAGAGGTACTGTATACAGGATTTTCTCCCTGGACCTGTTGCGTGGGTATAACCACGGCGTTGTCCTCATTTTGAACCCAAGTCCTTATTTCTCCAACTCGTATTTCATCGAAGTTTAATTGGCCAATCCCATCTATTTCATCTAGGTAAGGTAAATCTTCATCGGTTAATTGTTTTATATTATTATTATGACAACTTATGATTTTATTCACGGTTCACGACTACGGTATTATTTTCAAATGGGATTATGCATGGTTCCGAAACTAACCGCGTTCCAAAATCAAAAAGTTGGAGAACTCTTTATCTTTTATCCCATCCACCTGACCTTCCTCACAAGATAATAAATACATGTTTCTTCTGAGAGGGAAGAACTTTCTTTAGTACGGAAACACCCATATACAAACAAGTCTAGTACATCAGCACTGGATACACAGTGCTGGAGAATTAGTATATCATTACCTTCAAATGCACGAAGGGCGCGTAGTACTGCATCGCATGTCTCCGACCCCGATGTTCCAGACGTTGCATCTCCATAATACATTTCCAGGTACTGAAGACCCTCAGGTAGTCGTTTAGACCGCGCACCATTTCTTGCAGGTAGATTTCGTCGATTATATTAATTACCTCGCTTGGGCAGCAGAAATCCATCTGAAACAAATAAAATAGAAACAGATAGAAACAGAATTATCAAGTTCACTTTAACATATCACTTTAATAATAAAGGAAAAGACCAATAAATTATTTTCAAGCTATAGTTAAATAATGATATGTATAAGAAGAAAATCAGCTTAGTTTATGAAGAGAAATGAGTCAATATTCATTTTATATTTAGTTGTAAACTATTATTTTTTAAAAAAGGAAATAGGTATAAAAATTGTCTCTGTTCACAAATAATGGTTAAAAACAAATCAAGAACAATTTGAATATGTATGGTTTCTTTTCTTTTAAAAATCAGTAAGTATAAGAAATATATATAAAATACACCCCACTGAAGCCTTAGTTGATTTTAATAATCTCGCAAAAGAAGAAAAATGATGTCTCTACGTCGTAATAACACTTCTCAACGAAATGGCTGGTACTCCTTAAAAGGATTTCTCTTTATTTGTACAGCAGCTACTCCCTTAACGTAGCCTAGTTAGGGATTAATATGGCGCTGTAATACAATAGGCTTCAATGAATATCTTGAAAATCTTATATACTTTACTTAGTACTATTAATATTCTATGTACTTTAATTAAAATACGCTTAGTACGCAATAGAACTCGTCTTCGATCTTCTACGTACGCTGACGTGAAACGAAATGATGACCGCACAGGCCAATTACACGGTATATAATGTATTGGGACCTACTACTACCAGTGACATCTAGCGGCCGAATTGTAAATTAAAGGTTAGTTGAGCAGTAGATGTTTTTCAGTGTACACGTATACGCGGGATTGTCCCGTATAGTTCTATTTATTTTAAGGTGAGTATGGTACTGTTTATTTCAATAAATAGTATATTTGTATTACTTCTTTCCATTGTGTGATAAAGCCCTAGCACCTATTCGCTATTTCAATCTTAATGTGTGGCAGCAGTTATTACTAACAGAAGCAAAACATCTCTTCCATTCGTTAAGTTTTCTCTCCCACAAGATTCAGACGTTTTCAATACTCCCATAAATATAACGATAAGTTGAACTATTGCTGTGAATAAGGGGCATAAAGCCCAGTCTTTCAGTAAAGCAAGACTTTGGTGGTCCCTTGAGGTTCCTGGGTTAAATGCTTGTATTGTTCTGAATTTGCTATACAAATTATCCAATAAAATATTTAACAACGAGCGATTCTATGCTCACACAATGTTCGTATTTGTATAGGTTGTGGTCCCTGTCAAGCCAGGGGGCATATTTTAAGAAAGAGCTTTCTGACTTCTCACACATTGTTCGAGTAATTATTACGAGTTTTTATTATATCAGAATCATAGATTTCTCCGTATGATTCTGATATAATAAAAACCAGGGGCAAGCCAGGGGCCATATTTTAACAATGAGTATGCATTGGCATACGAAGGAGTAAAAATTACATAAGCTGGGGGTCATCCACTGTGTCCCTGGGGGCTATACATAAGCTGGGGGCAATTCTTCAGGGGTCATGCTTTCACCAGAAAGGTCATTCAACTTCCTCCAGGAAAAAACCTCACACACTTTCGTCAGACATCAGTCACATGATTGTGCCGCATGCTACGTATCACGGTTATATCATTATCAATGATTAAACCATAGATATATCATGATTAAGCAAGGCGGCAAGCCCTTTGAAGGATAGAATTTAAAATCATGGCTACTAGCCGCAGAAGGTTATAACTTACGTCATTCCTATCTGAAAATCGTGTGTGTAAAGACGAGATGAGATAATCCAAATAAGGAATTTAATTTGCTAACCGGTAATAATCTTCTGGAGATGATGGTTGGTAATTTGGTTTGTGTGCTTGCCGAACTGCTTGCCGTGGAATAATTACATCAAAATTGACGCTGGCAGTCATTAGGTTCAATCGTTTCATTATATTTTCAAACTGCTGCTCTGCCTGCCGTCTTTGCTTCAGATAAAACTTCAATGAACTCTCTCACATTATTCCTCACTGCATCGATATCAATGAAGACACTTTGAAGGATATTCGCGACCGGCTCCAGAATTCTACTGTACATTGCCACAATCTCCAATGCAACAATGAAAGCAGGCATTGTTGCAGCACTCAATTGATGATTTGCTCTACTCCTTGTTTTGCAGTTCCCAGTTGCACTTAATTGTTCAAGAGCCTCAATAATTACTACATAGTTTTCAGCAAAAAGACGAATACTTTTGTATTTTGCTAAAGACCTAGTATCACATAATATAGGTAATTTTGGAACCAAATTGCGTCGTAAGATGCTTTCGCGGAAGAAATTAATGATTTATTTTATAGTTCCGCATGTATATTGAATTTCAATCATAACATTAAGATCATTAGCTACAAGTTTAAGTCTATGAAAAGCACAGTGAAAATACAATGCTCGAGGCTACTGCTCTTGAATAATCTGGTTTACACCATTTATCTTTCCCGCCATAACAGAACAGCCATCGAAATTTAAACCTACACACTTGGGCATACCTACACCCCTCTTAGATAAATAAGATAGAATGACCTTCGTTACAGCCTCCGCTTTAAGTCTACTTAGGAGCACGAAACCAATAAACTCTTCACAATCTTTTATATTCTGAGGTGCACAAATCTAACGCCAAGAGACAAGTGCTGCGTTCCAGAAATGTCCGCTGTTTCGTTGACTAAAAGAGAAAAGGCGCAAGAATCACGAACGCCTCTGAGTAGTCACGAACGCCAACCCATATAATTTCATTTTGCGTGCGCACGGAGGAATATTTTTCGTTTGCATTTCCTGTTTGCAAATGGTGGCTAACAACATCACCACACTCAACTCTAAAATCTAGTAAATCATGAAAAACACCAGAGAAAGAAGAATTCCCTCGCAAAGGGAGGTCGTGAGTTGCACAAAACACAATTGAAGACACAATTGGGAACAATTTCTTTCTGTTGGCTGTAATTTGTTCATGATGGGCAGAATCAATTTGTTCAATAACACTATTCTGTCTACCTTCCATTGTACTCTTGAAATTCTTCGAGCGTTCTATTTCTTCTTTATGCCACCCAGACGAAACATGATTCTTGCATGCTTCATGCATATCTTTATATGTAATAAATGGTCTTACAATGAAAGCACCTAGCGTACCTCTCTGAACACAGTGTCGACACAAACCTCCCTTGAATACACCAGCCAGGAACTATACTGCTCGAGCCACTTAAACAAAAAAGGACGCTTTTGTCCCTCTGATAAATCACCGCGAAAGTCATACGATGAACTTGGTTGCCACGGTTCGTCTATCATTTTCAACTTGTCGTTGTCATTTAACACACTAATAGATGATATTTGCAAATATTCTCCTACATCATAAACATTACAACATATAGGGAAGCCACTTTGGTCTGCGGAAACTGAAGCAGATCGTTTGTTCACATCAGTGTGCTTATTTACATCTTCACTATGTCTCTTGATAATACTTGTTTCTTTCTCATTATTGCTTTCATTATTACGTTCTAGTGAATCACTGGCTGTTCTTTGATGTTTCATGTATTATCTAATATACATTTTGAAATTAGCAACTACACGGAATTCAGAACACCCACACACTTCCCGCACACACTATAACTAATAACAATAAGAGTATGACGAGAAAACTCAAAACACAAGGTAGACGGTATAAACAGTAGAGTGGCTGGTACTATATGTTGCATGATTGTGCAACGGGATATTCTTTTTAATACTAAAGATATTTTTAAGCATTAAAGTAATGTATCAGTAAAAAATAAACCTTTGCTCTTGAGCGCAAAACAGTATTAATGCATTTCTAAAATCAATTTAAAAAACTAAAAGAAAGAGAGAGATTTACATTTTCAGTTGCAGCAAACGTTGCCACTGGAAGCAGTAACATTCAGCGTATGGCAACGAGCTCCTATCTCTTAACATAAGGAGGTGGATTTATTCTTGCATCGATGCGCTATCCTCCCGTATTGTCCTCTTGCAGTTGCTCCTTCGTCCGCTACTGGTATATAGTCAGCTTCTGTAGTAGTTACGAATTCCTCCGCTTGGCAGCGCTTGACTCAATTGATAGAGTGAGTGAGATATAGACGCTTGGAAGAGAGAAGTTATTCACAAAACAGAAACTCGCAAAGAATATACACGTGTCTGGTGGTAGCAGGGACGGATCCAGGTTGAATGTTTGGGAGAGGGCGGGCATTCGAAGTAAATAGATTTTACATTGTTACATTTATAATACAAAGGTGAAAATTCTTGGGATAGATTTTATTTTTAAAATAAAAGATATCCTATTCTGCAGGGGGCATCGAGTCTCGAAGAAAATGTCTTATCACTGGTCTAATTCTTAGCTCTGTGTCTTTTCAGCACATGATTCCGTGTTTCATTTCCGGCGGAGAGCATAAAAAATTAATATCAAATTATCCACTTTCAATACTCATCTGTCTTCTTTAGCGTAAATTGCTGGAACATTAAACTATTATTATTATAATTTTTTTTATTTTCGAAGGAAAAATCTTAGATTTCATGCTTATTTATAGTAGAAAGCAGACAAAAATACGCAGTTACTGAAAATTGACTTTTTCTACCTTATATTCATATAAAGAGGTCTTATTAAACGCTTGCAATGACTTGTATTTAGAAGTAAATGCAGAGAAAACTAAATACAAAGAAGTGCGTCGGGACTGTAATACGGCAAATCATGAATGTGTTAAAAAATTAAATAATACTTTTGATAAAGTGGATACTTCCAAATATCTGGGAACAATATTAACAGACGAAAATCAAATTCACGAAGAAATTAAATGTCGATCAAAAGCAGGGAATTCGTGTTATTATTCAGTTCAAAATCTCCTGTTGTCGCGGATTCTGTTGAGGAATTTGAAGCTTAAAATATATAAAACGATAATCATGCCTGTTGTTCTGTATGGTTGCGAAACATGGTCGCTTACTCTGAGATTGAAAGTATTTGAGAACAAGATCCTGAGGCAAATATTCGGACCCAAGAGGAACGGGAATGGGGAATGGCGAAAACTTCATAACGAGGAACTACATAATTTATACGGTTTACCAAACATTGTTAGGGTCATCAAGTCTATGAGGCTTAGGTGGGCAAGTCATGCAGCTAGGATGGAAGAAAGTACAAACGCTTTCAAAGTCTTGACTGGAAAACCAAACGGAAGATGACCATTTGGTAGACCTAGGCGCAGATGGGAGGACAATATTAAGATGGATCTCACAGAAATAGGAATACAAAGTAGAAACTGGATGCAGTTGGCTAAGGGTAGAAGTCAGTGGAGAGCTTTTGTGAACGCGGCATTGAACCTCCGGATTCCATAGGTCATAGAGTTAGTTACTTATATTCATACAAAGAAATGCTAACAAAATGCATATTGTCGGAGGGGAGAGGTGTTTCTGTATACTAAAGAAAATAAAGCGGAAAATGTTTGCAGTAGCGATGCTTTCTATTCAGAAAAAACTTGGCGAACAGCATTTCAGATTTCAATGAAGTCATAGAAAAATCTGAAGCTCGAAAAGAACGAAGAAAGACCTTCCATTTTAAAATAATGCATAGTTTACTTAATTAAATAATTTTGTTTAACTGCGTGCATGAATATATGCAATTTTCTTGCTTTTTTCTTCTTTTTTGGTTACAGTACATACTATATATTCGATTTATCTCTTGTTCAATAGCATTCACTGTCGCAAATTCCGGGGGGACGAGAGGGACATGTACCCCCAATCTTGGACCTGGGGGACTTTCCCCCCAATAATCTAACTTAAAAAGTGCTTTTTCGGATAAGTTTGATGATTTGTGTCCGACTGCCACAAAGGAATGTAAGATGAAATGGATTTTTCTTGGCGTTTCCATTTTTTAAAATGAATCGTATTCTGTAGTATTTTAAACTGAACTTCGTGCTGTAGTGCGTTTAGTAGTCTCACCAATATGTATTAATTCCCCTTCTGCTAGTTGGGTACAAATTGCAATAAATGCCAGAGGAGTATGTAACGTTCCTCTTTGAGCGTTACATTTTCTCAAAGAGAATATTTGCGGAAATGTTCAATCAGCTCTCAGCTAATATTATTTCTTATTATATTTTCTCAATTCTCGACTTTCATGAAGGATTCAAGATGGTTGACAATTGGACTAGTGCGTGTAGATGTAGTATGCTACTTTCCTTTGTATGTCTATGGTTTGCGTTGAGCGGCTTTTGAGAGTAGCTCGGATCGTTTGAAATAATTTAAAATTTTGTGTTTCATGTAAAACGGAAGGATTATTATGAATCTGCATATATAAATGCTAGTTTATATAATTTTTATTCTCCTTTAGTTATATTTGTTTTGTTATAAAATCTGTTATTTCCATTCTACGCTTTGATGCGTAGTATGGAATGACCAATCCGGAAGTGAGAGGGCTGCGGAGAGCCCCCTCTGGTTCACCTTTTCTTTGTACTACGAACTGCGAATATGGCCGTGGTGTGGTGAGAAGCACGATTGTCCATATTTTTGGATATTAATTTACAGTGAGCTATGCAGTGAGTGGCTGTTCTTTAATATAATATTTAAAGAAGCTGTTTTAGTCGAACGGTATGCTAGGCTAGCGGGTATAAACAAGAATCACAAGAGAACTTACTCAAATATTCGACCTGTGTGTTTTGAAGCATGGCTGAGATTGGTTGGATATATCCTAACTGTTAATGTGATGAAAGCTGAAGCTCAGAAATCCCTTTTGTGCTGTCTCCGGGACTGAACTCGATTGTTGTATGGCCTCCTTCTCTTGACGTGGTGAATTTCCGTCCACCCTTACTACATTTTCTTGGCAAGGGACTTCGTCCTATATTACTTGTTGTCAGCTCAGCCTGCCTCTCTGGAATTTAATGTGTCTAACTGTGGTCGCTGTTGTGAGGATGAACATTGCAGCAGCTTTGCAGTGATTGTTTGTCTACCTGGTGGAGATAGTAGCGGAACGTATGCTTTTGCTATTAACCCAGGAGGGGTCGTCGTGTGATCAACCCACGCCGAGGTTATGGCTGTACACATGGTGAGATGTTGGAGGAGTCATCAGGACCGGTCGCCACCCTGGAGTGCTGTTTCACAGTGTTCCATAGTGTCCCTATTCGTAAAGTGAAACCACGGTCGGGTGAGCTTTGGTAACTGTCTACTAGGTAAATATGTCTATTTCTTTTATTCCGTCTTGTGAAGAAACTGGTATCATCCGGGAAGTTGTGGAAGAAATTGTCCACCATTTATAGTTGTCCAAATTGTTAAATATATTATCTAACGTCATATTAATGTCTTCGTGTGTTCACTATCTTACTACAGATTACTTATGAACAAACAATAATATACGTTCAATAATTCTCAGTCTTTCTTGGTGTATACATATATATATATTATCCGAGTCAGTTTACAATGTCCATAATATTGTCCGAAATGAGTTTTGTCCGTAATATGTCCGAGTAAACGAGAGTGAGTCTCTATCCAGTAAGTTGAATCATACGCCAGCGGGGTAGTCTGATATCAAAGCCGTTTCTCTCTTGCTCTGAATAAGATCATCTCTTAGAGTTGTCTAGATGTATAATATATTACTAGCTGCCATCTAGCACATGTATGCTAGCAACAGGTATTCCGTATTGTCTATTCTCTCAGGCATTCTATTTGATAAATTAAAGATTGATTAGCGATGGCTAGTTCATGTCTGTCTAGCAGCGGGCATTCCGTATTGTTTATCAATAACTATATACATATGTATATCTATATAATCTACAATCTAAGCATTAAGTCGCCGCGCCCAAAGTTTGCATTCTCGAGTTGTTCTGTTACGTTTGATTGTGATGTTGCTCACTAGATCAGTGAAGCACGTTAAGACGGTGGGTGTACGATACCACTCGTACTTCAATGCGGGAGTGTCAGAAGTCGAGTCTAATTTCACTGGCTGGTTTTGTGTTCCCCATAATGTGCTGCAGAGTTTAATGTTATTACCGCCGCTGCTAATAGTAAATGTCGAGGGAAATGCCCTCTTAGCAGTTGGATGCGGGTGAAGTGGAGAAGTTATGTGCTAAAAGGGGGAAGGTTAATCGACGTAGCCGTAGGTCTCTCTCTCTCTTTGCAAGGAGATGTTCACGAGTGGTAATGTAATCGATAAATTGCCTTTGGTGAAGTAGCCTACCAAGGATTTGTGCTATTGTCCAGAAATGTAAACAACTCTCTTACTGTTAGTACAGTGTGGCTTAATTCATATTGTTATTTATCTTTGAGTGGTGTTGGCGTTAAAGGGTTTGAGGAACTTAAACGGAATATAAAGATTTTTTTTCCTGAATCTAGCTATCCACGATCATAAATGTCAATGAGAGTCTTTTGTTATGCGTTTATTACAAGGAAAGTTAAATAAACAGAGATGCAAGATATATGGTGTTATCCTAAATGATTTTTTTTCTTTCTTTTCCTCGTCTTTTCCTTAGCATTGACAACGCAAGTAGTGTACAAGAATCTGGAGTAAGTAGCGTTGTGTTTACTGGTCTATGAATTATAGTGTAAGAAGGAATAACGGCGACCCAATGTTTTTTTTTCCTTCTTTTCCTTCGTTTCCTCAATGTCAGCTACGGATACAAATTCAAGGTAATATAAGACGCAAGGTAGCGCTTTTCAAGATGGCGTACGCAGCCAGAATTCTAATTATCGAAAGTGTTACTATACAAGATGGCGAACCCACCTGTAGGATTATTTTATTGTCTAAAATGTTACACTATTTTTTGTCGTGTCATGCGGGAAGAAACGAGTGATACGGACTGTCGCGTTGGTGTTGATGAGATATACTGGATAGAGCTCACATATGTTTATGTTTATTAGACTTATAAGTCAGTAAGTAAGAATGTCGGCTGAGTCGAGGAATCTTCCTCCTAATGGAGATGATATTATTTGTGTTTGTTGTAGTGAACCTCTTGCTGCCGCGGAACAAATTGATTCTGATAAGAAACGTGCTATATCTTGTGACAGGTGTCACGAATGGTCACATTTTGTTTGTGTTAAGTTAAAAGATACTTCTAGTGTTTTCGAAGCTGTTAGCTCAGATTCTTTTGTTTGGGTTTGTCCTAAATGCGATGTGCATGCTTCTCCTGAAGTGTCGGAGCGTGAGAACGAATCACCTCCCAAGCATTTTTCTTCGCCTAAGTCCCCGCAAGGTAGCGGAAAAGGGACAGAGCACGTTAGTGAACTTGCTGAAATGTTCGCTCTTGTATTGAGTAAGATAGAAGAAAGTAATGCTAATATTAACGGGAAAATAGAAAGTAAGATAGAAGAAAGTAATGCTAATATTAATAGCAAAATAGAAAGTAAACTAGAAAGCGTTGAGCAGAAAGTTAAAGAGAGTAACGAAGCTAACAATGTTAGAATTCAGGAGTGCATTGTTGAAAATGTACATAGCCTCTCCACTACAATTAACAAAATTGATGAAAGAATAGGTAGTGTAGAAAATCTTTGTAGTTCTCTAACTGTTAATCAAAAGGATTTGCAAGCGCAGTTAGATACTGTAAAAACGGAAGTTGAAAGTAATAAGTTGTGTATTGAGTCTGTTGAATCTCGTGTTGATTTCATTGAGAATGAGGCAGAATCTCATCATAAAGCATTAAAGGTTGTTTTTGATAGAATAAAAAAACTTGAAAATGAGAATGAGGAAGTGAAAATTGAACTAGAAGGGTGTAATACTAGTCAATCTAAGGTTTTCTCTGAAGTGTTAACCCTAACTAATAAAGTCAGCGTTGCCAGACTCACAGCTCGGAATTATTCCAAAACCTGATCGAACTTATGCTAGATTCGGTCAAATTATGCTAGATCCTCATAATTACTAATTCAGGAGTTTAAAAAAAAAAAAACAAAGTTGAGATACGATAACGTAACTTAAAATACACAGAGAGCAAGAATGCATGGATAGAACTCAATACTTCACGCACCAAAATTTTAACTCAACTAAATTACTGCAGTCGTTGCCAAACTCAATGGCGTATATATCGTATAAATGAATGCAAAGTTTTTGTTTACATATTTTGAAAGAAAATTACTTCGCAGCATAAGCGGAGTTGGGAATCGTCTGCTGGGGGAGGGGGCAGATTTTTGGTCGGTCTCGGAGCTGTCATTTCAGGAATAAATATGATCATGAAGTCAGAAGTAAAGATGGTGAAGTTGTCAAAAAGTTGGGGGGAGAATGGCCCCCATAGCTCCGCCCATGCCTCGGAGTTAAAGGATTAGAAAACCCTGGGTGGAGCCACAAAAAAAAAAAATCCCAAAGCCGTTCCGAACTTACTTAGGAATATAAGACTGCCTGTATGGTTTACCGAGTGTATGAATCAATGGAAGAGGATACATTTCTGCCGTTCTTTTTCTTCCCACGACCAACTTCTCCAGGTTTTACGGCTTTTTGATAACTTGCTGAAATTGTGCTAGATTTGGGCAGGATGCTAAAAGCAAGATGCTAGGTGCTAGAGACATGCAAATTATGCTAGATCTAGCATCATTATGCTAGATCTGGCAACGCTGAATAAAGTGGATAAATTGCAGAAACCTAAATTTACGTCAGTTGAGTGTGGGAGCCTGAGTAAAGAAGGTGTTCCCTGTAAACGTCCTTGTATTAGTGAAAATTCTTTTGTGTCTTTTTCTGAGTCAAGGGATAATTCGCCTGTTAATACTATTGTTAGTACGTCTGCTGAATGCAATGCGTCTGTTACTAGTTCTGATAGTTATCTGAGTAAACCTGTGTTTGTGCAATCAGAACCAGATATTAAATACGAGTTTCCAGCTAGTCCTAGTGAAACCAAAGTAATTGCTAGTGCTTTAAATGTTTTTCCAAATGTTAATTCTTCTGTTTATTACAGCAATAATGTAAGTAATAGCACTCGTACTACTGACACTGTCACATGGTCAATGTCGAGAGGGATCACTTCTCATGTTGGGAATAGCCCACCAGTGTTTAATACCAGCTATTTAAAGCCTAGTTATGATCCTAGTGTTTTTCACACTGCTATTGTGCCGAATAATCCGGTATCGCGAAACAGTGTTGCCACCTTTAGTGGTATAGCACCGCGTTCATTGCCTTTTGCCATTAAGCAGAAAGATTTACAATCTTTTCCTTCGTATTCTGGGGATATCAAACCTGGAGCCCCAAGGAAGTTTTTGAGGGATCTTGAGAAATGTTTAAGTGTGTATTCACTTACTGATGGAGACAAACTACGGGTCGTAGAACATTGTATGGTGCGAGCCGCGTTTGCTTGGTATAGCTCAGTAGCTCCTGAAATTAAAACTTATCAAGATTTTGTGCGTCTTTTTAAGAATCAGTATTGTTCGCCTCAGATAGAGCGTGCACAGAAGAAGTCGTTGCAATCTTTGCGCTATGATAAGACGAAGTTTGCTTCATTGTTAGATTACGTTTGGTTTGTAGTCGAAAGTTACTACAATATATGCGAAACCCCGAGTACTTCGGAACTTGTGGAATTAATTTTGAATTGTTTACCGCCTAGGGACATGCGTTTGCTGTCCGTTCAGCAGTATAATAGTGTTGATGAATTAATGAGTAAAGTAGCGTTATTATCTGGGATTGAGGATACTTCTATGCATGAAGTTAGGCCTCCAACAAAGAAAGTATTCGCTAAGCAAGCTAAAATCATTAATCGTACCGTAATTCAGAACATGTTGACAGTAGCTGTCAAACTGAATTTTTAAGCTATGCTCAGACTGAAAATAGGAATAACAATAACAATAACAATAATGGTAATAATTATCAGTATAATAATCGATATCGAGGAAATGGTAGAAATCGTTATCGTGGAAGAAATCGAGGACGTAACGGAAGATATCAAAATAATGATAGGAGACGAGATGAAGCATCTTCCAATCCAAGGGAAGATCAACCTTCATCTACTTCGGAAAACTGAGGTTGCAGTCTTTTCCGAACACGGGGGGAAACGACTGCTGTATTTCTCCAGTCCCCGTAGATAATGATTCGGAAACTAACGTCAAAACTCACAATGTCTTGGTGGAGTCATTATCCGGAGATGTAAATAATAACGAGAGTAATAATGTCATATCATTTAACGTAAACTTTGTAGTTGAGGAGGATGAAGAAAAGGAAAAGCCCGACTATTATTTTTCTTCTGCCCCTGTTGTCAAAGGAAACATTGGCGGAGTCCAATTAACCTGTACTATTGACTGTGGATCAGATTTATGCCTTTTGGACTGGAATATTTGGAAGCAGTTAAAATTAAAATTTTCATCTGCTAAATTGCGACCATATACTGGTTTGTCGTTAGGTGCCTTCGCTGGTACAGAGAAGTTTTCGGTTCAAGGTGTCCAGATATTTAGTTTAAATATTCAGGGTCATTTATTTGATATTCCATTGTTTGTTATAAAATATCTTCGAACAGATCTTATTTTGGGTTGTCCATTTTTAGACAAATTCAAAGCTGTTATCGACAGGGAGAGGAAAGAAATCCGATTGCGTGATAATGCTAGTAGTCATGTCGTAATTTCGACTAATCAACCTAGTATTCTTATAGTAGCTTTGTCTTCGAACAAGGTTGAGATCGGGAGGATTGAATGGCCATCCGATGAGCAGGAATCGCTTCCTTCCGAACTTTTGTGTTCTGATGTCAACATTTTAGAGGTTCCTCCTTCAGTAGAAAATCCAGTTACCTTTTCTGTGTCAGATGTGCATATAGTTTCTGAATCTAACCTTTCAGATACTGAAATTCAGAATTATATCTCATCTCGAGAAGATTTAGATACTAACGTTAAGCAACGTTTATATAATTTGTTACTCCGATATCGTAATATTTTCTGCGAGTATCCTCGTAGGATACGAACGCCCTTGTACAAGATAGAATTAACTGACGAAGAACCTGTCGTAGGACCATGTTATTCTGTGCCAAAATCCATGGAAATGGAATTTGAGGCAGAATTACAAAAATGGATTGAATTAGGCTTAGCCCGTGAACAGACCTCACCGTACCGGAACCCCATGCATTGTGTTCGCAAGGCGTCTGGTGCTGTTAGACCTGTAATTGATTTTCGCCTACTGAACCACCGTGTCCGAGCTCCTAAGGCTCAGGTGGAACCAATAGGTGATATATTGAACCGTGTAGCGAAAGCGCAATACTTCTCAAAGTTTGACTGTTCGTCAGGATATTATGGCGTAGGTCTCCATCCTTCGTCGTACCCCTGTACGAGTTTTGTTTATAAAGGGCGACAATACGTAATGATGGTCTTACCTCAAGGAATCAAGAGTGCGCCCGCTATTTTCCAGAGCGTTATGCATAGTTACTTTGATCAAAGTACTAAAGATTTTGTCACTTTGTTTCTGGACGATATTTTAATATCTAGCACTTCTCTAGACGAACACTTCGCCCATCTGGAGCGTGTGTTCGAAATTTTTGAACGTGGGAATTTTTCCCTAAATTTCCGGAAGTGTTGCTTCCTTCTGACGGAAGTGAACTTCCTGGGACATGTCATTAGTGGTCAGACTGTCAAAGTTGACCCACGTCATAATGAGCCAATCCGTTGCTATCCCATCCCGAAAACCAAGAAAAAGATGCGTCAATTTCTAGGATTATTGGGATGGCGACAGCGGTTCATTCCCAATTATTCGACTCTTACTTCTCCGTTGTACGATCTTATTAAGAAGGATGTTAAGTACAAACTCACTCCTGAAGTTTTGGATCTCTTTTATAAATTGCGGGAAATCGTCAGTAATCCACCTGCGTTAGGACAACCAGATTTCAATTTGCCATTTCACATCCATTCGGATGCTTGTTCTGAGAATTTGGCTGGTTTTCTGGCACAGTACCCTGATGGGTCCGATCATCCAAATGTCATCGCCTACGCTAGTCGTAGAGTTAAACCTCACGAACTTTCATTGTCTTCTTTTCAGTTGGAATTGCTCTCTGTTTTATTTTTTTGTGAACGTTTTTCACAATATATTATTGGAAGAACTGCGTATATCCATACGGATAATGCTGCAGTCACTCATTCTTTTTCTATGAAGAACTTAGATACTAGGACGACTCGTATGCTTCTTAAATTGCAAAGGTTTGACCTTGTCTTCGAGCATTGTCCTGGGAGTCTGAATTTTGTCGCGGATACATTGAGTAGAAATCCACCGGAAGTGCCTTCGAAGTTAGAAGAGTATCATGTCAATTTCTTGTCTGTCCAAGATTCGTCTCTTTTCAACCTGGAGAAAGTCAGGGAAAAGCAGAAGTATGACGACTTCTGTATTAAGTTAAGGTCTTTATTGGATAGTTCCTCGGAACATGTCACTTGTTATCAAGGTTTGTTATATGTTAAGCATAGGAATTCGAACCAATGGCTTTTGGTTATTCCTCAAGAGTTAATAAAAGAAATAATTGGAATAGTCCATTCACGTGGTCATTTTGGAGCTAGGAAATGTATGTCTTTATGTCGTTCTTTATTTTATTGGAAGAAACAAAGACTGTCAATTCGACAGTATATTAGAGATTGTCTTGATTGTGCTGAGACAAAGTTCGCCAATCAGGTAACACTTAAAGAAGAAATTCATATAGAAGCTAGTCGACCTCACGACCGCCTAGCGGTAGATCTCGTTGGGAGGCTCCCAGTTAGTAATGGTTATTATTATATTTTATCTATTATTGATGTTTATTCTAGGTTTGTTTGTTTCTTTCCTTTAAAGACTGCTCATGTTAAAGGTATAATTTCAGTGTTGGAAAAGAATTATTTTTATTTGTTCCCTTATCCTAATGCTATTGTCTCGGATAAAGGTTCACAGTTTATCTCGCGCCTCTGGCAGGACTATTGTAAGGAGCATAATATGAAATCCGTATTAACGTCTAGTTATTCCCCGTCTTCGAATGGTTTGGCAGAAAGGAGCCATAAAGAACTCAACCGAATCATTCGTTTAGAGTGTCATAGTAATCATTCTAAGTGGAGTACTGTACTGAAGCGATGTCAGGAACTCCTAAATTATTCATTATGTAGTAGTATTGATTGTACGCCTGCAGAGCTATTTTTATCTTATTCTGCTATTGAAGCATTTAAAAAGAATTTTCCTTGGCCTGGTGTTCTAGAGAAGACACCTACCCAAGATCGTCATATTACATTGTATCCTAAAGTTACTAATAAAACTAAGAAATCTTTGAAACGAACAGGAAGGGAGGTTAAGTTAGAAGAAGGAGACCTAGTAATGGTTAAACTTCACCATCTTTCCTCTTCAGTTAAAGGAGAATTTGCTAAATATATGAAATGTTTCTCGGGCCCTTTCTTGGCTAGAAGGGTTCTGAAAAACTCAGTGATTTTGCATACCCTCACTGGGGAAAGTGTGGGAACGCAGAATTTTCATAATTTGAAGAAATTCAACTGTTCCAAAGAACGAAGAGATGAACTTCTTCGAGATTATCCATATAAATAACTTCTAATAATATATAAGGTAAAAAAAAGAGAGAGAGAAATATTTTTTTCTTTTTTTTTCCTTGTCCTCTGGGTGGATGTAACGTTCCTCTTTGAGCGTTACATTTTCTCAAAGAGAATATTTGCGGAAATGTTCAATCAGCTCTCAGCTAATATTATTTCTTATTATATTTTCTCAATTCTCGACTTTCATGAAGGATTCAAGATGGTTGACAATTGGACTAGTGCGTGTAGATGTAGTATGCTACTTTCCTTTGTATGTCTATGGTTTGCGTTGAGCGGCTTTTGAGAGTAGCTCGGATCGTTTGAAATAATTTAAAATTTTGTGTTTCATGTAAAACGGAAGGATTATTATGAATCTGCATATATAAATGCTAGTTTATATAATTTTTATTCTCCTTTAGTTATATTTGTTTTGTTATAAAATCTGTTATTTCCATTCTACGCTTTGATGCGTAGTATGGAATGACCAATCCGGAAGTGAGAGGGCTGCGGAGAGCCCCCTCTGGTTCACCTTTTCTTTGTACTACGAACTGCGAATATGGCCGTGGTGTGGTGAGAAGCACGATTGTCCATATTTTTGGATATTAATTTACAGTGAGCTATGCAGTGAGTGGCTGTTCTTTAATATAATATTTAAAGAAGCTGTTTTAGTCGAACGGTATGCTAGGCTAGCGGGTATAAACAAGAATCACAAGAGAACTTACTCAAATATTCGACCTGTGTGTTTTGAAGCATGGCTGAGATTGGTTGGATATATCCTAACTGTTAATGTGATGAAAGCTGAAGCTCAGAAATCCCTTTTGTGCTGTCTCCGGGACTGAACTCGATTGTTGTATGGCCTCCTTCTCTTGACGTGGTGAATTTCCGTCCACCCTTACTACATTTTCTTGGCAAGGGACTTCGTCCTATATTACTTGTTGTCAGCTCAGCCTGCCTCTCTGGAATTTAATGTGTCTAACTGTGGTCGCTGTTGTGAGGATGAACATTGCAGCAGCTTTGCAGTGATTGTTTGTCTACCTGGTGGAGATAGTAGCGGAACGTATGCTTTTGCTATTAACCCAGGAGGGGTCGTCGTGTGATCAACCCACGCCGAGGTTATGGCTGTACACATGGTGAGATGTTGGAGGAGTCATCAGGACCGGTCGCCACCCTGGAGTGCTGTTTCACAGTGTTCCATAGTGTCCCTATTCGTAAAGTGAAACCACGGTCGGGTGAGCTTTGGTAACTGTCTACTAGGTAAATATGTCTATTTCTTTTATTCCGTCTTGTGAAGAAACTGGTATCATCCGGGAAGTTGTGGAAGAAATTGTCCACCATTTATAGTTGTCCAAATTGTTAAATATATTATCTAACGTCATATTAATGTCTTCGTGTGTTCACTATCTTACTACAGATTACTTATGAACAAACAATAATATACGTTCAATAATTCTCAGTCTTTCTTGGTGTATACATATATATATATTATCCGAGTCAGTTTACAATGTCCATAATATTGTCCGAAATGAGTTTTGTCCGTAATATGTCCGAGTAAACGAGAGTGAGTCTCTATCCAGTAAGTTGAATCATACGCCAGCGGGGTAGTCTGATATCAAAGCCGTTTCTCTCTTGCTCTGAATAAGATCATCTCTTAGAGTTGTCTAGATGTATAATATATTACTAGCTGCCATCTAGCACATGTATGCTAGCAACAGGTATTCCGTATTGTCTATTCTCTCAGGCATTCTATTTGATAAATTAAAGATTGATTAGCGATGGCTAGTTCATGTCTGTCTAGCAGCGGGCATTCCGTATTGTTTATCAATAACTATATACATATGTATATCTATATAATCTACAATCTAAGCATTAAGTCGCCGCGCCCAAAGTTTGCATTCTCGAGTTGTTCTGTTACGTTTGATTGTGATGTTGCTCACTAGATCAGTGAAGCACGTTAAGACGGTGGGTGTACGATACCACTCGTACTTCAATGCGGGAGTGTCAGAAGTCGAGTCTAATTTCACTGGCTGGTTTTGTGTTCCCCATAATGTGCTGCAGAGTTTAATGTTATTACCGCCGCTGCTAATAGTAAATGTCGAGGGAAATGCCCTCTTAGCAGTTGGATGCGGGTGAAGTGGAGAAGTTATGTGCTAAAAGGGGGAAGGTTAATCGACGTAGCCGTAGGTCTCTCTCTCTCTTTGCAAGGAGATGTTCACGAGTGGTAATGTAATCGATAAATTGCCTTTGGTGAAGTAGCCTACCAAGGATTTGTGCTATTGTCCAGAAATGTAAACAACTCTCTTACTGTTAGTACAGTGTGGCTTAATTCATATTGTTATTTATCTTTGAGTGGTGTTGGCGTTAAAGGGTTTGAGGAACTTAAACGGAATATAAAGATTTTTTTTTCCTGAATCTAGCTATCCACGATCATAAATGTCAATGAGAGTCTTTTGTTATGCGTTTATTACAAGGAAAGTTAAATAAACAGAGATGCAAGATATATGGTGTTATCCTAAATGATTTTTTTCTTTCTTTTCCTCGTCTTTTCCTTAGCATTGACAACGCAAGTAGTGTACAAGAATCTGGAGTAAGTAGCGTTGTGTTTACTGGTCTATGAATTATAGTGTAAGAAGGAATAACGGCGACCCAATGTTTTTTTTCCCTTCTTTTCCTTCGTTTCCTCAATGTCAGCTACGGATACAAATTCAAGGTAATATAAGACGCAAGGTAGCGCTTTTCAAGATGGCGTACGCAGCCAGAATTCTAATTATCGAAAGTGTTACTTTACAAGTATATGGCCCTCTCCTCAGGCTGGAAAGTTGTCTCAGCTGTAGGTACAGGCACGAATTCCGGGGAAATGGGGTGACATGTCCCCCAAACATTGGAACTGGAGGCTCTCCCAATAACCCGATTTGAAAAGTGTTTATTGCAAATAAGTGTGAAAATTTGTGTCCGACTGCCACAAAGGAAAGTGAGATGAAATTTGATCCTCTTGGCGTTTCCATTTTTAATGAAAATGAAGTCGTGCGACTGTGCGTGACGTAACCTGACTATCCAATGTCAGTAGAACCCATCTTTTCAGTAAATGCGCATTTAATCTATTTGTAGTATCAGCCTAGACATCTACTCATGCTTAGTAAGCTAACTCTATAGCCTATGGAACCCGGAGGTTGAATGCCGCGTTCACAAAAGCTCTCCACTGACTTTTATCCTTAGCCAACTGGATCCAGTTTCTACTTTGTATTCCTATTTTTGCGAGATCCATCTTAACATTGTCCTCCCATCTGCGCTTAGGTCTTTCTAATGATCGTTTTCCGATTGGTAATACCGCTAACACTTTGAAAGCGTTTCTTATTTCTTCCATCCTGGCTCTATGTCCTGCCCACCTAAGCCTCCTATACTTGATGACCTTATAAATTATGTAGTTCCTCGTTATGAAGTTTCCGCCATTCCCCATTACCGTTCCTCTTGGGTCCGAATATTTGCTTCAGGATCTTGTTCTCAAATTCTTTCAGTCTATGTTCTTCCCTTACAGCAAACGACTATGATTCGTAACCATACAGAACAACAGGGTGATTAAGATTTTATATATTTTAAGCTTCAAATTCTTCGACAGAATTCGCGACGACAAAAGATTTTGAACTGAATAGTAACACGAATTTCCTGTTTTTAGTCGACATTTAATTTCTTCGTGAATATGATTTCGTCTGTTAATATTGATGCTAGATATTTTGAAAGTATCCACTTTATCAAAAGTATTATTTAATATTTTAACGCATTCATAATTTGCCGTATTACGTTCCCGACGCACTTCCATGTATTTAGTTTTCTCTGCATTTACTTCTAAACTCATGTCTCTGCAAACATTTAATGAGACCTCTGTATTTCTTTCTATTGTTCTCCTATCATCCCCTATTAAATTTACATCATCAGCATATGCCATAACCTGGTGAATACCGTTCAACTGTAGGCCCTGGTTGCTATCTTTGATTTTCCTTATAGCGTATTCCAGGTCAAAGTTGAACAATAATGGCGACAACGCATCTCCTTGTTTCAGGCCATTCTCCACGTGAAAGCTCGTGGCAAAAAATTTTCCTACCCGGACTTTGAGATTCATTTAAACATGCTTTAATTGATCTAATTAGCTTTTTCGGTATTCCAAATTCTGTAAGAACGTTGTACAACGTTTCTCTCCTAACCGAGTCGTAAGCCTTTCTAAAATCAATAAATAGTTGATGTACCGGAGTATTGTTTTCCCACTTTTTTCCGAATATTTGGCGAATGGTAAATATTTGGTCGATAGTTGATCGATTTCGTTTAAATGCGCACTGATAATCTCCAATAATTTCATCTGCATATGGCATCAATCTTGCTAATAGAATGTTTGAAAGGATTTTATAGGATGCTGACAGAAGAGAGATGCCTCGATATTACAGTCAGTTTTGTCGCCTTTCTTGTTGATTGGAACAATGATTGATTCTTTCCACTCTTTTGGCAATTCTTCCTTGTTGTAGATAAGGAGAATGAGTTTGTGTATCTTGTTCCACAATTTTTCACTTCCAGCTAAAATTAACTCAGCCGGAATTTCGTTTACACCCGTTGCTAAGCGAGAGAAAGCGAGTGGAATTCCTTCAGCCGATAGCAGTGCTTGCATCGGAAGACTAGGGATGAAGTCAATGTGGTATATTTATACATACCTTTGATATTGCAACATTCCAACCGGTGCTTCTACAGACCACGAACCGCTACTGATAGACAGTAGAGAAAAGATCAAGTCTATTTGCAGAATTTGGGGATGTAAAATGGTTTATCATTATTCTTTCCCTTTGGGACGGATGAGGTGGATGGGTGTCAACCCTCAATCTGCTTTGAAAACATGTTCATATCCCAATGTCTGGCCCGAATGAACCGTTATTCCTCACTGAAATCGACAGCACGGACACATGTGACACAATTGTGTCATATTTTCTCGAGGCGAGCGGAATGCTCCTGAGGCCACTTCCACGTCAGAAGTACAATTGTTATCGAAGAAAAGCATTTTTCGCTTCTCTCAACAATAAAGTTAACAGCTTATTCTTATCGATGATGCTTTCTTTTTATAACAAGAACAACATTCTGCCTTCTTTGAAGTTCCATTCCATCATTCTCAGATTAGGAAAAAAATATGTACGCTTATGCTTTTAAAAAAAAGGAAAGAAAACTCGCCTAAACAAAGGAATAATTTTGCCTCCAGCCCAAATATACTAAATAGAAAGTAATAATGTAGGTAAGGAAAGGGGTCCCACATGGCTGAAATCTCTCCCTAATATAGTAAAGCAATAACAAATTTCAAATAGGTATGTGAAAATTTTCTTCAAGTTCGGCTACCAGTGGCGTATTTAGGGGAAGCTATTGGGGAACAAGGCCTCCCCGAAATGAATTCGTTATTTTGTCTAATTTTACATACAATACAAATGCTTCTTACTGTTTCCTAAGCCCCTCTCCGGAAACAAGATCCTAAGTGCGCCATTGTCGGTTATTATAAAAACTCTCTACGAGCCAAAGAACATTCTATGATTATTCTCTTATAAACTTCGCATTTCGCGAAAAAAAAAAAAATAGAGAAAATTATATACTTATGAAAATTTAGGAAATGAAATAGAGGGAAGGAAAACGAAATGTCGCTTTTTGATCGAAATTGATATTAATGTGTAGGCCTTGAGGTGCAGAACCTATTGAACTACTGTAAACGAAATAAACCACATTCTATCATTACATTTTTTTGTTCGTGCTACAGGCCTGTAGCCAGCCCAAAAATGTAGAGGGGGTCCGGTAGAATTTAGGGGGCCGAGCAAACCATATTATAGTTCATCAAATAGTAACATCAGCAATTCAGCATATCTGCTCTTGAATGTTTAAGTATTTTGCTTCTACTTAATTCTATTATCCCCTCTACACACACACATTAAGTTAACATTCTGTAATCTACATAAAAAAAACGTGAATTTTATTGAATGGGTATTACTAACTACACAAATTAAAATTAAAATATAGATGTATTAATATTCCCACATGTAATACTAACATTAAGATCAAGAACGAGAGATGATCTACTGTGAAATAAGGAAATTCAACTTTACTTAGGCTCTTGTTTAGGGTTAACTTGCGAAGTTGCCCTTCCGTTTTTATCAAAATTTTGAAAATTTACCCAGAAGAACTTGATAATTTGATTGCTTGTGTTCTTGATAACATGTAAGTGAAGCGTAATTTATGTGTAATACCTTTTGATAAGCGGTTATAAAGACGGGACTAATTCTCAAGTAGAGGGAACTACTTGTCTCTAGGTTCAGGACGGTTGGATTGTTGATAATTTTCGAGTAAAGATGCCTGCAAGTATGCAGGGTCTTTGTGCTGGATGTGAATTGACAGTACTAACATTTGTAAAACATGATGTTGATAATGAGGTTAATCTTTTGAATATTCATGGCTTAATGAATGAAAGAACAAAGACCACCAACAATCGTTCACGAGTTTCTGCTTGAGATAAGAGAGCTCTACAAACCTACGTACAGGCACGTAGCCAGGATTTCGCAATAGGGGGGGTCCGTGACGAAATACTGTGGTTATCACACCAGGTGCTCATCATTCTAAACTATTTTACTGGCAACATATATTCGTTCGTTTAGCCAGGATTTCGATATGGGGGGGATCATGGAATACTGTGGTTACACACCAGGTGATCGATCAATTTAAACTATTTTACTGGCAACATATCGATATTAGTTTGTTAGTACATTCAGCTCCCCTCCCTCCGTTTACTCCACACAAAGCTCCTCATAAGAAAGAGTAACCAAACGCTTGCTGTAGCTTTATACTTTTCGATTTGATTTGATTTATTTATTTGATTAAGAATTGATTTATTTGATTTATTGACATATAACACAACAGGCACAGGCTTAATTACAGTGTTACATAGTATATCGTTTTACAGATTATATAGGTTAATAAAGCTATTGGTAATAATTACATTTGTCTTACAAAATTAATAGATTTCTTAAAACTACTTACATCTATTGCCAGTACATACAGGTTGAAATTTTCTTTAACTAACATGTTGTAGGCTGCACTAACTCTCCATATAGGAGATCTGCTTAAAACGTTTGTTTTCACTGTCATACAAAAAAAAAATGTATTTTTCGAAGCAGTGCGCAATTTAGTGGATGGTACTTGGATACATATTTGGTCGTTAAGATCAGGACAGTCTATTTTGCCATGAAAGAGTTTGTGTAAAAACAATAAATCAATATTTCTTCTCCTGAGTTCTAATGTTTCAAAATTAAAATTTTCAACAAGGTTAATGTAGCTTTTAAATTTTGGATAGAATTTTAAGAAGCCTTAAAAACTTATTTTGAGTACGCTCAATCAAGAATGAGTATTTCTGTATATTAGGGTTCCATATATTACTACAATATTCTAATTTCGCCTGACGTATGCATAATACAGAACAATTAAAGTTTGGACATTTTGGAAATCTTTACTGACTCGATAAATATATCCAAGATTTTTGTAGGCTTCTTTGCAAATAGTTTCAGTATGTTGAAGAAAGGATAATTTTGAATCAAAAATAACTTCCAAATCCCTTATAAAATCAAGCTTTTTCAGTTTTCCCCTAATATTGAATAATTATATTGAATATATTTTTCTCTTCTAGTGAATGTTAAATAACTGCATTTACGAACATTTAACCTAAATTTATTGTTTTTACACCAAATTTCAAGATTTTGAAGTTCTAAAAAGTCCTGAATTGTTTCAATTCTGTTGAATATTTTAAGGTCATCAGCAAAGAGTAGATTTTTAGAAAATTGAAAGCATTCAGGAAGATCATTTACCGCCAAAATGAAAAGTAGAGGTCCCAGATTCGAGCCTTGAGGGACTCCAGATGTTGCATGAAAGATTTGAGATTTATAATTACGATATAGTACAGTTTGTTTACGATTTTGAAGGTAGGAAGCAAAATATTGCAGAGTTGATTTCGAGAAGTTAAAGGATGCCAGTTTGTTTAAGAGAATGTCATGGTCAATGACGTCAAATGCTTTAGAAAAATCAGTATGTGACATCTACTTGTCCTTGCTTGTCAAGTTCCTTCGAAATGTAGTCTGCTATTAGTGCTAGATTTGAAACTGTAGATCTGTTCTTCAGAAATCCATGTTGACTGACAGATAATGCAGGTTTAACATAATCCATTATTCGCTTATGCAGTATATATTCATACACCTTGGCAAACGCAGATAAGATAGAAATTGGTCGGAGCTGTTCAATGTTACTAGTTTGTTTGGGGTATTGGACACACAACTGACTCCTTCCATTTTTCAGGAAAGGTACATGTTTTTATAGATAAATTAAATATAATATACAGAGGTTGTAAGAATATATCTGAACAGCCTTTCACAATGTACATTGGGATCATATCTGGGCCACTTGCTGTTTTCGATTTCAACTTCCTTACTGCTTCTTTTATTTCTTTTTCAGATATGAGAGGTAGTGAAAATATATCAAGAAGAGCACTGGAGCGATCATTTAGAGACATGCTCAATACGTCATAGTCCGCTCTTAAGGAGCCATAGACTGAACTAAAATGTTGCCCGAATGCTTTAGCTATGTCCCTATCATCAGTAAGGTCGTGACCATTGTACTGTATGCAATCAAAAGACATGTGACGCGATTTATTTTTAATGAAGGGCCATAATAATTTCGGATCATTCCTTAATTTATCTTCTGTGCTGCTTAAAAACTCTTTATAAGCAGCAGTTATTTCTGCTTTAATTTCCCTACGCAATTGACGGAATTGCTCTTCATGGTACCTAGTGTTGCCTACATTGAGACGACTTTTTTTTTTTTTACGATGATATGTTTTACGTTTAATTTTATTAATAATATTCGGGGTAAACCATGTAGGGTAGATTTTATTAGTTACTCTTTTACTCTTTTCACGTTGATTTATCTTTTTCTCGTATCTTTTTGTTTCATCATTCCTTAATATTTTTCATTTCTGGATCCGAAGGGGGGGGTCCGGACCCCCCGGACCCACCCCTTGGCTACGTGCCTGCTACGTACGTACTAAGATAAGTGCGAAGTATACATAACCTAACGTAAGTAACCTAGTAGTGCGTTATCCCACCTTACTTCAGCTTCTCGCTTCGCTCGTTCTTCCCTCTCGACCCCGGACTCCCCATTAATTACCCACAACCGTGCTCCGCGCAGCCCACCAGTCTCCCCTTTAGATTAATAATGGATTTCCATATGTAATTCTGGATCCTCCCCCGTACTCACACCCTCGAGGTAACGTAACAGAACATAAAATGAGTAAAGTTTAAGTAGAAATTGGTGATTGTAGATTTGATTATGTTTTTTGTTGAAAATTAGGTAGACGGGTAACTTTGAAGTAATTCCCTTGTTTACAATTACAGTTGTATTTTTTTTAATACACTAAGTTTTTGTTTAAAATCTTAAATTAAACTCGTTTTGTATAAATGAACCACCTGCACACTATACGAAGAAAACACATACCAAAACAGCTTTAAAAAATACTATAATGTTATTCAAAGCTACACTGAGAAAAAATGTATGCGGCATACCTATTATCGTAGATTACAATTTTAAATCCTGTAGTTTTTGGACTTAACGTACAACAAGCGTATAACTGAAAACGCATGTTTTATAATACTTCTTGTATAAGTGTTCCATCTATACATACTTTCCGCAGTGGCGGCTGGTACTATATGTTGCATGGTTGTGCAACCGGATATTTTTTTAAATACTAAAAATATTTTTAAGTGTTAAAGTAGTGTATCAGTAAAAAATAAACCTTTGCTCTTGAGCGCAAAACAGTATTGATGCATTTCTGAAAAAAGTCAATTAAAAAACGGAAAGAAAGAGAGAGATTTACCTTTCCAGTGGCAGCGAACGTTGCCACTGGAAGCAGTAACATTGAGCATATGGCAGCAAGCTCCTATCTCTTAACATGGGGAAGTGGATTTATTCTTGCAACGCTCCTATCTTCCCGTATTGGTCCCTTACGGTTGCATTTTTTCCGCAACTGGTCAGCTTCTGTAATAGTTACGAATTCCTCCGCTTAGCAGCGCTTGACTCAGTTCATAGGGTGAGGAAAATACAGACGCGTGGAAGAAAGAAGTTATTCACAAAACATAAACTCGCAAAGAACAAATATAAGTCTGGTGGTAGCAGGGACGGATCCAGGCTGAAAGTTTGGGGGGCGGTCGTTCGAAGTCAATAGATTTTATTTAACATTTATAATACAAAGGTGAAAATTCTTGGGATAAGATTTATTTTTTTTTAAAAATCCTATTCTGGGGGGGAAGGGGGTCAATCGAGTCTCCAAGAAGAAAATGTCTTACTACGGGTCTAATTCCTAGCTCTGTGTCCTTCGTGCACATGATTCCGTGTTCGATTTCCGGCGGAGAGCGTAAATTAAAATCAAATCATTCACTTCCAATACTCATCTGTCTTCTTTAGCCTAATTTGCTGGAATGTTAAACTATTTTTTTTTTTAATTTTCAAAGGAAAACATCTTAGATTTCATGCTTCTTTACAGACAAAAAATACGTGGTTCCTGAAAATGGACTTTTTGTTCCGTATATTTATACAAAGAAATGCTAACAAAATGCGTATTGTCGGGGAGAGAGGTGTTTCTGGACCCCAAAGAAAATAAAACGGAAAATATTTGCGGTAGCGATACTTTCTATTCAGAGAAACTTGGCGAGCAGCATTTCAGATTTCAATAAAGTCATAGAAAAATTTGAAGCCCGAAAGATCGAAGAAAAACCTTCCATTCTAAAATAATGCATAGTTTATATAATTAAATAATTTTGTTTAACTGCGTGCATGCAATTTTCTTGCTTTTTTTTCTTCTTTTCGGATTAACGCCATCATTCATGGCTTACAGCATATACTATATATTCGATTTATCTCGTGTTCAATAACATGAGTGTAGAGGTTTTGTATATAAATAGTGTATAAACGTACATTGATAGTGGTTGTTTGAAAAAAAGGAAATAGCTTATATATTAAATTAATATTCGAGAAATAATTTAATCAATAATATACAAATAGAGCTTAAAAGACTTTCCTCTTCATATTCCCTGAATATTTCTTGGATAGGACTCAAGAATGCTGGGGGAGGGAAACACTTGCGCGTACCTACATACCTTTGATATTGCAACATTGCAACCGGTGCTTGTACAGACTACGAGCCGCTACTGACTTTCCGTATGAAACAATATAGGCGGTCAGGATCTTACATGCAAATGGACGTATATAACATATAGCTGACGAAGGTAACGTACATATATGTATGTACTGTTAGACATCAAACATCCTGCAACGGCATGATGTAACATCTAAGTGCAGTGCCTACGTAGCATACGAATAACGTAATCTCCGTTCTGATTTTTGTAGTAAGCAAGAGGATTCTGTATATTTGTACAATATACCACTGTCCAGACAACGGATTGTTCTCAATGTAAGTAAAACGCTACACCCATCTAGTATCGAGTAAAAGCATCACTGATTCTTTCATGTTGAATCACAATTTATTATGATTTCATTATTCTTTCATGTTTATTACGCGTACGCGACTAAGAAATAGTTCCAATTTACAACGTTTTTATATGAAAACTAGCTACTTCCACGGGATCCCCCACCCCAAGTACAATACAAAACATTTTGCTACTTAATTTCTCTTCTAAATCCTTCAAATTTTTACTAGTTTTGGCTCCACAACCCGGAATTTAATCCTTAAACTTAAACGTTAAATATGTTCACTTCCTCAGTTACTCTTTAATTAAGGTAATTTAGCTTAACTTTAGTCTTCTACGAGAACAAACATATGAAAGTCTTTGCAACCATTACTTTTTCGGTGAATGTTTCACCACAGTTCTTGTTTTACATATCACACCACAATAATTTGGACCCTACTAGAATCAATCACCTTTAACGGAACTCGGAGCTCTTAATTCAATTCACAACTAATTGTTCCACAGTTAATCTAAGGTTTGCTGTTGACGAGGATTTTGCAATGTATGTATATACTACAACAACACAATAGAATGGCAATAACCTACCGCCGTTACTGCAATCGACAAAAGATAAACGCTTTGTTCCTGCTCCTGTTTTTATGATTTGACTTGCAGCAAGGACTTCACACTTCGTCTCTCTACCTTCCAGATCGCTATTACAACTGTGGCATGAAGTATTATGAACATATTCCTTATTTTCGTAAAAACTTGCTTCAATATGTATTGTGTCATTTCATATCGAGATTCTAGAAGACTGATAAACTTTACTTTAACTCCTTTAAAATATGTTTAGAAGTGTTCATCAAATAGTTAAAATGGAAAAATTCTTGGAATAATCTCTTTTATATTGCATTTTATTCTTAGTGTTTACACTTAGAATTAATCGAGTTTTTTTTGCAAGCCTTCCATGAAAATTTTAGGGGGGAAAGAAAAATTTATGGGGCCCCGGCCCCCTCTTGTCCCCTCGTGCATACGAGCCTGTCGTACTATACATTAAGTAGCCTGCAGTTTCAAAGTGTAACAGTCAATTTGCTCAGATCGAAGGGAAATATTACATTTCGCCTTTCTTTCCTGTACTCTTAAATATTATTGCTCGAGCCGGAAAACTTAATACGCCAAATTCCAGGAGGGCACAGCGTCCTTGCCCCCCTGCGGACGTCCATGGCTATAAACCTACACATAAATAATATTAATTAGTTTTGATTGCAGATTTGGCAAAATTACATGCTGATGCAAATTTTTAGCTTCATAGTTCTTATGATTATTGAAATAAACGATATCTGCTGTTTTTGAGTCGTGACCTTGAAGTTAATTGAGGATGAAAAGTTTTATTTTGGGAAATAACTATCTCAAACATGTCTTTCAATGTACAAAAAATTATCAACATTGGTTGACTTGAAATAAAATGATCCCATAGCAATTTTATTACTTTTTGTGTTATTTACATTCCTTTGTGTTGTGTATGAAGTGGGACGAAGTTAGGGTTTTTCCTGGCAACGAACTAACAACACTGAAGGTTAAAATTAAACAGACGAATTAAATAAATCGAGCAGTTAGGTAATCCAGTAGTACATTTTGTAATTATAATGGTATTTTGGATTGATAGAGTGCACACCCCCTTAGTCGGTTGTGTTTTGCGTCAGTTATTAATGGCAAATACAAATGAATTTAGTAAGAGTATTTTAATGCTAATATTATAATAAGAGTTAGTTGTTACTTCAAAATGTAGCTACATCTTTTTACTTCTGTCTCTGCAGTGAATTGAGGAGGGAAGTTTATAGTGTGTGTGTAGCTGAAAAAGAAGGAAAAAGGTACATATCGGTATGATTATTTATAAGGTGGTAGTAAAATTTAGTGACACTGCATTGTGCAAGGTTACCTGATAAAATTCAATACTTAGCATGGAAAGTCATGTTTATAAGGAACAGACTTCAGCAGGCGCCAGAATCAAATAGAAATACTGCTGTATTTTAGGTTTTCAAGTGTAGGGTTACTAGTGTAAAATCATTACAAATACTTTATTATGGTTAAAATAAGGGAGTGCATATGAAAGATTGCGAACAATGTTTAGCAGAAGGTGTCCAGCTATTTTTTCTTAAAAAAAAAAAAAAAAAAAAAAAAAAAATGGTAGTTTCTGTTCACATTAGGTAAGTTTAGTTTCGGTTAGGTTAGGTTACTTTGTTAGATTATGCATAATTTTCGAAAAAAAATATTATAGAATTTCGCTTATTTCTATTAATATTAGGTTAGTTTAAGTTAGGTTAGATTTGGTTAGGTTATGTTGGGTCTAAATATTTGCATCTTCCATTTCTCCCGTAAATTTTGCATTTTTTTTACGTACTTCTGGACCCGTCTGCTAAACATTTACCGAGTTTTCATTATCTATTTTATGCATATAACTACTATTGTTGACGCGCCTGCTTTCTTCAGATGCCCACACACGTTTCCGCGCTAGCCCACCTGTTTCGTCTTGCCTTTACTGTGTTAAGTAGGATCCGTGTTTTAGCGGCAACCTAGCATAGATTTGTTTGTTTTTTCGGTAATAGTTAAGAACAGCTACTTCTCATCTCCCGTGCACGAGGATACATCTTACTGTTGCACTACCTAAACACCCTAAGTACAAGGGCAAGAACTCCGTCTATTACCTACTTTTTAACATCCTAGCTAGTCAATAATTCCTGAAAGTATGGCGTTTCTCGTCCTTCCCTAAATGGGAAGTACGGCTCCTTAACTATAACCGTTTTTTCTATTGTAGTTTTTTATGCTATACATCTGGACGCAGTATTTATACGTAAATCGTAGAAGGATTATAATTTCCAACAATTGTTTCGAGTGTTGTGCCTAAACTTGACCTACACCCCCTTTCTACTAATATTACGCATTTTTAATTTTCCAAAGAATGTTTGCAATTAGTGTAAACTGGTCAGTCATAAAAATGGTAAATTTACGTTTAAAATTAGTGAGTTCATATGAGAGAGAATTGTCTAAGATACAGAATTATTTCCACTGTCAGAGCAATTCTGTATACGGTAATGTATGAAATTAATATCTTCCGTTTACAAGTATAATTTTATTAATTTCAAACAATTACAAGGGCTATACTAGGGTTAAAGTCAGGGTTTGCCTAACTGGGCCCAACCCGAAAAAACCTGGTGATTTTTTTTCGGGTTGGACCCACCTGAAAAAACCCACCTGAGTTTTTGACCTATTTGTTAGTATATTATTGATACAACTAAGGTGATCACATTGTAAGTGGTTTTTATCAGATTTTAGACTTTCCTTGGGCGAATTAGAGGCTTTCACCTTTATAAAGTTCTGAATGCACTAAATGATTAAAAAAAAAAAAAAAGCTTGAGATAGTTATAGAACAAATTAATGTATGGGTTATGCTTATAGCCTATTTGAAGTAAAATAAGCAATTTTGTACTTTAGAAAATGCTATCTCATTTTTGGTAAATTGTATTTCTGGGTTGGACAGTAAAAACTTTGTTCATGTAAAACTATATGATCTATCGAAAGCATTTGATACGGTGTCTCATGATATTTTGTTGCAAAAGCTAGAATTATATGGTTTTGATAATGCAGCTCTGTCACTTCTTCATTCGTATTTAAACGGACGATATCAGAGAGTTGTTTATGAAGGGGAAGAGTCTAATCTGCTGCCTTTCAGATACGGAGTACCTCAGGGATCTATTCTTGGTCCGATTCTTTTTATTATTTATATCAATGACCTCCCATACAACGTCGCTTCACCCTTCGTTAATAGTTATTTATTTGCTGATGAGCTCAATATTTGTGTCAACTCACGACAAAGAGACTCAGTTCAGTCTATATTAAACATCACCTCAGATATTATTAAAGACTGGTGTACTTCCAACTTGCTGTGTATTAACTCTGATAAGATCAAAGACTTGGTGCTTACCTACAATAAAAAAAAAATTCGAACGCAGAACTTAAAAAATATTCCGCTCCTTTTTTGGGGTTTTTAATTGATAATCATTTGAACTGGGACGACCATATCCTTAAGGTGGAATCTAGAGCCAGTAAAGGAGTTTATCTAATTCGTAGATTGAGATTGTGCGTAAGTTTAAAGGTACTTAAAACTGTTTATTATGCGCAAATTCACAGTCATTTAAGTTATGGAACGATACTTTGGGGTCATCAGTCCTCCATTAAAAGCCTATTGAAAATACAAAAGATATGTGTAAGATTAATGCTCGGTCTCCCTAGTCGTGCACATTGTAGGTCAAGCTTTGTTAAATTAGGAATTATGACAGTACCTGCAATTTTCATATACCAATGTTTGCTTTACATTAAGGAAAACAATCATATTTACAATGAGTTAGGGTACTCTCATACTTATCAAACTAGAAACAGGAACCGTTTAGGATTATTTAGTTGTAAATATAGTAAGACACAAAAGACCTTTTACGATTTGTCAGTTAAATTTTATAATTTTCTACCTATATTTCTAAGAGAACTTCCATTTCTGGCTTTTAAAAAGGAAGTACAGAAATTACTTATTAATAATTGTATATATAGTGATGAAGAATTTTTTGAACTCAAAATTGATAGTTAAAATATTCGCGTCTGTTATGTAGTGATCTTTGTTTATATTATGGTATATTATGGTATGTTATATATGTAACTAAAATTTCCAACTTCTATTTCTGACGATTGTAATACATCTGATGTTCTCAGATGTTTCTGCAATAAAATTTATTATTATTATTGTTATTATTATTATTTTCCGTGAATAGTATGCTCGTCGACTTGCCGACACCGAGGGACATTATCACACATACGTTTGACGGATTTAAGGTCATAGGTGCCAGTACTAATAGTACATATGTAAATACATTAGTAAAACTATTAGTATTATTTCTTACTTTTGATGTAAAACACAAGGTTCTTCAACTAAAATTTGGTTTTCCAACAATAACAGTTTAATTCAGTCATTTTGTTGGTACTCTCCAAATAAGAATTCTGTAGAATCAACACCAGCAATAGCGTAAAAGTTCTTGTCAAATTTAAGAAGCTTAATGCTCGGGGTTCCGAAGACTATGTAACGCTTACTATTTCAAGTGCTGAGTTCAAATTTCCGTACTAGTGGAAGTTTTGATGTACACACCGTGAAAGAAGTGCTCGGGAAATTCCCGAATTAAACGCAGAAGGATCGGAAATGAATACTTGAACAATAAAACTATTTATTTTACGCCTAAGCCTGCCATGCGTCCCGTAAGAAACGGATGTCCCGTTTTTGGGCCCGTGTGTAACCGCATCCCCGTAAATTTAGTCGGGACAAGGAAATGTCCCGTATTTTAACTCCGTTCCATTTCTGCTACCAATATCAGTCTATTCGAAAAGTGAAAAACAAAAAATTCTGACACTGGCTGGGAATCCTGTAATTAGTGAATGAAAAGTACGCTGTTGCATGTAACAGTTTCGAGGAAGTTATAACACTACCCTGTTCGACTTGATAGTGAGCGAAATTTGCAATGCTACAATGCACTTGATGGAAACTCGGATACTCTCCGGAACATACATATATATATATATATATATATATATATATATATATATAATGTGTTTGAGTGTTTCTGCATTTACGAACACAGGGAAGATGACTAACCTTTTCTTCAGCAACACATTAGATAAGTTAACAAGAATTATAATCTTTTTCAGATTCTAGGGGCACAGAATTGTGCTTTGGTCCAGGTCTTAGAAAAATGTAAATCTGGTCCTGACAATTACACACGACACAAGATGAAAAATCAGCTTTTCATCAGATTAAACTGACGGACGTAATTTTGGCAGATACAGCAATGTAAATAAATATTGCTAAACGCGCGAAAAATATTGAAAGTAGATTGTACCACTGATTTAAATAATATGCATATTGTTTTCCTGTAAAGCATTTTTATAGCAAATCTTAAGTTTTTAGGCATCTTCAGTCTATACAATTAATTGCAGGGTACGAACAGAGAAAAGCAGTTGCTGCTTAGTGAACTTTCGCCTATTATATTATTGAAAAAAAAAATTAAATATAATGAAATCTTTTAGTTGTAGTCTCACGGTTATGCCTGCTATGCTCAAGGTGACGGTGATGATGAGAAATGAATCATATGACAGAATGAAGAAAGTGGGAGGAAACGTGAGAATTCCGAGAAAATCCACGCACAAGGTTTTTGTCTACCACAAAGCTCACTTGGCGCGAGCTGGGATTGAACTTTATGTAGAGGAAATTTAACGCGAATTTTTTAACGCCAAATTTCTGTTAACTCTAATATTATGTTATATTACAATATAAATTTATTAGGTATTGCTAAAGTAAACAGGAACTAATTTATACGCACTGTACAGTTTCTCATTTCTCATGATTTTTAAAAAGCCGTAAACTGTCCCGTTTTCAGCTGAAAATTTTATGGCCACCCTATAGCTATAAGATGATTGAGCATCTCTCCAACTGCAAGCACTTGAAAGCAAACACAAGTCACCTGCGATATCGATGATTTCATTTCAGATGTTTTCTGTTAAATGAATATTTTAAGACTTAAATTAGTGATTTTAAACAACTGTTGAAATGCATGAATTTTGTGTTTTACATTTGTTATGTTTGTATATATTATATAAATATATTGATAGCTTCCAGTGCAAATAAAATCCATTATCTGATTATGAGTTTCACATGAAAATTCAATTAATCTTTCAGGTCATCATGCCGGACGGTGTGTTTGAACTTTTGACAGAATTGTGTAAGAAGCACATTCAAAATGAAGTATCATCGTACACCGCGGAATGTTACTTGAACAATGTAACAATACTCAAGCGTCTGAGAAGTTCGTCCTATGAAAATTTGTTAATAAGCGGTGGTAGAAGTGTCAGTGATGGTAAGTTTCTACAAATTCCTTTTTTTTTTTTTTTAAATGTTGTAGCCTCTTAAAATGACTTGTTAAACCAATATTCGTACGTATTGAAATTGTTCCATTTGCTCTAAGTATCAAAAGTCACAGAACAACCGTAGAGTAATACATAACACGCTGGCAACTGGACAGGCGAAGATTCAATTCAATCTCTCACTTGTCGGGTTGTTATTCTGGTCATTGAGCTATCAGCGACTTCACCACTTTAAGATTTAATGCTTTACTCTTGAAACCTTAGTTAACTTAACGTACTCCTTACAACTTGTAGAATTAATCCCACAATGGTTGATATTTCAGTTGAGGCTTTGCCGTATTATATATACACAATTTTGTTTCTACTTTTACATCTTCCCGACAGATTGACCCTACCAGGAATCGAAGCCGGGACTGGTCGCTCCGAAGGCAAGAATGTTAGCGACTATGCTACGCGGGGCCACCCCTAAGGTTTCAAATTGAGCACTTTCGCTTCTTTCAGATTTCTGTGCTTCGTCACTTAAGTAACTTTACTTTACATTTTATCACCAGGTTTCCCGTTTGGTCATCGTAGTGTGTATTCATATAAATAAAACTGGAGATCACCACGTTGACGAGCAGAATATTATGCTAGTCCAGTCCATGCGCAACTCATGCACTTTAATGTTCCATTTTAATATGTTTAATATCTTAGCCTACTGAAATTATACAGCCTGTAGTGAATTTCCTACTGACTAGATTCACAATTCCTTTGGCTGAATTCACCACGGATCGTCGGTTAATCAGTTTCTAATGTCTCCTATAGCTTAAAGCTTTCTAATGAATATTTATGAATGTAATGAAATATATGTTTATGAGATATAAATAGAATGGTAAGTCATTTTTGAAAAAAAAAAAAAAATTAAAAACATCTCCAAGTTCAAACTTACCCCTTATGGATATTTTCGTAGGAAATCAATTGAAGAGTTTTCAGTTATATATAAACAAAGTCACTTAAGTAATTCTGAGAATATGTTCGTGAAGAACTTACCTCCAAGAACAAACTACTTCTTAGATTTTTTCCAGAAAAATGACTTGTGTCATTGTAGAGTTGTTAGTGATATTTTGACTTACAAGATATAAGCAAAGTCATTATACAGTTTTCGAGTTTGTTTTTTTCCCCAAATTCAGTTAACTACACTTACTTTTACGGGTAGGAAAAAATCTTAAAACTCCTGTGAAGAATCTTACAAAAACCTGATGTTTATATTTTCGTTTTCTTTATATATTCTAAAAGTTTAAACGTTTAAATAGAGAAAACAGGACTAGCATTTATTTTCAATATTTTTGTTCATTAATATCCTAAAATAATTAAATTAGAAGCAATAGACTTAGGCTAACTTTCTTCCACTGTCAATACTGTTTGAAGAGAATATGTACTCCTGAACGCTGAACCTTGAAACTTTTTAGTCTGAATAGCAGGGTTATCATGGATTTACATCCAGTACAAAACATTTTATCGAATCTTATCCAACTTTTTTCTGTCATGAAATTATTCTAAATATTAGCTGTCCAGAGGTAAAGTAATAGGAAAAAAGAAACTGGTAAACTCAAAGATAGGAAAATCGAATCCGCGCCAGGAAGGGATGTTTTTATTACTTTTTTCTTAAGTACAGTTATTAAATAAGGACAAACTAACGGCTGATAGTAACACGTCACCAAGTCAGAAAATAGAACGCTGAAAGAGTGATACAGTGACATAGTACACATCAACAATCGCCTTGCTTCATGCGAAAATATCACTTGTGGGAAAGAGTAGCTATCTACATTCGTCAGTAGTTCAAACGTAGGTCATTCTACGTTAAGATATCTAGACTCTTAATCTAGAATGCTTAATCTCTAAGCCATTCTAGCTTTCAGAATCTTAAGGAAGGGGTAACAATACTGACTGGATTAGCTTGGCACAAACTAGAATTCAACGGCGCACCTTGATCTCTGTGGCGATATTTTTAAACCTTAAAATTATTTATTAGGTTTAGGTAAATGCGGTTTTATGCGAAAGTTGCCGAAATTAATGAGTCGTCAAAACTTTAAATAGCCTAATTGCAAAATTGGAACCAGTTAATTACAGTAGTTAAAATATTTATGTTCTCAAGATTCCTTATGAAAGAATTAAATATACAATATTTTGATCAAAACCTTAGATCTTCTTTATCATATGGTTGAATTGATCATAGTAAGTAATCTGTATTTCAAGTAAAATAAATGTGAAAATATCATAAATTGCAAGTAAGTAGTTATAAATTGAAGAGAAAGCGATTTGAGATTAGAAAAAAATGTACTTTAATTGATCGTTTAATTTGGAGTTATTGACCGAAGATAACATTATCATTGGAGATCCACTTTTCAGCATGACTGTGCACGACGCAGTATTTGACAAATACAATGCTCTTTTTGTCTTTTCCTTTTATTTCAGATGATGATGAAATTCTTCACCCGCTATCGAGATTAGTTGCATTTTCATATGAATGTCGTAAGAAGAAGCAGTTTCATGTCGCGAAAAAGTTGGACTCATGTATTTCAAGTATTCAGAAACAAATTGAGAAAAACCCAGACATTTTACTTGTTCTTAGGTTTCTGTTAAATCTTGCTGATGATTCTATCTATGAGAGTGCATGCGTGCAGGTAATCATTAAATATTATTTTCATATTTATGTTTGATATTATAAGAATAGTAATGTAACAGCATTTTCTTCATGTAGAACTAGAAATATCTGTTGCGTAGAATCGTTAAAAAAAAAAAAAAAAAAAAAAAAAAATAGCTTCTGCACTTTTAGAAGTATTAAAATAGAAATATGTGCAAGAAATAGAAATTCATGTTTACTTAAATTATAGATTGTTAAAAACAATCATAAAGCGACTAGTTTTTGGTATCTTCCTAACAGCGTTGTCAAGATATAAGAAAATGAGAAGTTAGTGGTAATGGAAATTAATTACACAGGTAATGACTATGTACAGTAGCATATTACAAACACACTTGAGGCTTCCAATATGGGTTTCTCCACAACGTAAATATCACAAGCCATTCTGATTCTTCTGTTGTGATTGGTGACGACGGTGAAGGTGTGATTGATGTTATTCCAACTTTCGTACAAAGTGCCCTTGTTATAATTTAATTTTGATTCTCTCATTCGACTGAGAAATGCCTCATAATATCCTACTGTTTACTTTTCAGAGCCGAGTGCATGTGATTTGGTAGACCGTGCAGAAACCAGTAGAATGGTGAAAAAAATTCCCTATCCTTGTTAAATCTTCGTTGGGCATTTAGTACTGTGTTAAAATTCTGCTTTCTGAAAACTGCGGGGGAAATAAAGGCACATTTGAAGGGTAAGGGGAAAAAAGAAGGCATGTCACAAAACTGCATTTTCGAGAAAACTGCGATTTAATATTGAAAACCGCGTAAGAAGAATAGGGTTAGTTACATCTTTTGCCCCTTTTTACATGGACATTTTTACATCTACGTATGCATGGCATATACAGTCAAATAGTACCAAGAGTCACCAACAGATAGGAGAAAGCACCCGAAAAAGCACATACATGGACATTAGGGTGGAACGAAAATGGCCTTTTTTTTATTTTTTTAAGTTTTGTAATAGTGCGGAAAAGTTGCCTTTTAAGTTCAAAAAGAAGAAGAAAAAATTTGGTTGTTATACTGCAACATCTTGAGGTGCCGCAAAGTGCTTAAAGTTTGTAAAAAGAAAGTAAAAATTGAAAAATTATAAACTTTGGTAAATTATATTTTATGGTTTTCTCGTACATATAATGCTACAAAAGATAGTTGTAAATTCGTATATAGGTATTAGAATTGGAAAAAATATTAATTACAAAATATAATTTATAAACATTATTGTGAAAAGGTTTGTATTTTTGCTGATTTTGAAATTTTTGGGAACTATTTTTGCTGTAACAAATAGTAAAAAATGAGGATGAAATAAAAGCTCGTGGAATCAATTACATATATTTTTATTAGAATACGCGTAAAAAAATATCATAATACACTTTTAAAGATAATGAAAGTTCATTTTTTATCGTTTAAAATACCCACAATAATTACAAATGTTACAGCTGCAAAATGTTTGTTTCTACTTCATTGACACATTAAACTTTTTTAAAAAATGAAATTTTGGCTTGTTCTCACGTGAGTCAATTTTCGGTCTTATATATCCTTCGCTTGCGAATGAATCACAGACATTTTGAGCCGATTCGGTCACCAGTTTCACAACTCTTTTCACTGCTTGCGTATAATAAGAAAGCCGGGGAAAGTCGATAAGCAGGTCCACTTGACTATTTGGTTTAGCTTCAGCTTCCGTATAAAGTCTTTCAGAGAAATACTGGGAACATGTTTTACCAAGGGGGGTTGAGTTACGTCATTTTCAGTCCATGATATCATGTCGATAAAACCTTTGCGTCAAAGATTATCTGTGGAACTTTAATCTTCCTGAATCCGCCTCTACTTTCTGTTCTTGCTTTTAAAACGCGTCGTAAACCAAGTTCCCTTACATTTTTGCACTCATCACATAGCATGGACAAAAGGAGATTTTGTGCAGCAGCAAATTACCCATTTCTTTGAATAACTGGATCTAGAACGTTCTTGAAATCATCAGAGAGATTGCGTGAATATGAGATAAGCTTAAATAGATGTTTGGAACTATAAGTACATGAAGGTTTCAACTTAATGTTAAACCACATAGGTGCATCAATTTAACAATGTACTCAGCTAGAGTCTTAAGGTTCTCAGTTGCCACATACAATCTAAGTATACGGTTTACTATTGTAAGCCACCTGGAGTGAACAAGTTTTCCAGGGTTTCTTAAAGTTAAATCTAGCGAACAATTTCCACTTGATACAGCGATACACATATCCAACAAATACTTTCGATCCGTACTTAAAATCATTTATGTCCTCCAAAAGAGGAATGTTATTTTCAATTGGCAAGAAAGTAACCACAGCAAGATTAGTACAGTTTTGCAGCTGCTGACCTATTTCGCCTTTAAATTCATTGGTCCCTTCGTTTTACCATCTAAATGATAGAAAAGATGTCGCAAAGGTAGCTCATTTCCGTGGAACAAACAAACTAACCATTATAAAGGTGTTCCTATTTTATTTTCCATCGAAGAAATCACATCATTACTATGTTCAGTATTTACAATGGTTCTATCACACCCAATAACGGTAAAGTTCAAAAGTTGTTCGTTGTGTTCTCTATCCTCAAAAAACTCCAGTATACTGTCGTCTATGTCCTTTCCAGTGCCAGATTTAGGTGTTACGTGACCTAAAAACTTTGAGTTTGGTTCCTCTGTTAGTGAAACGTGCTCTTCTGAAATAACGTTTTTGTATAACTTAGTTCCTTTCTTTTCTTGAACAATTGATTTGTCTTTTCTTCCATCAAAAAACAATCCTCATTTTCAATTATCTGATAAAGACTTTCATTAATGACATTTCTTTGATTTTTTTTATCTTTCTCGTCTAATTTTCATCCTGTCTATACACTTTGGTTTTGTCTTCCCCTGTGATTAAACCCAAGTCCTGTAAAGCAGCACTAGTTATAGCTGCAGCAGCTCTATCTGATATGCCGGTACGGTCACAAATGGAAGCTACAGGTGGCAATTTCATAAGCATTTGAGTGCTTATTTATTTATTTATTTATTTATTATCTTTTTTCAGTTTAAAAGGGCCTGGTAGCTGCTCTTCAAAAGTCAGGTCTATTTGGTCTTCAGTGCTGTCAATGTCGTCAGTAACCGTTTCTGTTATACTACTACTTTGTGTCCGTTCTTGATTAAACTTAACTGTTTTCTGTATTTCTTTACTTTTTCTTGCTTCTTTCTTCAAAGCGATTGTGATAGCTCTATCAACATTACTCATAACCATTTTCCTGGTAGAGCGTTGATCTTTTTGAAAGTCTTGTTCTAAAACGTGTGCTTTTATTTGCTTTTATTTCTTCTATACAACTACAAGTATCAAAGTTTTGACACTTGCAGGCAGCAGTATCAAATAAACGTTTAGCTTCTCTAAATTTTGTGAGGTTCGAGTCAAACTCATCTGACCCTTTTCTACTCTTAGACCTTAATAAATTCCTATATTTAGCATGACTAACTTTTATCAATTGTGAAATTCTAAGGTTAGAAACAGTGGGAGTAAAGCTCTTGACCATATTTGTTCCATTTTAGGAACTAAAGTCTCACATATTTCACTTACAGTAGATACTTCCCTGACGCAACTTTGAAGTTATGTCTAATAAAACAGTAGCAGTTCATTACATCTTCGTAAGTAGGCAGTACAACTTCACACAAATCTCTAAATCTTCATAAAATAGGACATTCCGACATTTGTCTTGTATTCACTTGTTTAGACTGAGCCATTTTAACTCACAACAATAAAGTAGCACACAAACTAACAAAATATTACGTTGTTCTGTTACACAATAGACGCCAACTCAACTGAACTCAGCAAAGCTACTGACACCTAATCTGAGTTTGTCACCACAAGGAAACACTGTTGCCAACTCCTATTGGTAAAATGTCACTAAATTTAGCTCCTAAAGTGTGTTTTTACAAAATTTTATTGGTCTTGTGGCACCTCAAAACTTAATCCAAAAAGTTAATATATATATATATATATATATATATATATATATATATATATATATATATATATATATATATGTGTGTGTGTGTGTGTGTGTGTGTGTGTGTCTTTATGACATAAAGTTGCTTATTTGACAGTATTTGAAATAAAAAATATTTGACAACTTCTTTTTTTAAAAAAATTAAAATGTAGCGAAAATTGCAATTTTATGAAAATTTATCGTCCTTGCGGCACCTCAAGACGTGCTCCAATATTTTTCATATTTCATTTTTATCTTATCTACACCAAAAGGCAACTTTTCCGTGCTATTACAAATTAAAAATCAAAACTTGTTTTTTTTTTTTTTTTTTTTCGTTCCACCCTAATGAGTATATTAGAAGTTATTGTCAATTCCTAAAACATGTGCCTAAGTCTATATACTGATATTTCTGAGTAATTTGAATATTAAAATGCTTATAACTCAAAATCAGATTTAGCACATTCGCGGTTTTGGCATTGGATCGACGAAGGCCACTCAAATTTATTCCTTCGTTTATTTAAATACCCCAAAATGGTACAAAACTCTTAGTTAAATGGTATTTCTTTGCTTTTTCTCGGTAGTACAAAACTAAATACTCCATATAAATTTATTCTTTCGTTTATTTGAGTAGTACAAAATTATATAAAATACCCAGCTAGTTAAAATAGTCATTCTTCACCTTTTTTAGGTTAGTACAAAATTAATAGACCACTCAAATTTATCCCTTCGTTTGTTTAAATAGTATAAAAGGTATAAAATTCTGAGCCAGTTAAAAATCGTATTTCTCGATGGTACAATATTGAATAGGTCACTCAAATTTATTCCTTCGTTTATTTAAATAATACAAGATGATACAAAATTCTCAGCTAGTTAAATTCGACGTTCATTTTTATCTCGTTGATATAAAAAGTAGAACCCCTAAATTATTTCTTTCGCTCATTTGAATAGCACAAAAAGGTACAGAAATTCTGAACTAGTTAAAATGGACCTTCTTCGCTTTTTTTCTGGTTGTTACAAAATTAAATAGGACAACCAAATTTATTTCTTCGTTTATTTGAAAAGCACAAAAGGTAAGAATTTCTCAATTAGTTAAAATGGCGTTTTCGCTTTTTTCTCGTTGGCACAAAATTGAATTGGCCACTCAAATTTATTCCTTCGTTTGTTTGAATAGTGCAAAAGGTACAAAATTTTGAGCTAGTTAAAATAGCTCTTATTCTCTTTTTCTGGTTGGTATAAAAAGTAGAACACTCAAATTTATTGGAGTAGTACAAAAGGTACATAAATTCTGAGCTAGTTCAAATGGGCCTTTTTCGCTTTTTCTGGTTAGTAGTAATTTATTTCTTTGTTTACTTAAATAGTACAAAATCTTATAGAATACTCAGCTAGTTAAAATGGTCCTTCTAGCTTTTTTCTGGTTGGTACAAAACTCCATATTCCATACAAATTTATTCCTTCTTAGGATTTTTCTCGTTAGTATAGAAAGTAGAATACCTAAATTTATTCTTTTGTTTGTTGAGTAGTAGAAAATGGTATAAAATACTCAGCTAGTTAAAATGGTCCTTTTTCGTTTTTTTTTTTTTTTTTTTTTTGGTTGGTACAAGACTAAATACTCCACTTAAATTTAGTCCTTCGTTTATTTGAGTAGTACAAAATGATATAAAATTCTGAGCTAGTTAAAATGGGCGTTTTTCGCTCTTTCTGGTTAGTACAAATTTATTCCTTCGTTTATTTAAATAGCACAAAACGGTATAGACATTCTGAGCTCGTTAAAATTTCATTTCTCGTTGGTATAGAATTGAATAGACCACTCAAATTTATCCCTTCAATTGTTTAAATAGTACAAGATGATATAAATTCTCTGCTAGTTAAAATGACATATTTTTGCTTTTTTTTTTTTTTGGTTAGTACAAAATTAAATACTCCACCCAGATTTTAATTTTTTTCGTTTATTTGAATAGCCCAAATAGATATAAAACACTGAACTAGCTAAAATGGCGTTTCTTCGCTTTTTTTCTCGTTAATACAAAAGTAAATAAGACACTCAAATTTATTCCTTCTTTGCTTTTTTACTGCTTGGTACAAAATTAATAGGTCATACAAATTTATCCGTCGCTCCATTTAAAAGTTATTAGGGTTTAAACATTTGACCTTTGACCTCGATGGTCAGTACTTCTGGGACATGTAGTAGTTGATGACCTGCTACTAAATGTGGAAACACCACCTCAATATGTGGCTCCATTTGCGACTTATTCGGGTTTAAATATTTGACCTTTGACCTCGATGGTCAGTACTTTTGGGGCATGTAGTACTAAATGACCTGTTACTAGATGTGGAAACACCACCTCAATGTGTGTTTCCGTTTGCGAGTTATTCGGATTTAAATATTTACCTTTTCCTTTCCGTTGATGGTCTACTTTTGGGAAATGTAGCAGTTGATGAATACTTGTGTAATATCTACTATGTTACATAGAGGTTGATAAAAGGGAACGAGTACACCCCTATTATGTTAGTAGCCTTTGCTATGTTAGATAACGTTATAAAAGGTGCCATACTCTTATTAGCTCTGCTATGTGTTCGTAGTCTTAAGTAATTTTGCTATGTTAAAATAGGGGTTGAAAAAGAGAGCGAGTACACTCCTGCTATTGGTTCTTTCTCTGCTGTGTTAAATAGAGGTTGTAATATACGTTCATAGTCTTATGTAATCTCTGCTATGTTGCATAGGGGTTGGAAAATGTGTTCATAGAAGGGAACGAGTACACCCGTGCTGTGTTAAATAGGGGTTCAAAAAGTGGTTGTTAAAGAGAACGAGTACACTCCTAGGCTTTGTTATTAAGGGATAAAAAGGTGGTCGTAACCTTTCTTATTTAGGAGTTGCGAAAATAAATGTTCGTAGTCTCTGTGTTCATAGTCTTACGTAATTTCTGCTGTTATATAGGGTTTGAAAAATAGAATGTGTACACCCTGCTATTGGTTCATAGTCTTATGTAATCTCTGCTGTATTAAATAGGGGTTGGAAAAAGTGCTGATAAAAGGGAACGAGTACAACCTCATTATTCTCTGTTATGTTAGTAGTCTTTGCTATGTCACATAGGAGTGCTGTTAAAATATGTTTGTAGATTCTGCGTTCATAGTGTTATGTAATTTTTGCTATTTTAAAATAGGGGTTGAAAACAATGGTCATAAAAGGGAATGAGTACACCTCTAAAAACGGGTCATAAAAGAAAACGAGTTGTCGGGGTGTTCGATTTTCCCCAGCGGGACGATACGAGTGGCATCACGTATCATCCATCACTTCCTTGCTATCAGGAGGCCCTTAAAAAAAAAGAAGTGATTTCCGCATCTACTCTTAGACTGCAGAGCTACTAACATCAGCATTTATGTAACTTTCCGGTAACACTAATAAAGCCACCATATAAATGATATGACAACTTAGAAATAACTCTTCACCAAACACACAGTATTCGAGTCCAATGTACTATACGACCGCTTTCATCGACCTCAGAAACGATATAAATGGTTAAAACATATCATATTGTTTGGTTTATATTTTACTTATTTTTCGGCACTTTTATTTGTTCGTGTTTACATGGATTTTATGGGCAGCGAAAATATTCCTTTGTCCTGAAACTCCGGGTTTGGAAGCAAGAGAGATACTTATAATCAAATATCAATACCGATTTCATAAGCAGCAAAGTTGACAAAATCTATTTTTGACCGCTTTTTCCCAGTTTCCGACCACTGTGCGACGCTCCGTAGCCAACCACCTTTACTACTCTGCCACACAGCCAGTACAGCAACTTTACTCGTCTACTTTTATCACACGTGGACATTTTGCCCTTTTTCTTAGAATCCATATTTATTCTGCACAAAATACTTTCCACTTCCTATACAGCTCTCTGAATTCTCCCCAACGGTATACATTTTATCTCTTACATCTCCCAGTTGCTTCATTCCCATGTAAGTGAAGTAGTGTAATTGTATTTTTTTTTAATTTATCGTTAAAAGACATGAACAACTTATTTTTTAGCGCACTGTTTTAACAATCACTGTTTATTATTGCTTTGTATTTATAGATCTTAACTGTGTATGATTTTATTTTCCAGAAAAATTTTGGAATTGTAAGTTATAAATCCGACTTCATAGATATTGATCGTGGTGTTGTACCAGGATTGTACAGACAGTATGAGCCAACTGTGTTTGAACCACCAAATTTGCAAGATGAGATTTTTAAACCTAAGAATATTAAAGGTTTTCAGTTTATCATGTCCAAGGGAAATCTTCTTTTTGGCAGTGAACCATGTACAGGACTACCAGTTCTTAATCGATTCACTCATACGTACAGTGATATTTGCGGGTAAGGGTTTAAGGCATACATTTTTCTTCCTGACTTAACGTTACTCTATTCTACAATTTTAGGGAAGCATGTAATTGTCTGGTATTACTTGTTAAGTATGATCTAAAATAATCTTCAGAAGTTTATAAATTACTAACCTGGGATATTATCAATAGCAGCCTTTCTCCATTGATCTATAATACACTGGGGCCAATGTATAATTAAATTAAAAATATATTCACCGCTCGTTTAGTCTTTCCACCACCTCCTTGAAATTTGAAAACAATGCGTAGTGAGTGATTTGCGTAGAGCTTTAACACATTCCGAATAGAGCTTTCCGATATTGTTGAAACTACTGTGAAGGAAAAATAAATAGACTTAAAAAAACATCAAAGATAATTTAAGCATAGAAAGGTTTATTTTTGTGAATTTTACATTGGCGGGACACTAGCGCTAGCGTTAGGAGCAGTTTGCTGAAACTTTTCCAGAAGGCCTCGTATGTTGATGCATTATTACGTAGATAATTTTGATTATAAATACAGTTATATATATATATTTAAGTGAGTGTTAGACTTCAGAAAATAGGACAGAATTTTTTAGTGCTAATTGTATAACTTTAATATTTATTTTTATTGACTAGAATTTTTATATACATAATTTTTATAAAACTTTTACATTGCAGGATAAGAAGTGGCGATTTGGCTGTCAGAAAATTATCTGATAGTGACTGTTTGCTTACAATCCCAGAGTTAACAAGCCCACGAGAACTAGCAGTTCCAAGGAAAATTTACCAAATTGATCAGGTAACTTATTAAAAATTACTCTTTTTAATGCATATATAAGATGTAAATCTCTTAAAAGTGACATGGGAAACGCGTACATAATTATATGAGGGAATGTAGAATACCTCGAATACGTTTTCCACCAATTTTGTATTGTTGGTATGATGAGAGCTCAAGGGAACAGGCAACGTTACTTTTTCATTTGACATAGGGCACATTACCAGTGTGAAGCCCAAACAACTTGCTGGTGTGATTGGAAAAATTCCACCATTTCAGATTGAAAATCATATATTTCCAGCAATTTCCCCTCTTTTTATTTTTTCGTCTCTACTCATAACGGAATTGCCGCATGGTCGCGGACTTTCGATACACTCACTCGGTGTAGTGTTAAAAAGCGGTTTATTCAGGCTAATCAAGATGATTAATATCAGGAATGAAACTTCGGAAAAAAGGAAAGAATTCTACTGGTTCAATGTGTATTTTTATTTTTATTGTGGATATTTGTTCATAATTAGGATTGTTTTCTTTTGAACTTCAGTTACACTATCTGGCCATTCGTCACCGGACACCCCTAACTAGTACGTTAATCCGGTTTCAGCAGTCCATCAGTATCGTGTGAGGCCACCTTTCGTCGCAATTACGTCCGCAATCCTTAGAGGAAGACTTTCCACCAGCTTGCGATAGGTTTCGACGGAAATCTTGCTCCATTCCTCTTGCAAAGCGGCGAACAACTGTCTAGTGTTTTTTGGTTGGCATGGCCTGGTTCTCAAGCGGCGCTCCAACTCGTCCCAAAGATGCTCAAGAGGGTTGATATCAGGACTTTGGGCTGGCTAATCAAGTTTTCGCACACCCATATCCTCGAACCACGTGTTTATAACATATGCACTATGACATGGAGTATAGTCTTGCTGAAACAGTGTGGACCAATACCGAATTGTGTCCAGTGTCGGTAGCGCATAATTGTCCAGGACCGTTTGGTATGCATCGGCATTCATGTTTCCCGGTAGTAAAACAAGAGGACAAAGACCATACCACAAGAAGCACGACTACACCATGATGCCACCTCCGCCATCATGATGCCGAATTTCGCTGTGGGTACTATACACTCTTGTAAACATCTTTCTCCGGGTATACGCCACACCTACACACGTCCATCGGACCGCCACATCTGGTAGCGCGATTCATCACTCCATAGGACGGATTTCCATTGTTCAAGAGTCCAATGGCGGCGTTCCTTGCACTACTGTAAATTGCGGGCTGTGATAAGCGGCTTGTGAACTGCAGCACGACCATGAAAAACAAGTGCAATGATCTCCCGGCGGACAGTGCAACACTACCGGAAGCCGATCGAAACTCATGTGCCACCATCTGTAGGGACGCCTTCCGATTTGAGTTGAGTTGAGTTGATTTTGGGTTTAACGTCCCGTTCAGCAGCTAGGCTATATGAGACGTGGACCTACCGATTAACGTGGAATCCGAACCACATGAGCTCCCGCCGGGAATCGAACCCAGGTCTTCCACACCAAAGGCGCGTACGCTAACCGCTTAGCCACGGACAAGGCCTTCCGGTTTGACTTCACCACACGTTTCAAGCTTCGACGGTCACGATCTGTTAATATTGTCGGTTTAGTTGGTCTGGGTCGGCATGTCATGACCCCCTCCCGCTTCCACTTTACGATAACATCGCTCACTGTTGATCAGAGTATCTGAAATTTGTTGGAAATCTCACGGGTCGAATGCCCAAACCTTTGAGCTCCAACGATCGTCCCTCTTTCCTCTTCTATAAGTTCGCGTCGTATGTCCATATTGGCTGCTGTAGCTAATGTGAGTATATTCTCCAGCGGCAACAACACCTTTTATAACTAGTGTCACGTGCATAGACGATCTCAAGCACTTTTGGAGGAGTGTCCGGTGACTAATAACCAGATAGTGTATTTAACGAATTGCGTTCTACTTGGGTACGTCTGTTGTCTTATAATCATTTGTCGAATTGATCATAGAGTACCTTTTCTGTCAGTCAGTGAAGAAATTAATTCCAAAAGCCATTTTTAAAAATTTATATTGTGGATTGAATTTCCTACGTGTTGAGAAGGTTCATACTCATAGTTTGTAATGTTGATTTCTATACAGGATTATGTAGAATTGTTTTCTGTTAAATGGTTTAAAAGTTGTTCTCAGGGATATATGTTTCTGTTGCTTGTTTTGGTTTGTAAAACACCTGAAATACCCTATTCGTCTTTGAAAATTGATGGTAAGACTAGACATTTTTGCAAGACATGTTTAGTTACTTGAGACTTTTCTAATTAACAGTGGAATTAATTCTCCTTTATTTTAGTTCCTCTTGTTTATTGTTTCTTTGATGTTTACATCTTTAGCCAAGCATAATTGTGTATATGCTGCTGGTGCAGCGAAGGTTGTTCTCCAGGTACGAACTTCATCCCTCTCTGCATTGTGCTAAGGCGTTATTTAAAATGAAAACATATGGAAAAATTATATTGTGAATATTGTTCATCTTTACAGTTCTAAATGTCTAAGCATCATTCAGATTCCTAGCCGTTTGTATATATAGGTACGGTTCTTCATAAGGGCTGCTGCATTTACTTATACAGTGAAGAGTAGAGATTCCCAGTTCTAGAAACTGTGCAAATACGAAAATACATCTTTGTTTTACTACATTTGGAGTTACAGGAAAGAGCGCGCCGTTGGTTCAAGCTTTTACGTTACTCTAGTACACCACTACAACTACTGTTTGAAATTGAAACACACATAAAGTATAGAAAAGGCAGTTTTGTTCGTTTGCATAGTTCTGCGTAAAATACAGAAGCATAGTGTTCAATTATACAATACTTAGAATATATTTTTCGATATCTTCGAATATATAATATTTCATAATTCGTACAAAACATGTTTATATTTAATTCAAATACAGTACTACAAGTACACTTAATTAATACATAACCTGTTGGAACATATGAACATTTTTTGGGATTTGGAAGCTCATGGCATAGTCATAAAGGAAAATAAAAAGAATTTTGTGTCCCCACTACCTAATTTATCTAAAGAGCTACTAATATAGAAGGAGATATAATAAAATTTTGAAGGATTCCGAAAATGGCAACAACAAATGTATACTGCTAAATTCGTTTCAGAAAGCAAAAAGTCCGCAGCTTAACTGAAGCCTATCGTTAATCGGTTGCAATAAGTTATTGTAGAAAAAAATCCTCAAACCTTCAAAGATCATTTAATACAGTATTCTTCATTACTTCGTCGTAATGAAGTATGATTAATTTTAAAAACTGTTATTACATATTTGATTATTTTTATTTCTTAGGTTGAAGACGAAGGTTACGTGTCACCCAGTTTGGAAGCATCGTATGCAGGAACGTGTACTGTTGATTACTGGGCTGACATATACAAAGTTGAACTACCGCGATACAGAACTTGGGAGGCATTTGGTAAGCTGAATCCAACCAAAGAACGTGTGTTTCTCACGGAGTGTGGTCCAGAAGTTGTGCATCTTCTGTGGAAAATTGAAAAGAAATGCCAAAACCTTGAAAATGTAGAGAAGGGCGCTAGTTGGCTGAGATCTACCTCTGTTGAAGCTTTCTGCAGAGATTTGCAGTTCCTGCTTGTTGGAGTTGAATCTTGCACCTTTCAATACGACAAAGTAATTGATCGTCCATTCTATTTTTAATACTTAATCAATTTGTACTTTGTATTTGTTTCATGTTACTGTATGTTGTATTTATTTCTAATGGTTTTCACTGTGGTCCCTATCCTTATCTCTAGCTCGTGATAGGTTCGAAGATATCCGTGGTTGATGAATGCTAACAGTAGAGTTTTAAGGTGATTTTTTATGAGTGATTAATCGAGCAAATGGAGATTGCACGACTGTTTATGTTCATGCTTATGGAAGGAAAGATTTTACTTAAACACTAACATCAATATTCATCAACTGTACATATTCCTCAAGCTTAACCACAGTCAACTGAACCTCGCAAACAACCCTAATCAGAATAAAATACGTACTTCTGAAAATTTTTCATACGGATTTTACTTAGGTAATACTGTTGTATCATATCCTAGCCTCCATTCTTTGCAGACATTCACAAAACCCATTTTCCCGTATTTATTTCATTACCAAAAACATTAAATAAAAACCTGACCTCCATACCCTATTCGGGAGAATTGGACTCCTAAAACCTTCCGTTTTCTGCCTGACACATCGTCAAACCTTAGATGTTGACTTCAGACCTGACCTATTTTCGGCACCTGATTGACTTTTGAACACACTAGAACTCAAAGTGCATCCATCCCACTTCTTCAGGAAGTTGTAATCCTTCTTATTTCGTCTAACCTTGCGACAGTCTGAAACGTTAGTACAGATAGGTCATGAACATTAATTCTAAAGTTTGTAGGTCAAACAGATTTAAGTAATATATGGTATGAGTGTTCATTTTATTCTGAAATTAATGTCTGTACACTGTTCACTTTGGTTGTAGGCAGAATATAATGCATTTAAAATCCAGTTATGTCCTATTTATACCAGTCATGTCCATTTTTAGTGTTACATATCAAGCTAATATTAAATTACAATTAGTAATCTTGTTTCGTAATCACTAGGCTTCTCGAGCTATTCTTTTTTCCCCATCTTACCATCGTGGAATGTTGTTGAATATTAGACATCCTTCAAAAGTTTATATTATTATTGATCATCCTTTGTAACATTCTTAGTATATGTTATTTTAAACATATGTATATAGGACTCCATTTGTAAATAAACAAATAAATAATTATTTAAATTGTTGCATAGCAGTAGGCGCAGAACAACGATAAAATAATAAAACCTAGCCACTTTAACGATGAGAATTTGCACTCTGATTTTCCGTATCTCCACCAATTTAGCTGTTAGCGATACCACCAGTTTTCTGTTTCGGCGCCTATTAAAGCAACATATATATGTCCTTCTATGTGAGAGAATGATAAAATTACTAATTGTAATTTATGAAATTATTAAGCAAGGAAATAAACATCTATAACAGTTTGAAATTTATATTGTGGGGTATATTACTCGGATGGCGTTATTAGTGTTGTACTCTGTATTTTTTATTATTCTTTTCCTTTCCACATGAAATCTTAGAAAAATTGGATGTCAACACAAATTGTCTCTTACAATTAAACATCTGTGTTGTTTCTCTTTTATGGCAAATCCAAATTATTCGACATTTTATTGGATAACTGTCCAGTTTCGTTTATATTGGATGATTCAGATTTGATTGTAATAATATGTGTCAGGATGAAATCTGTTGTATTTTTCTCTCTTGTTGTCACGAAAGAAAAAAATAATAAAAAAGGGTCATTTTATTTGCAGGGTTCTCAGAAGTTCCTCGTGAGAGAAGGAACGTGTATAAAGGGAATTTCTCCCGAAGCTTTGTCAAATTTCACGAAAGATTTCGTGTTATGTGGTACGTCGTGCAGAAGACTACAAAATATGGTTTGTGTGAGCAAACCTTTAAGGCGGCGAGGATTAATATTTGAAGCTTTATGCAGTAGCCTAAGACGCTTTCTTCAGTATTATCGAGGATATGTATTCTCTATCACAAAGAAACCTCTCTTGTTAGAATGGTGCAGACAAATACAATCTATCAAGATTCAGATGCTTGCGCTTACTAAGTTGTGCAAACTAAATAGCGAAAATGGTGCATCTTCCTTACCTGAAGGAGTGGATTTATTGATTTATCTGTATGAAGAAGCAATGAAAGTTACAAAAAGAGACATCGCAAATATACTGTTCTCAGTATTAAATTCATGTTGCCAGGTTTATTTCAGGTAGGTCATTATTTAACCTTATTAACCATACTAGGCCCATGAGAAACCTAAGCCGACTCACTGTTTATTCCGTGTTTTTTTGGTCATATGAATAGAAAGAGCACGTCTCACCCGTTGCATGATGCTAGAAATGCCTTCCAACGACGTATAACGTTGAGCCTGTAGGTCCACTTTCTGCAGCACTTGCAACATTACATGGCTGACGCAAGAGGGATATGTTTTTCAATGTGCTGTCTCAATTTAGGCATAATTCGTGTGTTAAATTCATAAGCTGCATCTTTGAGATAACCTCACGCATGGAAGTCATACATTGTTAAGCCAGATGACTACGGTTGGCATAATCCTTTTCTCACTGTGTGTTTTCTGTGAATAACTCACAAGCGCGTCGCAGAGATGCCCGTGATCCATAGTAGGTTGGTCCGTTCTGTTGAAAGAAACCATATTCACGCTTGTGGTCAGTTAACGGAACATTAAAAACAAAAGTAATAAATAAATCTATTTTCTTGGAACGTAATGTGTTTTTGTTTTTTAATTTAAATCGATCAAGGATACGAAAAACTTCCTCCAAACTTAAAAATGGATAAAGATACGAATTATTCGAGTCCACTTTGACTCTGATCCACTTATATATAAAAAGATACCAAAGATACTTCTGATTTCAATAAATGCCTCTCCTGGGGTTTATATGACAAAAAAGTTCGAAATTTCGATGATATCTTATCAATAGTAAACGTTATTAAAACGAAACAATATTTAGAATTTTTACTTTGATTGCAATTGCATAACAATAATAACTATAAAAAGATCACAAAAGGAACGTTCATAACCTTATCAAAAGTTGCTTTCGTGGTATAATCTCTTTAAATAATGAATGGGAAATTTAAGTCTAAATATAATACGAATAATATACGAGAGTGAAACGTGATAACCACAAATGTGTGTTCCAAGCTTCAACGAATACTTATTGAAGACCTATAGTGACAATTTTAAGAGATTTGACTTACGAGGGAGTCCCTGTTTCTCTGACCATAAAAAGTTGTCACTGCATTTAACAAAAATAGTTTTCGCCATATTGTGAATTCTCATGTTTTACTTCCGAACTCCTCATATTCTATACTTTAAGGATTAAAGTCTAAAATTAAAAATTTAGATTCTATTTTAGCAAATCACAAATCATCACTACGAGATTCGTAAGAAATCTAAATACGGTTCGATAGTAGTACGCATTATTCTTATAAACCACAAGGAGGAAAACATTTGGAACTCCTCAGTCTTCAACATCGATAGGCACTTCTTTGTTGAACACTTTAAAAAGAAACACAAGCTTGAACGCTTTTTGAATACCCAATCTATTTCTAATTTTAGAATGTACTAGGCCAAACGACGAAAAAATTCTCTCCACACTTGCAGGAGGAGGTCGGACTGTAAACAGCTGTTCAATTATTGGAAACAATTTTACATTAAATTTATCCAAGTCATTTCCCTGACTCTTCCACCAGTCATACGCTGTCACCTCGTCAGTCACTTGTGGTTGGACAAGTGTTTTTTGTAATGGAGATGATTTTGCTTGAAACCTTATTATTAATGGTAGTAATTGTGAGTCGGGGTATTTTTCATTAGCGAAATTCAGAGCAGGTTGCTTTTCTTCTGTGGTAAGGTCCAGGTCGGGAGTTTTTTCTCTGTGATCTACCAGGTACGCCAGAAGATGAGCTGGAGTAATGGCCATGTCGTACCTCTCTTTCACTTTCTTCTTAGAAGCATCTTCCGTGATTAAGTTCAGTAGCTCCTTCCATGCTCTGACTGACTTTGAAAGAGTGCAGTCATTTTTCTACATTTTGTTTAGTGCATCTGAAATTGGTGTTAGAAGCTCCACAAGATCTTCAACATTCCTTTTCAGAAAAAGATTCGAAACCTTTTGTTGAACATTTTTGTCGATAGCATCGCGATTTTCTTCATATATTTTTATTAGAGTCGGCCAAGCTTTTGATATAAGACTGAAAACAGTCTACTAGTGTGTTCCGTCGAACTTCACTTGATACGACGAGTTTTGTACACCCAGATTGACGGAAACACGCATTGGCACAGTGGTTGTTTCTGAAATATTTGATAATACTAAGTACTTTTTTTATGTCAGACAGTAGGATGTTATTACTTAGAAGGTTCAGGAATGGGTAGAACATCCATATGTGATGACTTCCAAACTTTCGTCGTTTGGTATAATTTTTCTCTTGATAATACTAAGTACGTGTTTTTTAATGTCAGACAGTAGGATGTTATTACTTAGAAGGTTCAGGAATGGGTAGAACATCCATATGTGATGACTTCCAAACTTTCGTCGTTTGGTATAATTTTTCTCATTTTTGTTACATTTGCAGCATTATCAGTAACAACTGATCTTACTTTGACTGAAAATTCCTTTTCCAGGGTGTCTATCGGTCACGAAAGTCATGAATGTCACGAAATCAGAAAACGGTCATGAAAGTCACGAAATTTAGCTTTTGGGTCACGATTTTTTTTTTTTTTAATTGTGCAAGTAAGTACAGATTGGAAAATTTTGTTCTATAAAACATCAGAATTCAACACCAAAAATGTCTATGGTCAGCTTTAGACGCTACCAAATATTAGCAAAGGTACGTTTGTATCGCACAGATGAAAATTCGGCCTAATTCGCACCCAAATTCCCTCTTGAAAATGTTAGGAAATTTTATGATTTGGTAAAGAAAAGGTCACGAAAAAGTCACGAAATTTCATTGTGGAATTTTAGTAGACACCCTGTTTTCACATTTTCGAATACTGTCCTTTGTAACATCAGCGAGATACTCCGCGGTGTGGGGTTTACCAGAAGTATCAACCGTGTCTGCCAGGTAAACATCTCCATTTGCTGTCGTTATTGTTACGCAAATAATAGGTTCATCATGAACGTTTGACCAACCATCAAAACGGACGCACATTGTTTCACCTTCAAGAATGTAAGTAATTTTGTCCTTTTCTTCATGAATGAAATCTAAGAGAGGTCCACCGATTTCTTTCCTGTTTGGCGGGCAGTATCCAGACGCAGGTCATTCATCAGTTTGATGCAAAGTTTGTGGCAAATATTAACGAGCAACTTGATGGTCCAGTTCCTGTTTTTGAAGTGGTTTTAGTAATGTAAGAATCCAATGAGCTGGGACGCTTTCTCTGAAGTTGTGAAGTTGTAGAAGTACGCACATCGCTAATGTATTTCGAAGTGGAAGGAATACTGCATTCTGCTTGAAAAGACGATTGCACCGACGTTCCACTTAATGCTGAAGTTGACGAAAAGCTTGTTGTACTATCTAAAAAAAAAAAAGCTTAGTAATTCTGATACAAAAGTCTGAAAAGAGAAAAAAGGTTCAAGAATTTATTTAGTAGGAAAAAGTCTCTCATCAAGAATTTATTTAGTACGAGAAAGTCTTCCATCATGAATTTTAGTTTAAAAAAAAAAAAAAAAAAAAAAAAAAAAAAAAAAAAAAAAAAAAAAACCTGTTATCAAGAATTTATTTAGTAGGAAAAAGTCTTTCAGAGTTGCTTTTCGAATTGAGCTGGAGCAAACTCAGTACCACTTCATAATAAAGAAACTTGCTTTATTCGCTAGGGGTTCGCTCCAAGGCCTTACGTTCTTGCGGTCTGGTGGAGGCTTCGCCCACAGACTCCGTAACTTATTTCCTTCACTAGAATCTGGGACACAATCATAGTCATACGTCTTGCAAATAAAATCAGAAAAATAAACACACTGCTGAACAAGACTGCACTTATTTAATATAAAAACACATTTACACGTGACGTTTCGATCTTCTAGCCAAGATCCTCATCAGACGTACACTCTGATCTTGGCGAGTGTGTTTATTTTTAGAATCTGAGAGCATTATTTCTTGTACGTTATATTTTGAAATTTGTAAATTGATTCGAGGGATACTCTTGCTGGGCCTTATGAACATTTTTTTTTAATTGTATGTAGGTATCAAACTTATTCATTATCACAAGAGATACATATTTTATGCACCTATCCGTACCGCCTTAGGGGCACTTTTTCAACCGAATTAAATACCATACTTGAGACAAGTCATCCATTTTTGCCTCGGATGCGTATTTCCCGTGCGAAGCCCCAACGTCATGCAAATCCTTTCGTGGTGACTTTGAAGCAGTAACACAATGTACTTTGCTAAAAACCTTTGTTTTTATTGAAGTGATAAGGTCTTTGCGAAATCTGGTGAACAATTTCATCGTGAACGAAGTATGCTTTACGAATCTTACATCAGCAATGTGTTCTACCATTAATAGCAGGCCATTCTTGTGAGCTAAGAAGTTTTCAAATCTTACATTGGAGGGAAAAATTAAAACAAAATATGTAAGAAACACACTGTCTTCTGCTGTCACTGTCATGTCTTCTGCTTAAAAAACAGGTTGGGGCAAGATATTTCCAGGCAAAACTATGCGATTCAAAAGGATATTTAATTGAGCGGTGAGAGAATAAACTAATTTTATTTTAGTGTTTTTTTTAGCACGAAGGAAGTAAGCCTGAAAAACTTTGCTGGCACATAAACAATTGAGAAATGATGCCGATTTTGTCTCTCATATTAACAGGCCTATGGACTTAAATCACCACTAGTTTTGAATTTTTAAAAATATTGGGAAAACTGAATAAAATATTAGAATTTTTGGAAATCGGGCTGCATAGGGTCTTGTAACTCTTTGGTATGAACTAAGGAATGTTTTAAATTACTTATTTCTAACTGAAATATTTGATAGCCCAGAGCAATTATGATTTTAGAGTATCCCCCCGGGGAAGGGGGAAGATTTCAATGAACAGAAGTAGAAAAATGTGTGAAAAATAGTTATTGTAATGAAATTTCCGCCGAGATCTCAAGCACCCGGGGAAGGAATTTCGTAGCTGCGGGAACGGTGAATCTTCCCCGGACCACCCCCTGAAATCATCACTGGCCCAGATTATGATGCCTTAATTTGTGGATCATCAGATATCTCAACTAGAAATAAGTTATTTAAAACATTTCTTAGCTCATACCATAGAGTTCTTACGACCTCTCCACTTTCCAAAATTATATTTTATTTAGTTTTTCCATATTAAAAAATAATAATAATAAAAGTTGGGATTTTAGTCCATAAGCCTCTTAAGCACTATGCTTCTTTTCAGAAAATCGAAACGTGGAAAAGTTTATTTTCCGATAGGTATTCATTTTGTCCGGACCTAATTTTCAATCTACTCATTTTTAAATTTTACGCTGTCACTGACACCCATGGGACGTTAAACCTAGGCTTTCATTCATAAGACTTCTTAGCGCTCTAGTTCTCATTCAGAAAAGAAGGGTATAAGCCGGGCTTATTAAATCTCCAGGACAGTCATTCCGACAGATTTTCGAGGTTTCCCCTCAGTTTTACCAGACGAATGCCGTGGTGTTTCCTTACACTTGTATTTCTTTCACATTCTCATCCTTGCTCATTGTAAATGATCCCAATGTAAAGTGGTTAGCCTTGCAGCCTGTTATTTAGATATATATTATTAAATAGATAAATTAATTAAACATTAAGTAAATAGAATTATCTTACCTGATTCCTCTTCAGATTCCCTTTCATGGTTGTCACTGGAGCATTTCTGCAAATGTTTCTTCATCCTTGCAACTTGCCCTTCTAATTCAAGTCCGCATTTTTTGCACTTTGCTCGTTTTCCTTTTCTGCTGCCTTTTTTTTATTACATTGAAAAAAGTCCACACTGTATCGGGCATTGGCCCTGTTCCGAAAGTAGCTATCGAAAGAAATAAAATGTTCAACTTCCTGGTGCAAAAGAATAAATAACGCTATTAAAACCAAGTTTTACGAGAAAAGTTTTTAGATTGGTGTATTCACTACTAGAGTAATCACTTACTGATTTCCTACCACGTAACAGCAGAATGTAAGTTCCACCCACTTAACTCCAACACCAATAGTATATTCGCTTATTCGGAAATTAGAACTGTTTCATTATGAAGCGGGGTGGTCCGCTTAGTAAATTTTTTTCTTAAATCGGGAAACCCCCGTCTTAGCCATCGAGAAAATCCTGTTATTACTTCAAATGCAAAGCAATAATGGGAAAATCCCGTTATTACTTTGCATGTAAAATTTTACGGCCAACATATCATAATCAGTACGCTAATTAAAACTGAAAGTCCATTCCAAGCTAACGTTGATAGCTACGTAGGCAGTCGATAAATTTTGCCAATTTCTATCAATATATTTAAGCACCCTTGGCTTCTTTATAAAACAGCATTCACGCACACAATTTGATTTCGTTTCGTGTGTTTAGGTTTAACATCCTTATGTAATACCGAGGTTAACAAGGAGAAGGCTTTCGTTTAAAGTGACATCCGAACAGCTACTTGGTTTACACTTGAAAGAAGGGTTGTGGTTTGACCGAGAATAGAACATGAGACGCCTTGATTAAAAGATGAAAAGGAGATAAACTAATGCAGATGGTCACCATGAAGTTCACACGATTTTTTTTTTTTTTTTTTTTTTTTTTTTTTTTAAGAACAGCTGGATTAAACCACCTTGGCTTAAACCAGCCAACCCTGGTGTTCGAGGTCCATAAGTTGATTAGTGAGAGTTCTGATCGTCTTAAAGGCCAACTTCGGCTCCTATTGGGGTGAGACTCCTAACACACCGAGGGGAAAGTGGAAGAGGATGACAAATAAAAATTATCAAAAACGACCGATATTAGTTTCGAATCCATAGATTTCGTTGTCAATGAAATGAAAAGTGACATCCCAATGCCGTTTAAGTCCAAGTCCAGCTTTCATTCGCATCCTGGGGGAGGAGGATTGTAACATGTAAAAGTAGTTGAAAACGAATAATAGTGTCGAATGCATAGTTTTCGGGGTTCCTACTTGGTGACAGTTCTGATACCCTTTAAAAGTTCAAGTTCAGCCCCCAGCAGAAGTAAGATCCCTAGGAAAGAGTGCGGAGGAGGGAACGTAAAAAACAATTTTAAAAAATGACATATATTAGTATCGGAATCCATAGTTTTTGGGTCCCTGAGACGAATAATGACACTTCCCCATTCTGTTTACTTTTAGCCCTCATTAGCACCCCTAGGGATGGGAAGGGCTGATACGTAAAAATAATCGAAAACGACTGATATTAATGTCGATATGAATGTATATTGTAGCGTACCACTGGAATGCGTGGAGCAATTTCAATCAAACTTGATAAACATATGACTTACAATTTGGAAAAAATACAACAGGAGCAAGACACCACAAAAAGTGGGATTTGGGAGGGGTGACGTAAAAATAATCCAAAACGACCGATATTAGTGTGCAGTGTGCAGGGGTGTAGTCATCGGGAGGCAAAAGGGCCATCCCCCCCCCCCCCCCCCAAATGACCAGCTTTTAAAACATCATCGTAAGATTACCTCGCTTCAGTTATTTAAAAATAACAAAGTATACATATAATTAATAATCTACCGTAAAATAGTATGGAAAAATACTATTTTACCATACCGATCGAAAAATAGTATGGTCTCTCTTCCTTATACCGATCGAAAAATAGTATAGTACACTTTTTGTGACAGCAGATTACATTATTTACTGCAATTTGTATTTGACAGTTTGAACACGAAAGTTTTAACAAGGTACTATAAATATAAAGGTAACCAAGAAAGTTCTGTCACTTTTTCACCCACCACCTTCGAACATCGATAGGCCACTTAAGATGCACTTGGAAGATGAAAAATAGTCCCCATCAGCATCAACGTTCTGAAAGGCCATGGATTCCATCGCCGTAGAACTTGGTGGGTATGAAGCGAAGATGATACCAAGTGCATTTTGCACCTCTACCAGGGATTTGAACTGGCGTCTTCTAAGTTCATTGCCCAAGGAATGGAACAGGTGATAATCGGACGGTGTAATGTCCGGGGAATATGGTGGATGCAATAGTGTTTTCCATCCAAGGCTTAGAAGTGATGCTGTCTCGGGTCAACCTAGCCACGTGAGGGTTAGCGTTGTCCTATAACAGGAGGACACCTTTGCGATTCAGAAGTGCTGGCTTCAGAGTTTTGAGTTTTTCGTGAACACGGCTCAACTGCTGACAGTACACAGTTGTATTGATGCTCTGACCAGCTGGTAGCAGCTCCCGATGCACGATGCCGCGAGCAGTCCACCAAACTCAGGAGGACCTTCTTCTGCTGAAGTGCTGGTTCCGGTTGTTTTGGAAACTGGCGCCGTGGAGCTTCGTACAGAACCCACTTCCCATCACATTCAACACCCTGTCCAGAAATGGCTCCTTCCTCAGACGAGACAGCAAAGAAAAACAGGTGTCGGAATGTGATGCCGCGTTGCCTTCTTGCGTGGAGTCAAATCATGTGGGACCCATCGACCCAACTTGTAGTGCTTCCCACATTGATGGAGGTGCTGCCGAATGTTTTTTCCACTCATACTGAATTGTAGTCCCAGTTCCTCACATGTGTGGCCACTGTTCACCTAAAGTAGTGTCTAAAGATCTTCATTTTGTACATGTGTTGGTCGTCCTGCACGTGGTGCGTCTTCGAGTGTTTCGTCACCATCCTTAAACTTGTTAAACCACCGCTGCACTGTCCACGTAGTCACGACACCCTCGTCAAAGGCCTGGCATAAATTCCGCCCCGCTGCAACAACGTTTGACCCCAGTTTAAACTTGTACAGCGTACACGCCCTTATGACTCTCTGTGGTCTCATGTTCACTCTGTCCTTACGCAAGTTGACGGTGTAACTGAAATGCCACAACCAGGTAGTATGTTGGATATACCCACACCAACAACTGATCTTTTCCTTATCTTCATTCGCAATCAACTCACGGTGTGAGGGGCCAATTAAACACAAACCTCCACAAAAAGCGACAGAACTTTCTTGGTTACCTTTATACTACCATAAAACAATGATATTCAACTAATTAGTAAGTACATTATATTTTTTATATGCTGTACTTAGTGTTTTTAATAGACTTTTTTTATCAGAAGGAAAATTTGGTGAAAAACTTTTTTAAAGCATTCAGTTAGGATTTCATTCGCTCTTTTTAATGCTACTTCGTGTAAAGCAGGAAGTGAGATACACATGTTAATAAAATAATTATGATTTTTAGTCACGAATAATAAATAAATATTTTCGTCAAGAAATCTTAAAAAAATTAAGTACAGTTTCAAAGAAAATCAGTCTTGTGTATAAAGGTAACCAAGAAAGTTCTGTTTTTTTAGGACTGTTCCATTGGCCCTCACACCGTGAGTTTAATGCGAATGAAGGTAAGGCGAAGGCCAGTTGTTGGTGCAGGTATATCCAACATACTACCTGGTTGTGGCAGTTCAGTTACACCGTCAACTTCCGTAAGGAAGAGTAAACATGAGACCTCCACAGAGCGTCATAAGGGCGTGTATGCTGTACGAGTTCAAACTGGGATCAAATGCCGCTCCAGCAGGGCGGAAGATATGCCAGGCCTTTGGCGAGGGTCGATGGGTCTGACATGATTTGACTCCGGGTCAAAAGGCATCGCGAGCAAACGCCTGTGTTTCTTTGCTGTCTCGTCTGAGGAAAAAGCCATTTCTGAACAGGGTGTTGAATGTGATGGAAAGTGGGTTCTGTACGAAGCTCCACGGCGCCGTCATCATTGGTTAGCATACCATGAACAGTTACGAAAACAGTCGAAACCAGCACTTCAGCAGAAGAAGGTCCTTCTTGTGTTTGGCGGACTGCTCGCGGCATCGTGCATCGGGAGCTGCTACCAGCTGGTCAGAGCATCAATACAACTGTGTACTGTCAGCAGTTGAGCCGTATTCACGAAACACTCAAAACTCTGGAACCAGCACTTCTGAATCACAAAGGGGTCCTTTTGTTGCAGGATAACGTTAAGTCCCATGTGACTAGGATGACCTGGGACACTATTCTACACCTTGGATGGGAAACACTATTGTATTCGCCCTATTTCCCGGACATTGCACCGTCCGATTATCACCTGTTCCATTCCTTGGGCAATGAACTTAGAAGACGCCAGTTCAAGTCCCTGGTAGAGGTGCAAAATGCACTTGGTATCATCTTCGCTTCATACCCACCAAGTTCTACGGCGATGGAATCCATGGCCTTCCAGAACGTTGGCAGAAGGTAGTCGATGCTGATGGGGACTATTTTTGATCTTCTAGGTATGTCTTAGCCCCAGGTGACCTATCGATGTTCGAAGCTGGTGGGTGATAAAGCGATATAACTTCCTTGGTTACCTTTATAGATAGATTCTGTGTACAAGGGCTTAAATTGAAATATTATGCACAAAGGTAGCTATAATGTTTGACCCGGGGCAGTAGTTCTTGGTTAAACATGATAAAAACTGCCTGGATTATAATTTATGAAGAAAAAGCAAAATAAGTAAATAAAAATAAAAATAATAAATAAGTAAAATAATGATAATAATAATAAGCTAGAAAGCAGTGTTTTTAGTTTTCCGGAATTAAACGAAACTTTTCCGTTTTTTTCAGGCCTCAAAAACGAACTGCAACACATTTTTTTTTGTTTTGTACATTGTAGCGGGCCCCCCTTGAAAAATGACGGGCCCCTCGTACATAAACCTGTTGGCTACACCCCTGGCAGTATGTCAAAAGTGACAGTGTGAAATTCATAGTTTTCGGGCTCGGGAAAACGGCTGACGTGTTTGAAATGACTTTTGGAATATAGTTATTTATTTATTTTTACATATCAATTTGATTAAAGAGCGCTCGGGGGGGGGGGGGGGGTATGGCGTTTCAAATTTTATATCAAAAGTAAAGTATCTTCTCTACTTCTATCATTACACTTTCATTGAAATATGTATTCTAAGGGGAAAGGGAATTCAAATATTCTCTATAAACCTATTCTTCCTGTGCGAAAAGTGAGTATTTCAGCAAATAAAAAATAAATAATATCCTTGTTACTGTGCACAAGTTAAGGATTCATGATGAAAACAAAAAGTTGGATATGCAAAGTTGAATAAAAACGAAAAAAAAAGTTATCAATCGTATAAACTTATGGGAATGGAATAGAAATTGAAAAACATTATAAGTAAATTTTTGCAGTATTTTCCAGTTTTATGTGATTCGTGTTGTCTTGTCACATGGCCTTCACATCTTTAGTTATTCTTTTGACCACCACATACCACTATAGGGGCAGTATGATGAATTGGCGCGTGGCTGATCATCCTTGTTGCGAAAAGTCATGTATTCAATCTCTGGTAATATATTTTTGTGATAGATAACCTCATAATCGTGCTTTCTTTTTAGTTTTCTCCCACAGTCTTCATTCTACCAGTTTCATAGTCATTTATTTCTGTTTATTAGCTATTTTCTTTAGGTTATTAGGTTTAATCGAAATACATTAAACGAGTGGTTCTCAACATGTTTGACTCACGACACACTTTACTGAACCTCTTGATATTGTTATTAGTAATAATAGTAAAGTGATAATAATAATAATAAAAATTATAATAGTGTAAGCCTAGAAGTTTCTTTAAGGTAGTGATTCTATGTAGTACTGAGTATTATTGCTACCGCTAGAGGCTTTGACTGGTACAGTCTGTCTCAAAACTGATTTTAATTATTATTATGAAATGCTTCATGATTTTTAAATTCTAAAATTTCGAGACAACTCTATGAGACTGCATAACACACCAATGTGTCGCGACACAACGGTTAAGAACCGCTACTTTACATGAAAGATTTTAGTTTTGTTCTAATTTTGTAAACATTTTTTCTCTGATTTCCATTTATTACATCACACCGTGATGTGGAAAATGTATTGCAGATTATGGAACAAGCTGAATTATTTCCCGTATTCATCACTGAGACTTATTTTCCTTTATTGAATACTTTCTTGTAAGTCGTTCTGTTCCACACTTAATACTGTGTTCGTAATTATATCTTTTTCTTACAAACTGAATTTTTGTACCATCTATTCAAATCTTTCCTCCGGTTCTTTGTTAAAAATATATTTGAAGATACTGTGCTTTCTGTCTTCAAGCAGTGATCATAATAAGAATTGTTAAATTTTAATGTCGTTTTCTTTTCTTGTATAAAGTGAAACTTTCAAAGAAAAAACAGACACTAATAAAAAATGTGCGGGAAATTTCATAGGGTAAAGAGGAATTTGAATTGAAAATAATAAGTACCTTTGGACATTCGTAAGGAGACAAAATGAAAGGGCAAAAATGTAGGTTTAAGTACATGAATTTTTTTTTCTTTTATACATCATTCCTACTTGTATACAGTAATGGAATATTTCTTTTAATTTTTTATTTATTTAATATATATATATATATATATATATATATATATATATATATATATATATATATATATATATATATATAATATGTGTGTGTGTGTGAGAGAGAGAGGATAAAAAACAAAATGTTTCGACATGAGTATAACATGTAATTTTCTATAGACGTGTAGATCAATATGTAAAGGTAATGTGGACGTATTTTTTGCTTAAGAAAATAGCTTTTGTTTGTTTAAGTTTGTGCCGACGTCTTGTTAATAAAGTAGACGCCGTTGGTGCAGGGTATAAAACCCACACAAATTATTAATAAAACTTTTCATTACAATGGAATATGGGAAAGTGCATTTGAAAATACAAAAAGCGTGGTGAAGATAGCGATTTTAAACTTTTAATGTTTTTTCCACACAAAATATCACTAAATCCATTAGAACATAAATACGTAGAATTATTATATTCGAATTCACACTTGATTATTAAATAAATGTAGTAACACATATACAGTAAATTCTCGTTATATAATCCACCGATGAATGACGTCAAATACTGATAAATGTTCCTTCGAGTCTCTAGTAGTGATATTTATTACTACAGAATAAAAGTTATTTATGTAGACACTTATGGAATAATTAAATAAAGCTGCACAGGCACTGATATAAATACTTAGTCCATCAAACATCGCCATATAAATTGCAAAGTTAATTCGTAGATAATTGTTAACACCAAAATTGCTCATACAAGTATTCAACTTTAACACCTATTCAACTCCATTTGAATATGTTAGTCACTTTCTAGAAAAATATAACATATACTTATCCAGGCTATATCGGAATATCAGAAATTCACTAAAATTCAACACGTAATATAACAAAGTTTCGGAACTTTCCATGTTTTGCACCATTTACGACTACTATTTGAGAACATGTGCTCTCGTCGTTGCAATCAATTTCCAATGACCACAAGGTGGTCAGTTAACTACCTCTAGAACTATTAGTTCCAATTTTAGCCACTCATCAGAAATGGCGCTAGTTTTGAAATGATTTTTTTTTAATTTATAATCTTACAACATGCTACAACATCCCACCCTCTGGGAAAAATTGATATAATCAATTTATATATATATATATATATATATATATATATATATATATATATATATATATATATATATAACTATTAAGAGATATATTAATGTAAACAATACTAAACTTCCACTCGATTCAAACTCACTAACTTAAAATTAATAATTAAACGAAAAGAAAAAAAAATCCCCCATAATGACACTCATACTACTTTCACCCTAATCACTCTAATCATACAAGTATTGTATACACCATTTTAGAAATTAAATGCATATATCTCAATAACATCTCAAACCATGTAATTAATAATTACATTTAGTTCTTAGTTTTTATGTATTTCAGAGGTAAAGAACTTATTTACTTTTCTCTAGTAGCATATTATAGATATATTTTCTTCACTATTTAGTAATTACGGTTATTATTTTTTTTTTTTTATCTCTTCTTTTTCAATTACAGGCCTGTAATTTTAATGAAATGACAAATTAAGGGTTTCTTTTTTCTCTATAAGGTTTCGTTAAACTCACATGAGTTTTCCTAATGTCTTTAGGATCTTCAATATTTTCTACCAATATTGTATTGACTGTTAAGATACGTATTACCCGAAAAGGACCATGCCATACATTTGACAAGCTCTTATTTATTTGACCAGCTAAAGATGATTGAATCTGCGACTTAATCAAAACTTTATCACCTACTTGATAATTTGTTTCGGTCCTGTTTTTATCATATTTCTTTTTCCTTTTCATCCATGCACCTTCCATATTCTTTAATGCTGTTACCCATATATCTGTTCTTTTTTCTTTTACATCAGTTTCATCTATTCTCCAACAAACATCCAGGGGATCATTAACATTATAAACTAACTCCATAGGTGTAAACCCATGTTCGGAGTGTACAGAAGAGTTTAAAGAAAACTCAATTTCATGTATAAATTTATCCCACAAATGTTGCTTATCATTTATATATATTCTTAAAGCCTGCTTAAAGCTTAAGATGTATCTTTCAGCCGCGTTACTTGCACAATGGTAGGGTGAAATACATATATCTTTTATGCCTAAACTATACAAGAAGTCTTTAAATACAGATGATCTAAATACACTGGCATTATCGTGAGCTATACTTGCCACGAACCCTCTACGACACATTAATTTGAACAGTTTATTAACAATAAGCTGACTATTCAATTTAATTAACGGTTCCAAAAACACGTATTTAGAAAAAGCATCTACTATTATCAAACAGTATCTACCAGATCTTGAACGTGTAACAGGTCCTATTACATCTATATATATCCTAGAATTAACTCCTGGAATTAATTCTGACACCAATTGACCTATTTTCTTTCTATTATTACTTTTTGCTAGTTGGCATTCCCTACAAGATCTCACGTATTCCTTAATCTCAGGTATAACACCCTCCCAGGTGAATCTAGAACACACTTTTCCTATACATTTATTAATCCCACAGTGAGCTCCTGGCAAGGCTGGTTTATGATAGTATTCTATAATAGATCTTGTCAGAGCCTTAGGTAAATAGATTTTATAAGGATTGTGAACAGACCGAGTTTTCTTACACAAAATACCATTAACCATTTTAAATTCTGGTACATCTTCCTTTTTCTTAATCCTATCAATAATACTTTTCATTTCCTGATCAGCATACTGAAATTCTTCTATAGACTGTCTAGCAAAAGGCATACTCCAAATATTCACAAATAGCTTATTAATTATTTCTTCATTTAAAGTAGGATCTTCTATGAACTCTTCAAAATCATGTTTATTGTGCAATCTAGATATAAAATCACTCGGAATATTCAATACACTAGGTGTATGTTTCACTGTAAAACTAAATTGAAACAAACGATACAATAAACTACCATATGGCTTTAATCTTTTCAAATTACGTAACGCATAACTTAACCCCATGTTATCGACTTTTAATTCAAAAGGTGCATGAGAGAGAAAAGTTTTAAATCGTTCCATAGTTTCCACAACAGCCATTAATTCAAGCAGAAATATGGGTTTATTTATGTCATGTTTCCTCAAACGTCGACTATAAAACCCTACAGGAACTTCTTCCCCTTTTTCGTTTAATTGTGAGATCATTCCTCCCACTGAGGTCAGTGACGCATCACTTGACAAGAAAAATTTCTTATTGAGGTCTGGTAATTTAAGCATTACGTGACTTTCAAACATCATTTTAATATTACACAAGGCAGCTTCCTGTTCATCCCCCCATCTAAATTCAACCTTTGGGCTCCTCAACTTATGCAAAGGGTCCATAAGATCTTGAAAATTTAGAATAAACTTGGCAAAATATTGAAGAAATGAACATAAGCTAATTAGAGCTTTCCTATTCCTAGGAGAAGGTAATTTTTTAATTACTTCTATTCTAGATGGATCCATGTAAATATGGCCATTTTCTATTATATGCCCCAAATAAGAAATCTTCGTTTGAAAAAGGGTGCATTTATTGAATGACAATGTAATGTTATTTTCTTTAAAAATACTAAAAACTTCACCAAGGAGCTTTTTATGACTTTCGATATCAGCTGTGTGAATTACCAAATCGTCAGCATACCAGGTAACACCTTTATCCTTAAGATGATACAACAATTTAGTGATTAATTTACTCAAAGCGAACGATCCGCTTGCTATACCGAAAGGGACATACCTATATTCGTATAACCCACGATGAGTTAGAAATGCGGTGTATTTAATTGAGTCCTCATGTAACTTTATCACGTGATATGCATGATGAATATCTAATTTAGAGAAGTATTTACTATCGGATAGCTCACTCATGATATCCTCCATTCTCGGGGTATACTGAGAATTTAGTAACATTTTCTTATTAATTTTTTGATAATTAACAATTAATCTCTTACTGCCATCTTTATTCCCCACCAAGAAACAGGGAGAGGCATATGCACTATCACTTTCTCGAATAATATTCTGTTTCAATAGGTTATCTAAAATTTTATCCATTTCCTTTTGAGCAACCCTGCGTAGTGGATAAGCTTTTTCTCTTACAGGCTGGTCATCACTTAATATGATTTGATGACAAAAATTAGGCACCTCCCCTACATGTTCTTCAAATATATCCTTAAATTGATTTACTAACTCATCTACATAATTTTGTAACCCACTATCTAATTCTAGAACTTCAGGGTCAACTAACTTCCGCTTAGTTCCTAATGAATCACTACCCTCAAGTTTAGCTTTGGGATTGACATTTAAGATTGAATTAGGGGACAAATGATCAGTTTTGTTTTCATTAAATGACCCTTCATGTGGTTTTCCTCTTACATTCTCATTCCCCTTTTCGTCAGATGGAATAAACAACTTATTATGAAAACAATTCATGGGCCAATAAGACATTAACTTTTCTGTGTTTGCTTGAGTCAATTGATCAAATAAACGAATGGTCCTGTTTTCTTCCATCCCTAATACTAATCTATTACTTACTAAATCAATGGCAACCTTCATCTGTTTTAACTCATTAACCCCTATTATAAACATTGGGTTTAGATTTTCTGCTAAATAAAATTTTATTCTGTATACCCTATTCAGCAATTTCAGGGGCAGAGTAACAGATTCTTTCAAAGTGACATCTTTATTATCTACGCCCTTACCAATAAACAAATCATCATTCACTTTGAATTTATTATTTAATGTGTCATTCCATTCTCTAAAAGCATTAGCATTTACCAGACTAATAGTTGAGCACGTGTCCACACACCCTCTTAATCTTTTCCCCAATACAAAAGCTTCTACGAAGGTAGCAACACTGTCTTTCTTAGTAGCCTGTCTATTGTTATGTAGTCCTACACTCATGCTGTCATGCATAGTTTTACTTATTCCATCATTATCTCTACTATTTTCCCCCTTTTCTAGACTATACCTTCCTTTATTCTTACTTCCTCCTCCAACATCCGCATTCCTCTTATCTACTAATTGTAAACTATGCAACCTTCTAGATAAGTTCAACGCTCTTTTCAAATTACACTTGCTAGCATAGTGTGGTCCCCCACACTCAAAACATGAGACAGATTTTTTCATTCCTTTCTTTTTAACATTTTCCTCAGTTTCAGAAAATTTATTAATCGCCTTATAAATACTTATATTCTTTAAATGAGTTACGTATGAAAACAAATCCCTTTCAAGTTCCTGTAAAGTATCTGGAACTCGAACCCCGTAAATATCTCTTACGAGACGTGGATCTGCACCGCTCAATATAATTTCTTTCACATGAACCTCATTTAAGATACCATGCAGTATTATGTAACTATCTTTTACTTTTTCTACAAAGTGAATGGGATCTTGACCTACAGATTGTATCGTTTCAACATAATTACGCGATACAATTCTTCTTCCTAAGGAAGAACTTAAATTTTTAAAAACTTTATGAGCAAGCATCAACCAATTATCACATTGTCTCATATATTCTAAGATCTTAGTACGCAAAATCCCTTTACTTTTATTTAAGGCAGCTATTACTATTGATTCATAAGGATAAACATTACCCTTATTTAAACCCTGTACTTCCAATAGAAATTCAAACAAAAGCAAGTCATCGCTCCCGTCACAATAACTGATTTCTTGACTTAAATTACAAAAGGAATTATTAGCAACACCTATCGTAATTTTCTCTAAATTAGTACAAAAAGGTCTAAATACATTTCCTACGTTTTGATTATACGTAACATATTGTTCATTCAATTTTGGAAGTCTTAAATCCTGAAAACAATGTAGTTCATTTCTTTGCGGTAATTCCTTGTATTCGTCAAAGAATTCAGCTGGTTCTCTATCGCAATGCAAAGTACTAAACATCTGATTTTCACGTTCATGTAAGTCGAGTCTGTTTATATCAATATCAGGAGTAACTGACCTTGCGCACCTGTCAACTTGTGGTTCACGTTGTCTCCCTGATAACAAGTTAGGTTCGTTGAAGCAAAAAGCGCCTCTAGGCATAATAAATGATTCACCTACCTCGTTTTCCGGCTCATGTCCTTGCCTTTCCGAACAACTATCCACTGACCTTCTGAAGATTCCTGCGTCTCCATTTGAAAAATGATTTAATACTAACTGTGGAACACGTTCCACATGCCTTTCACTATTAGCCATTATAACTTCACTAATTATTATTATTAACCACACACTTTATATAATCACTTTTCTTTCTTCCACACAATCCAACCAGGTAATCACAGCCATTTACACACAGTTCACAGTCGTAGTAGCTCTCCTCTTCTCCCCACTCCATTCAGTCAGACAGCACGAACCAATGACCAACTTATACGTAACTTCCAAGGTGTAGCAAACTCCAACTGAAAGTTTTATGCCTAGTATTTCCTTGCCTTTTTTTTTTTTTTCTGACGAAAAATCTTGTTCACTATTCTTCCACCAAGCACAGTTTAGACACTCCCAATTTATTTCCATTTATAATTATCCGAATTGGAAATTGATCTTTTGTAATGAGGCATTGGAAATTGATCTTTTGTGCCGACGTCTTGTTAATAAAGTAGACGCCGTTGGTGCAGGGTATAAAACCCACACAAATTATTAATAAAACTTTTCATTACAATGGAATATGGGAAAGTGCATTTGAAAATACAAAAAGCGTGGTGAAGATAGCGATTTTAAACTTTTAATGTTTTTTCCACACAAAATATCACTAAATCCATTAGAACATAAATACGTAGAATTATTATATTCGAATTCACACTTGATTATTAAATAAATGTAGTAACACATATACAGTAAATTCTCGTTATATAATCCACCGATGAATGACGTCAAATACTGATAAATGTTCCTTCGAGTCTCTAGTAGTGATATTTATTACTACAGAATAAAAGTTATTTATGTAGACGCTTATGGAATAATTAAATAAAGCTGCACAGGCACTGATATAAATACTTAGTCCATCAAACATCGCCATATAAATTGCAAAGTTAATTCGTAGATAATTGTTAACACCAAAATTGCTCATACAAGTATTCAACTTTAACACCTATTCAACTCCATTTGAATATGTTAGTCACTTTCTAGAAAAATATAACATATACTTATCCAGGCTATATCGGAATATCAGAAATTCACTAAAATTCAACACGTAATATAACAAAGTCTCGGAACTTTCCATGTTTTGCACCATTTACGACTACTATTTGAGAACATGTGCTCTCGTCGTTGCAATCAATTTCCAATGACCACAAGGTGGTCAGTTAACTACCTCTAGAACTATTAGTTCCAATTTTAGCCACTCATCAGAAATGGCGCTAGTTTTGAAATGATTTTTTTTTTTTATTTATAATCTTACAACATGCTACAAGTTTGACATGAATATAATCAATGCTTCTCCTTTAGCCTAGCCGGCATAACTGTGGGACGTAAAACTGAAACTGAAATAATCAATGCTTAAAGTAAAATTCAGCGTAATGTAACTATGCAAAAGAAAGGCGGGAATAAGCTTTATAACATAGTGATAACAAAGTTAACAAATACGCGTCAAGAAGTTCTTTCTAAACTGTAAAACATATCAATACATAACTCTTTCATTTTTAACAGTTGAAACCGTAATCTTTGATATACGTCTATATAGTGTTTGGTATGCCAAAGTTCAAGTAAATACTTGTAATCATATGTCAATTTAGTCCCTTAAATAGTTAAAACATACTAGATTGTTTTCTCCTATTTATTTCAGGTTTTTGGAGAAGTGGATTTTTCAAGGAATTCTCAAAGACTATTACGGAGAATTCTTCGTACAAGCAAATCCCGAATACTCTTCGTGTTCAAATAGACGTTTTTGGACTAAAGGATTTAACATGGATCCTCGTGTGCCAGGATTTCTAAAAGGTCTAGAAAATGTAATTTTTCAGTGTGGAAAATCGGTTAATCTTCTAAAGTTCTGCTGTCCTCAGGTAATTCTGTTTGTATTTATATGTATTAAAAGTTCATTTAATATCAGGTGATTTTTTTAAAGTAGCGTGGATTACTATATACAGGCCCGTATTTAGGTAAGTGCTATTCTGTGCTCGAACACAGGGCGGCAGAATTTAGGGGGCGGCAAAATTTTGGAATTATTTTAAGATTCACAATAAAGTAATACTTGAAACTAACAACTCGCAGAGTCCGGAGCAAGAGCGAGAAAATATGTTAATGTGTTTATTTCGCTCTAATTACAGTAGTTACTATTTAGCGTAAAACAGCGTGAACTCAACACTAATATCTGTCGTTTGGTTTCAGCACATTTGCGGTACAATTAGAAAACCAGTTTTTCTGGTACATTTGCGGTAGTGTTCAAAACTTTTCCTTAAACAGTGGGACATTTGCGGTACACACCGTGGAGAATGTGTGTATTTTCTCACGATAGATGATAAGACATACTTCCTTTAGATGCTTTCAGATGACATCACAGAGGAAGGAAAAATGGTTAAATTTTGCACTGCGAAGAGAAGACAGTGTGCAACTGAGAAGGCAGTGTACGACATTTTTTTTTTTTTTTTTTTTTAATGGACGTAACATTCAAGTGTTGTAGTTGGCAGTTTGCCCAATTATAGACAACACAAGCAGACACCGGAAGTAACTTGAAGAAAGCAAACATTGTCCCTTTGATCTTCGGTCTCTTACCAGCAAGAGATAGTAAGACGTATAAGAGATTTTTCAGTTTGCTGAAGGCTGATATTAATGATCGGAATCCAAAATTAATCAAATTGGATTACGATCAAGCTGCTATAACATCTCTAAGAACACTGTTCTCGGAAACGCACATTAGTGGGTGTAATTTCCACTTTAATCAGTGTAAGGTTCAGAAATTAGGACTCTCGAATGACTGTAAATCAGTTCCAGAGGTGAGGCTCTCCTCAGAATGTATTCTGCTCTAACATTTCTCCTTGTAGATGATGTCGATGTTTGGTAGCTTTCCATTATGGAAGATGCACCACAACACGAAAGACTTGAGAGGTTTTTAGATTATTTTGTAGAACTGTAGTTAAACACTCCCAGTGTTGACATCTCCATGTGCAACTGCTTGAATCAAGAGCACAGAACGAATAATGTTGTTAAACAGTGAAAGCACAGACTCAAATCATTAGGTAAGTCAATTAGTAATGTGTACTGTTTGGTGAAGTATCTAAAAACGTGAGGCTGTGTACAACGATTACCTATATAAATGCAAAACTTGAAACATTGAAGGCAAACGTAGACGACGTCAATACATAAGATAGACAGAAGAATAGAAAACGTATTAACTGAATATGTAGCCTCGAAAGATGTCAAGAATTTCTTGAGGAAAATGGCACACGTTCAAAAATTGGACTAATTTTTGTTTGTTATAGAAGAGAAGCTACCTGCTAATGTATTAACTGAACTCTATTATAAATCACAAAAATAAATTACTAATTCGTTGAAAGTTGATTTTGACTTTGTTTTTTTATACTTATTCCGAGGTAGATCTGACCAAACGTCCCTAAATATGCTCGTAACAAAGGACAACTGTTGTGACAAGTATATTCTGAAGAAAGATTTTTAATCTGCTTTTAGTATGCAAAAGGCCCAAGTCCCCTAAAAGTTATGTCATTCCTCCCTAGAATAACTTGCTAGCTACACCAATGTGATAAAACTTGACCTTTTCGAAGCAATTGATACTGTGTGTCTGTCCTCCATCTAAACACCGAGAATATCCTCTCTCAGCTTGAAGAAGTTATTTTGAATAGTACCGCAAATATCGATATCGTAAATGTTGCGCTTTCCTGTAGTTTTCGATTACTTTAAAAATCTCGCCCCCCTCCCTGAGGAGTGGAGTATGACCTTGAAGAATTGAATTGGATTAAAACTGCCACTATTCATCTTAGCGACCCCAAAAGCTATGAATTCATCTCTAATGTTGGTCGTTTTCGGGAGGGGGCGGCAAATTATTTAGAGCACAGGGGCGCACAATATATAAATACGGGCCTGACTATATATATATATATATATATATATATATATATAATCTCTAACATGTTTCTGCGGTTCCAGTTTTATGTTAACTCACGTACTATTGTCTGAACATGTATATACATTGACCAGCCAGAACATTATAACCACCTACTTAATATATGGTATTCCAGCGTCATGATGTGGCGATCCCATTGCCCAGTTCTTCAGAACTGCAATAGCCACTGGTTCTCCAGGTTGGGAGTTCGTCGCCCTTGTAAAACCCGTGCCGGGGGTAATTGCCTAGATCAGTCACTAATATCTCGCAGGAAAATGATCGATACTGTACAGTATGATGCCTCGAATGAAGCCGGCCAGATTTTCTATTGTGACTTGACAAAGATTTATCGACTCTGATTTGGTTTATGGGCCGGATTTCCATTTTGTAAGTATTTTAATGTGGCAATGATTCTTGGATCTAATTTAGGTTTTCGTGGTGTCTTGTGACGGCGGAGTGAAGCTTATTGGCGCCGGCTGTTACTAGATAGAGTGATGCCGCGAGAGGGAAAACTAGGAATGCGGCATGTTGGATCTCCAAAGATGCTTGGGCTCTACCGTGAGCCGGTGAGATGATGGTCTTAAGTGTACCCATCAGTCGAAGATAGAAGTGACACTGGCTTCTTGCACATTAGGCCTAGAGTCATCGCTCAGCTCCCTGACAAGGGACATGGTAGGTAGTAACTGCCTGCCTCGTTGGTCCTCCAGAACGATGGCGCAGAAATGAAGAAGTATTATTTTCACAATAGCACAGCATCAAACTTGCTTAATAGACAAGAGATACAAATAATAAATTCGAGAAAGCGAACGAGGGAAAGATCGTGGAACACGTCCCATGATATTTGGTTTTTTAAGATGCAAAGGAAGAAACTCTTGATAGTATTGTCACAGACGCTCATAAAGGTCATTATTAAACTTTTATCCGTAATTATACTTTTAATTCAATATTCTTTTTAAAAAATCAACAAACAGCAAAAGGAAATAATAAATATTTCAAAACTAAATTGTACTTAATTAATAATATTTTATCTGTAAAACTGCTAAGTAATTCGGTCTTTAAAATCGTTGCCAAGCATTGAAGTCAGCTAGCTTTCGCAAGTCAACATGTAAGATCATGCATTGTCAAATATGATTTAAAAAGTAAAATTCAAAAGTATAGAACTCTACATATTTCTCCACGAATACAAAAACCTCGCTTCTAATCGAGTATCAAAACTACTGGATTTTTCCAAAGTCGTAGTAGTTGCATCAAAAACCAATTTTTTTAAAAAATCTCGTTACTAATATATACTATATCACTCATCAAAACTACATCAATAAACTAAAAATTTATATAACTGTTTCGTATTTGTCAGTATCTAGTCATAAATCAGTGCTTGAGAAATTTCAAATAAATACTACTAAAGTTACATACATTAAAACATTCCCCACAAATTCTATTCTTTCATTTCAATAATAATAATAATAATAATAATAATAATAAAACTATAATACCTCTTGCATACATCCTATTCCATCTAAATCATAAATAACTCATAACATAACCGCAGTATGAATAAACTTTCAACTTTTATTCTATTGAACATTTGCAACATATTGCCAGTGGAACTTTTCCACTGGAATATATCCGCAAACTTAGAAGTGAAACTCTTCTTATACAAACTGCAAATGACAAACAATCTAAGTTATTGCTCAAATGCAGGGGCCCAATACAACTTGAAACACATCATCAACTGAACATCAGCAAAGGTTGACTTTAAAGTTTGTCGTAAGCCGAGATCAAGGATGAATTGTTGGCACAGTTGTTGACATTAAGCGAATCTACATTTGCAAGAGTGACGAGCTACAATCGACAGATTCCTATATTATTATGTTTGTATCCCAGACCTATCTGCCATTCTTACTGTAGTATATTGTCACTTAAAGGTGAGCCCATACATTCCTCTCTCTTTGCAGTGGTGTTTTAAATGCGAGCATCTTGATCACTCATCTACGTCATGCAATGCCTCTGCCATCTCTAGTAATTGTTCTGACTCAGCACATAGTCCAATACTGTACGGCCGCACCTAAAAATGCCAATTGTAAATTACCACATCCAACTTGGTGTGACATTCAAGGACGAAAAAGTAATCCATGAACGTATGATTACTGAAAAATTTCTGTCGCTGAAGCCAAGCGCCACATCAAACCGGTGCATACTTTTGCTTCCACTCTTTCATTTGTTGTGAAATTAACTCGTTCGCAAGGAACACAGATTGTTGATATCAGCACTCAGAGAGATGATTTTCCTGTTGCACCATTAGTGAACACTACAAGGATCTACCGATATCCATTGCTACACAAACCACCACTACTTTGGAGAATTTCCCGAGGATCCTGGTCAGCGGTTCTTAAGGGAACAATTCTTGAAAAGTACACCATCTTCTATGTCAAAACGACCTAAAAGTCCACATCGGATCTTTCAGTTGAACTATCTGTTAAATCTCAGCCTGTTGCTCCCAGCATCTCTACTGTGAATCAGAAACTTGCTTATCAGCAGTCTTTGAGTTCTCCTGATAAGAAGAAACAGAAACACTCAGTCCAACATAGATGCGTCTAAGATGGAAGACATAGTGGAGGACAATCTTGGTAATTTCCTTCTTTTTAAATGTACAAAGAAAAAGGGGAAACATATTAAATCTTAAGTCGTTCTTAATCCATCCCATATTAGCTCTTCTATAATAGAATAGCTGTTCCATTAATTTCCAAGAATCGAAACACCTGTCATTCAGCCTCTAATCTTCTGTTTCCAAGAAACTCACCTTATTGCTAATCGCTTTTCTGTTGTTTCCAGCTACACTGTTTACGGTTATGACAACGACACGATGGTCGTGTGGCTGGCGGAGTATCAGTTGGAATACAGGACAAATATCATTACACTTCCTTATAGGTTCTAGCTGTTCGTGTTTTCTTTGGACAGCGGATCACTTTCTGGCACACCTACATCACATGCCCTGAAGTTTTTTTCATCGCCTATCTAGATGACATATCGCCATTTCCTACATCCAGTTATAAGACTTCAACTCTTGCCATGCACTGTAAGGTCCCCCCAGTACCGAGCCTGAAGGTCGAGAATTTGGAACTTTTCTTGGTACTTCACACCTTATCTTATTAAACGATGGCAGTACAACACATTTTACCACTGCTAAGGAACATATTCACATCTGGATCTTTCTGTCTGCAGCTCACGGCTTGCAGTAATCTTAACTAGTGTATGTGGTATGGCGTGTCTAACATGATTTGTGTGGCAGTGATAACTTTCCAAATATTCTCACTGGGCTACCTGCTTTACAGTTTACTCATTTACCTCCTTACAATCTCACCATGTAGACTGGGGGCAGTTTTCTGGCAGCTTTGACTTTTTACAATACCCCCAGCTTTCTATTGATGAATACCTTGACAATTTCCCCCAGCTTTCTATTGATGAACACCTAGGCCTTTCGCGCCGATGTTGTCTCTGCTGCTAATTCTCTATTCCATTATAAGACGAGGCTTCTCGAAAGTGTACTGTTCCGTGGTGGTCGGAAGAAAAATATCAAGCTTTTCTTGCTCGACACCGAAAGTGTTGTGTCGCTTTAATGTTACTCCTACTATAGATAATTTGGCACAGTTTCGTCGCCTTCGTACCAGAACACGCTGCTTGATTAAACAAGGGGAACGATGTAGGTGGTGCGAGTATGTCTCCAGTTTAATTGCAGATAAGTCAATCAGAGCTGTGGTCTAAACTTCGTCGTCTTTAGGTCTATTCCACTTTGTCGACATTTCTGCACTCCTTGTGCAAGACGAACTGATCACTGACCTGAAGCTGATTGCCAGTAAATTGGGCAGTATTTTGCTGCAGTTTCTGGTTCGACTATTATTCACCTGATTTCTTACAAGTTAAAGCACAAGCAGAATGTAGACTCATACAGTTTACCTCACCAAATAGTGAAGATTACAACTTGCAGCTGGATTTACCACTGCTCTTACTAGCACTAAAGACACTGCATTTGGACCAGACGCACTACATTACACTATGCTTCGCAGTCTTCCTGTCGTTGGCAAACAACATCTTTTAGACCACTGTAATTGTATCTGGATTAAAAGATTTTCCTGCTGCCTTGCGTGCAGCTTATATTTTTCCGTCCTAAAACCTGTGAAATTGGCTACATCCAGCTTTAGTTATAGGCCAGTTGCCTAACCTAAGTTGCTTATGCAAGTTATTGGAGGAAACGATCAATTCACGTTTAGTGTGGTATTTGGAACCTTGCTTTCCAATCACCAATGTGGTTTCCGGAACTTCCGTTCCACTGTTTATGATCTTGTTCGTTTTGAGGTACAAAACACTAATGGCTCAGTGAAGAATAGTATGGGACCATAATGAGATTAGTCTTTTTTCAAAAGGAAGTTGCAAAGTAGATCCATGTAAAAACGTCACAAACTTCAGGTGTAAATTACCTTTCATGTGCAATAGTTAAACGATAAGTTGCCAGATTTAAAACTGGCCACTTCAGTGTTAAATTTAAAAATCCGACTGGAAGGCTTGCTCCTGTATCTATGCCTGAAAGTGTTAAAACCACCTTATGACGGGTTTATCGAGAACTACCCGGTACCAATCAAAAGTATTGATACATGGTTTAAACATATCACACGAGAAGGTTGACACCATTATGCACATAGTCTTTGATATTAAAAAGATTGCATCAAAGTGAATCGAACAAACATCGAAATGTGTGGGGACTTATTTGGCTGCTTTTGGTAGAGTTTGAAAGGAGCGAGTTAGATTCGCGGAATGACTGATAACTCGTGATGAGACATAGATCTATTCTTAAAATCCTCTGGCCAAGAAACAACTTAAGGAATGGCAACAGAATTGTTCCCCAAGCCGAAAAAATCAGCTTAGAAACAAATGGCAGCAATAAGAAGGGAGTTCGACTTGTAGACTACCTCCAACAAGGTTGAACCCAATGCAACTTACTACTGTACTGTATTTGCAGAGTTGAGAAGAAACGTCGGGAAAAGCTCTTCAACGTTGCCTTTTCACACACTACAGGTTAAAGAGCAGCGAAATTGACTTCAGATTTTACAGTGTAGCCTTATCCTCCCTGTTCATTGACCTGGCATCCTCCGATTACCGTCTCTTCCCCAATCTCAAAAAGCACCTGAAGAGACAGCATTTTAGGAGTGTTCAGAAGGCAAATGCTGCAAGTGAGTAGCTATATCAGCAATCGAAGGAAATTTATTTGCAGGAACTTTCAGAACCTGCAGGACAAGTGTCAAGTGCATTGACTTACAGGAGTAATAATGTAAAATGATGTGATGATTTCAGCTTCCTTGTTCATCTCCCTAAAGCTAAATCTCAGTCTTTATCAGCGACTCCTCGTTAAGTATTTATCGCCTAAACATTTCAACGTGAACGCAGATAACAAAAAATTGGTCATATTAATTTTTTTCTTCTTCTTCTTGACAGGATCCTTTGTGTTTGACTCTCTTGAACAGTTACCCCAAAGTAACTTGCTGTCTTAGAAACTCTGATCTCCAGAATGTTATTGATGAATGTGAAGAATACGTTGCACAAGTTTCTCGACATTGTGGGTCAGATGTGGCAGTGGCCGAAATCATCCGAAGAAGCAAGGAACAAGATAAGAATTTCTATAAGACAATTCAAGAAATTCAGCAAAAGAGACTGAAGAAAATTCAAAGTAAGTCCTTCCTTGTTTAATACATAATACAGTTTTCTTTATAGGCGCCGGGGGGATTAAGAATTTTTGAAGATTAGAACAGTGGAATGAAATTTTAGATAGTAAATTGATTTTGTGACTCAGGGAAAGAGAAAAAGAGTAATATTATTTGATACAGTGTAAAAAAATCTAAACTTGGGGGAGGGTGATATTGAAGAGGGATGAAATTTGGGAGGACACATAACAGGGTTCACATTGACTTTGAAAGTCAAAGAAGGTCATGAAAAATCAGGAAAATTAGAGAGTTAGGAAAATGCTTCAAAATGTGTCGAGCGTCGGGGAAATTGTTATTTCACAGAAGAATTAGAGAAAATGCAATCACATTTCACAAAAATATTTAGGGAATTCCTGTGATTCAAATGATGATAACAAGCATTGAAGTTGCGCACAGAAGACATACAATATATACCAAAGAATCAATGCAGATTCAGAAGAAGGTAAAATGTTGTAAAAAGATAATTGCAGACCATATTGTATTTACTTTCTTTGTAGACTATATTGTGTTTATTTGTTTGTTTGAGTATATTCAGAATGTCAGGATATTACGTTAGTGTGTAATTATTATTTTGTTGTATCCCAGATACAGAAAGTTTCACTCATAAATATTTAAAGTGAGAAAGTAAGCTTATAAAATTGCTGCTTTTAAAAACATGAAAAAAGGCTGTTAGAATGGTGGAGACCAGTTAAAGAATCGTTTTTTTCCTAAACCTAACAGTAAGTGACAATATTCGCGGTGTCATGGGTCAGGAAAAATGTATTTACTTATGCTCAGTTGTACGAACTGAGGATTAAGATGGGATATGATAATCTGTTGATTATCTTTGGATAATAACGTTACATCGTTGCATCATCAGTTAGTAAAGAACCAGGCCCGTGCTGGCCCACCGGGACACCGGGACGTGTCCCGGTGCGCCCTCCGAAACATCACAGTATAAATTACGTTTTTAGTAATAATTTCTTACAGTTTTATTGGTAAAGAACCCGTGAAAGGTGCATTGCGCCCTTTACATTAGGCGCCCTTGCGAGTCCACATAAAAGATGAACGATTTTATTTACTTTTCTGTATACCACAGTTCTGTACAATAAATACATACAGTTACTATTGGTAAAGAACCAGTGAAAGGTGCAGTGCGCCTTTTACATAAGGCGCCCTACGAAACACCACATTATAGATAAGTGGTTTTAGTTATCCTGTGTACCAGCTTTATATAATAAATTCAAATAGTGATTGTTAATAAACAAGCTGTGAAGAATACAAGGCGTCCTTTACATGTGATGCATTGCGAAATATCACATTTTTAAAAATTTTATTCTTCTGTATTTCAGTTTTGTATTATAAATTTATACAGTTGCTGTTGGCAGAGAACAGGTAAAGAGTACAAAAATATTATAAAGTTATGTAGCTATAAAACGAAACAACGCGATACATCAAGAGTAGTTCGGATAGTCAAACGTACGATGCATTCATGAAATACTACACTGACACTAGTCCCTAATTCACGATTTTTACGGCATCGAAGGTTTCACAGTCTTAATATGCATCCGTATATCCGAGCATATTGATTGTTCCTGTGTGTTTTAAAACAGTGTTCGGATAATCAATACCTATTGTAATTCTGAAATATAGCTACTTATATATTAATTTCGGTAAAATGTGGTCTTCCTGTCACCACGGCATGGCCCGTCCTCAGGTGATCGAGGAGAAGGCCTCTGGGATATAGAGGTTAGCTGAGAATATACTGAATAAGCAGTTGCGGACAGACAAGGGGTGATCCTCTAGCTTGGGGATTTGGTGTGGGGCTAACAACTCATCCTGTAAAAAAAGGCTTGTTCAGATATATTCACAGAATCTTCGGATCAGAACTGATAACTTGGCACGAACTCAGCAAAGTAAAATCGACATGAGAGTTGGAACATGGAAGATAAGAAGTCTCTATAGGACAGGCGCGTTAAAATATGTAACGAATGATTTTAGAAATAGATGGACTTAGTGGGATTCAGGAAGTTAGATGAGAAGCAAATGGAGAAGTCAAGTTGTGAAATTTTACGTTCTTTTACGGGAAACGAATTAAAAATTACCAACTAGGATCAGGGCTTTTTGTTCACAAACGAATACGTAATATCAGAAATTACATGGGTTGAATTTGTTAATTATAGATTTTCCTTTCCTTCTCTTAAGGGTCGGTGGTGTAATATTATTGTTTTAAATGTACCGTACATACCCAACAGAAAATAAGGATGCCAATAAAAAAAGTTTTTACGAAAGAATAGAACGAGTATTTGATCATCTCCTGCAATACCATACGAAAATTCTGTTAGGCGGTTTCAATTCGAAGGTAGAACGAGAGGGTATTTTCAAACCGATTATAGGGAATAAATGTCTGCATAAGGAAGGTCGTGACAAGGCGTTAGACTCTTGAACTTTGCAACATCCAGAAACCTTATCGTGATAATTAAAAATTCCCACATCGCGACGTTCATAAATATACTTGGACCTCACCAGACGGAAAAACACATCATCAAATCGATCTACGTTTTAGTAGATAGAAGAAAACAGTCTAGCACAACTGATGCTTGGTCGTTCAGAAGAGTTGATTATGATAATAAGAGAGACTATCGTTGTATAAAGGAAATATTCAGTATCTGAAAACGGAGCGGTTTAATTTAAAGAAGTTAGAGGAGAGTCAGGTGGAGCGGATCCAGATTGATTTGTCGCATAGATTCTCGGTTTTAGAAGGTTTGGAGTGCAGTAGTATTCAGGATACTGGGTTGAAATTAGAGAAAACATTAAGATTTCAGCAAAAGAAATATTGGGACACGCAGAAATACGTAGGAACAAACCATGGTTCAACCAGGAATGCACTAAAGTAGCAGAGAAGAGAAAACAGAAGAAACAGCGTTGGCTACAAAATCCGAACGAAATAACTACATAAAATTTCACTATCATCTGGCGGAAAACTGCCAAAATCTTTAGAACGAAGAAACGCGATTTTTAAAAGCTAAAATTAATTAACTTGAAGTTAATAGTAAAAAATAAAAACATTCCTGACATGTATAAATGCATCAACGGACTTAAGAAAGGCTATCAATTTCGTGCTTATATATTAAAGAAAGCTAAAGGAACAGTTCTCACTGATCAGAATAGCATCTTAAATAGATGGAAAGATTTCTTTGACGATTTGCTTAGCACATAGCCAAAGATTAATGTGCGTGGAGAAAGTGAAATGCACACAGCATAACCGAATATTCCAGAACATAACCAGACATAAATAGAAATCGCTATTAAAAAATTAAAGAAACACACATCTCCGGGTGTAGACGAAATTCTGGTTGACTTAATTTTAGCTGAAGGAGGGGGGAATTGTAAAGCAAGAAACACAAACTCATTTTCCTTATCTGGAACAAGGAGGAATTATCACAAGAGTGAAAAAAATCAATCATTGTTCCAGTTCAGAAGAAAAGCAACAAAACTGATTTAATAATTATTAAAATATATTAATAATATTATTTTCCTACATATTTTCTGTCAACATCCAATAAATTTTCTTACACATTCTATTAGCAAGATTGACTCCATACACAGATGAAATTATTGGAGATTATCAGAGCGGATGTAGGTAAAATCGATCAACTATCGACCAGATATTTACTATTCAACTAATACTTGAAAAGAAATGGGAATACAATATTCTGGCACATCAATTATTGACTTTAGACTAGGGTAGGAGGGAAACATTGTACAACATGCTTACAGAATTTGCAAAACAGAAAAAGGTAGATTAATTGAGATATGTTTAAATGAATCCCAAAGTAAGGTTCGAGTAGAGAAATTCTTGTTCACGAGCTTTCACGTTGAGAATGGCCTGAAAGAAGGAGATGCGTATTCGCCATTATTATTTAACTTTGTTCTGGAAAACACTTAAAAAACAGACAGGAATCAGGTCCTAGAGCTGATTTGTATTTACCAGGTTATGGCATATGCTTATGATGTAAATTTAATAGGGTATGATAGAACAATAGAAAGGAATGCAGAAATCTTACTTATCGCTTGCAGAGATATGGGCTTAAAAGTAAATGCAGAGAAAACTAAATGAATGGAAGATTGTCGGGATCGTAATACTGCGTTTTATGGATTCCAAATAATATTTTCTTTCGACAAAGTGGATACTTTTAAATATCTAGAATCATTATTAACAGACCAAAACCATAATCACAAAAAATTTGATGGCAACTGAAAGCAGGAATTTCGTGTTATTATTTAGTTAAAAATCTTTTGTTGTCGCGAATTCTGTTGAAGAATTTGTAGCTTAAAATATAAATCGATAATCATTCCTGTTGTGCTGTATGGTTGCGAAAAATTGTCACTGACTCTGAGGAAAAATCGCAGACTGATAGTATTTGAAAAAAGTTTCTTAAACCAATATTCGAACTCCAAGAGGAACGTTAGTGGGGAATGGCGGAAACTCCATAACAATTAACTGCATAATTTTATACCGTTTACAAAAACATTGTTAGGGTCACCAAATCTAGGAGGCACAAATTAGCTATTTACGTTAATACTAAAACAAATTTGGTGGTGGTTTTTATATAGAAAGGCTTCCATACTTTCTTTCAAAGTAATATATATATATATATATATATATATATATATATATATATTCCCGTTTGTATGAGCGCCCTTTTAGTAGACTTGTCCACCGCCCTCATTAGTATCCCAGCACGGCCCTGTAAAGAACGGATTAATTTATCCAGGAATAATCGGCAGTTACACAAAACTATGACCTTCACGACAAGACGTCATGCAATATAATACGTTTGATTGGCTAAAAAGTGCGTGTAACAACTGAAAACTGATTCGCGTAGCGTGCGGAACTCTTGTTACCAGATATGGAAAGAAAGCGAGCGAAAAACTTTTTTTTTGGGGGGGGAGGGGGGCAAACATATCCTAACGCTAGTGGACAAATCTAGACATTATATATATATATGAGTGCTCACTGAATTGCAACAACCCCTTCACACAAGAAAGTCTGGACAGCAGCCAAACTGATTATATGACCACCCCGACTGGTAGTATCGCAGAGAAGGAACACCTCGAGAATACATGTTGACAAACAGCACACTGTTATAACAGGTGGTCAGGATTTATCGGCATTCCAATAGGGCATTATTGTGGGTACTCGATCAATAGGTCGCGTCACTAACCTAGACGGCGATACTTAATCGGATGAGCTTGTTCCTGTGTAGTGAAGGTGTACAAGTAGTGGGAAGAAAATGGGGTAACGGTCTCCAAGGGACGGAACTGCAGGGGCGTACGGAAGTTCAAAACTTGGGGCGAGCGTCGCGTCAAACAGCTCGTGACAGTCAAATGAATCATCAGTGTCCAGGAATTACGTGACCAATACAATGGTGCATGCACAACACCCATATCCTACACAACTATACGGCGTACACCGGCACGCATGAAGTTCCACAGCAGACGACCCAATCATCACCTGCTCCTTACGATTCGTCACCGCCGACTTCGTCGCGCTTGGGCACAAGATCACACTAATTGGACCGTGGATGATTGGAAAAGGGTGTGTTGGTCCGATAAATCACGGTTTGTGCTACTCCTCTCGGACGGACGTGCCATGTGTGGCGTCAACAGCACGAATCTATGGAACCCTCGTGCATGGTGCGTAATGTACAGGCAGGTGAAGGTGGCTGTATAGTTTGGGAATGCTTCTGTTGGCATGGACTGGAACCGTTGGTGTGCATGGACCACAGTGAGACATCCGTTGTGTACTGCAGGTGTTACAGGATCAGGTACACCCTACAATGCAACACTTCTACCCACACGAAGACGGCATTTTCCAGGACGACAATGCACGATGCCACCAAGGCAGAACTGTACTTGCTTGTTTCGGAGAAAGACCCATTTTATAAGGAGCTAGTGTCTTACCTTTAGCTTAAGTATCTAAGTAAATACTAGAGTAATAAAAAAGTGGAAAAAATAACTAAACTTAACCCGTTTGGAACCAACTTATTTTTTTCTGATTTCTTTCACTTTAAGAAATTAATTTAGTTTATTATTGTGTAAGTATCACGAAAATATAACATTTTGATTTTTCCTGTTCATCAGATGTGACTTATGCGCTGTTCTATAATTAGGACGCTGGTTCTTTCTGATGTACTAGAGAGGACATATTTTTAACTAATTGCATTCCATTGTTTTAGTGAAGCAATTCAAATTTTTACCGCTAAGTGCCTCAAGGCATTGAGTGATCACGGCCGGTCTATCGAAGCATGAAGTCTTCTGATTTATATATATATATATATATATATATATATATATATATATATATATATATATATATATATATATATATATATATATATATATATATATAATGTGTGTATGTTTGTTTGTTTGTGTTTTCAATTAGAGTTTATTTACGAAAATTATACTTAATACGATATATGGCACACAACTAAACAGAACGTACTAATACCAGTGTTTAGAACACTCAACAGTTACGTTTGAAGCACAGATAATTGCTATTTTGTAATTTCGATCTACCTGTACTAGTTTGTTACCGTGTTTGACTTTGATTTAAGTTTATTTTTCTTTGCCTTCGTGGTATTTCACAAAACACTTTTAAACATAATATGACATTACAATTTTCAAAGTACAATAATGGTTTTCAATTGCATTCATTATCATGGCATCTTTACGTCTTCCTTTCCGTAATGAAGTAACCCCTTCCAGCGATGCGTACATCATTGAATACATTTGAACAATGACCACCAAGTTCGATATATTTGACAGAAATGTTGCTCCTAAATGTCAGAAGATCCTTATTGGACTGAGTTGGTTTCGTAAACATAATCATGAGTTTACGATCATCATGTTAATAATTCGTGTAAATATCACTCAATACATTTCTTGCCTCTTATATCAATTCTAATTTTTTAATGTAGCAAATCGAGATGGTCGACACCTCCCATGTGGTTATTGTAGGATGTTATAACGTGAAGATGCTCAATTCTAATATGTTTATGATGTAGTCTGCTCCACCTCTTTGCTCACGAAACAGGATGTACGCTTTCAAAAATTGTGCCAATGACAACACGTCGATTGTCATGCCATTTGGTAATAAGAACTTACCTCCTAGTCGAATCTGTATTCATGTGAACTCCATGCATATTTACTTAATTCTTTAGAATCAGTCAATGGATACTGAGAGACACGATTGCTCTGCAGAGTACCGGTTGCTCTGAATCCCAATTCACGAAGATGTATTAGCAGATTTCTACTTGCGAAGAAATTCTCAAAATATAGCACATGACTTTTCGGATCATCTTCGATATCTGGAATATTGAGAACAACTCTGGAATCTAAGAAACATTTTCTCTATCATTATGTATATTGTCACTGGCACTCTCCTTTTATATTCATATAATTTTCATAGCAGAAATCAATTTTTTTTTAACAAGTTCTATAACGGCACAACAGAAAATGATGATCGTTCTTTATCTCCACACCATAACGAACTGTGTCCCGGACTATAGCTATATTGCGTTGTGTCACTGTTGAAAATGCAATAGAATATCTCTGTAGGTGATTTGTTTACAACATTTCTCTTTCAGTTCGCTCAAGTTTGTCAGTTTGTACAGGAACTTGGGGAACCTTTGTGTATGATGAGTCCATTTTTCTACAAATTTGAACATTATTATAGAGCAGTTTTCTTTTTCTTCCACTTATTTCTCTACTGGTAGCTATACTAAAGCTTAGATATAAATTGCATTCAATTGAGAAAAGCAAAAAAAAAAAAATGATGATTTCAAGTGTTGAACAATGAATGATAAGCGTAAGAACGCGAAAGAATCAAAGGGGTTGGTCTAGCTATACATTCGCTTTTATTACTTTGTAATATATTGCTTTGAACCACTAATTTTTATTTATAGGTCCTACTTATATGACACTAATGTTTCAATATCTATAGCTCTGAAAGTTATAACAAAACTAAAATAACTTTCCTACAGTCTGATTGTCGAATACCTATTGCTACGTAACATATAAACCAAATGCATTGTTTGCATTTAAAAAAAAAAAAAAGTTTCCCGTACCATACCCAAATAAAGTAACTTACACAGGTAAATTTAAGCGTTCGTCTTTTACAGAGGGAAAGAAAAAAAAATGTATGAAAAAATTACAGTGGATTAGGACAGGTCTCCAATTGCTTCCTGTAATTAGCGGAACTCGAAAATTTTATTCTTTTTTGTTATAAAAAATAAAATATCAAGTGTCCTAAAAATAGAACCTGGTTCCAAATGGGTTAAAACTAAAATACCCGACTTTAAAAACGCACTAAATAGGAGAAAATAAAATCTTTTTAAAAATATGAAATAAATTAAAAAGCACTTAAACGATGAAAATAATTCATTACTATTTTCTATATAAAAAATGAAATCGTAGCTAGCTAACCGAGTTAAAGCTTCATAAAGCTTCTGTCGAAATAATTTATATTAGGCATTAATTTGGTTCAGGTTGGCACGACTTCATTTTTTTTTTTTTTTTTTTTTTTAATGGATAGTAGTAATGAATTATTTTCTGCTTTTAAGCTCTTTATTATTATTTTCTGCATTTTAGCGGTTTTATTATTTTATTTCTAGTGCTCTTCTGAAATATGTTCTTTTTTTTTTTTTTTTTTAATTTTATCTTTGAATTTCTGACTACATGAATGTTGTTGCAAAATCTAAACGGAAAATTAACATGATGATAGAATACTTGGAGGAAAATATATGGAATGAAAATAAACATTAGAAAGACAGTTGCAGGAGTGGTTGAGAGTAAAGCCTTCTGTATCAAATAAAGAAGTGGGAAGGAAAGAGATTGGACAGATAACTAGTTCTCGATACTAGGGAAGACATGTACGAATGTGAAATAAAGTAAGGATTAGAATAACGAAGGAAGATTGTAAAAGAAAAAGGTATATTTCGATAGTCTTGGGATAAAGAATTTAGAAAATACTTCCCGTTAGTTTAGTGGCTAGCGCGTGTGCCTGTAGTGTACGTGGTGTCGGATTCGATTCCCATTGGGAGAATACAAAAAATGTAATTTCATACTCTTTCACTTTCATTAATAATCCGTCTCCTTAGCCTAGAGGGAACGTTAAACAAAAGAAAGAAAAATTTGGAAGACACTCATATAATTTATTGTGTAGAGCGTAATACAGTAGTGGGTAAGAACATGACAGTACATAGAAACTATGAAAAACGATTAGGTACTTTTGAAATGTGTCTGTGTGAGGGAAATGGAGAAAATTACTTGGGTGGTACGAAACTGAGAAAATGCTAGTATTACTAGGAGAAAAAAAAATCAATATTAGATATAATTTAAAAGAGGAAAGGAGCTTGCTTGGGATATAATTTCAGAAGCAATTATATGTTGAAACTTAATAGATGGCATGATAGAACAAGAAACGGGGAATGGAAGGAGTAGGCTACAACTGATGAATGTATTAAAATCGAGAATTGTTACGTCAAAACGAAAGAGATTAGTGGAGACTGTAATACATGGAAGTTACTTAATGTGTGATGATCTGTCAATGAGGCAATTACTATTATTAATATTATGATATCTACGAATAACCAAATTATTAGTATTCCCTTGTGTGCTTTTTTTATGTACTCATTCCTAGTGCTTTGATCTAGAGAACTTAATTGAAAATGTGAAGTAAAACACTAGATTTTACCTATCTTTACTACTAATCTTGTTTGTGAAAACTTCAATATCAGGAACATAAACTAGGTTAGTAATAGAAAGTAAATTTAAAATGTGTTCGTTGCGTATGATTTTAAAGTAGTTTATTATTTCAACTAAAATTGTTTTTCTATTTTGTATTCCATAGTAATGTTCTGTAAGCAAGTGGAGATAGTTTCCATCAGAAATCAAATCAGATTGATGTATCATTGACGTGTACTGATTTGTTTCTATTTCTGTCGTGATTTGTGCGTTGTTCACTCATTACTAATATGTACGAAATGTGCAAAACGTTTATCCCAAACTTTCTCTTATGTTAATTTGTAGTGGAGAAAGAGTCTTTCCGACATTCGTTGCTGGAACAAAAGCAGACTCGGTTAGCAGAATTAAAAGAGCAAATGGAGTTACATGCAGCTCGCAAGAGTGAGCAGAAAAAGAAGGAATTGGAAGAGCATCAGCGGGTGATGCAGGAAATTCAGGAGATGGAAGAACGCGAAGAAAAGCTAAAGGAAGTAGAGCGGTAAGTCGAAGAATGAGGTTTTATTTTGTGTTCAAAATAATTATATAACTTCACTATTAACTTCAATAATGCAATATCTTGGGTAATGGAGAAACGATCCTTTCAGTATGTGTTAATCATCTTCTGTAGAGCATGGTTCCACAGTTAAATTCCACAGAGCATTATTCTGGGGAATGCTTGAATTATCTCAGTAACAGAATTGTGGGTTGCCAGGGGTGATGTGGCCAAAGTTTCTCTCAGGAAACGACGTTATCTGCGCTCGGGATACTTTCATCACGCCGAAATTTGTGCGTTCTGACCAATCTGCTATCGATGAGGATCCTGGGAAGTCTATGCCGGCTGCAGGTTGACGAGGACATCATTCGATGTGCGGTTCATGAGAACCTTATGCGATGCGGAGAGGACAGTTCTTGTCTGAGAAAGTACGACTGACCAGAGCCAAGCGCCTCCTGAACAAGCTGAAATATCCGTTGGCGCCCGGAATGTTTTTTCTTTCTTCCATAAGAGGAACTTTCTCTAGGACCATAAATTGAATAGCAAAAATTATCTGTAGCTGTGTAAAAGCAACGAGAAGGTTCCGACCGTCATGCACACCAACTTCCTATCCTTAGTGATGGCTCTGGGGAGTCATGAGTAGTGAAGGCGACGTGATGCCTCCACATTTCTTTCGTCAAGATGCTAAAGTCAACGCCATGCTTAAACATTTTGTGAAATCTTGGATTACTGCTATTCCGCGTGGGAGAGCGTATGTTTTTCAACAGGCTCCGCTTCAGCCCATACTACCCAAAAATGGCTGACCGTCAATTCTCTTGACCATATAACTCCTAATATGTAACTTCTAATCTCTTACTCCCCAGATGTTAAACCAATGGCCTAGTGTGTATAGGGCGTTGTTGAGAGGGACTCCAATAAGCATAGACGAAACACCATTGCGGTCCTCAGGGCAGTTGTTGTGGATACGTGGCAAATATTCCCAAGACTTATCTCATTACTGCTTGCACATGGTTTCAACAGCGTGTAGAGAATGTTATTGCGATTGACTGGGTTTCATTGAACGATGTGGTCCATTGTGGATGTGATCAGCTGTACAACACGTTAAAAGATAAATGCTCTCTCTCCAGTGTTTGTTCCTTATTGTGTATGGACATAACTTTTCGGATCTGTGCCTGTGCTCCGTTGTTCCACTCAACTTCACACAAACATAAAAGTTACAGTAATTGCTGAGGTTTTTTAACTCGCCAATATCTCGACGTTCCACTGGCAATCTTAGCTTTGCTCAAGTTGGACTTTGTCTCGCTGTTTGGCCGTACCAATTCAGTTATCTAAAAATAATTCTAAAATGCATTGAGATTTCAGCATCGACCAAAACTACGGCGTGGAAACGAAAACAAAATATGAAAAGCTTTAGATTGTGTTTGGAATATGTTGTGAACTTAGAATTAGATATATTTTAAACAAAAGTATTGTGGAATACTTTCTTCGGTAATTTCATTTCACAACAGGAATGAACTTGGAGAGAGTGTAAAAAACATTAAATGGATGTTAGTTTGATTCTCAATTTTAGTAAACTTCCAAACTTGTTATGTATAAGTGTTGAAGTCTTAAGAACGACTTTGTCCTCCGTCTGTCGACAGGTATCAAAGCAAAAACTGTAAGAGATGTTGAGAAGCTGTTTTCTGCAATCAATTCAGCGTCCCAACAATTAGTTCCTTCTTCTCCATTAACCTCTATTCAAACCGAGAGTGGTTCAAATTCCTGTTTAAACGTTTATCGCCATAGAACGAAAATGATAACAGAAAGCGAGAAGCAGTTTTTTTGCAAACGATTCAGCGTCTCAAGGCAACATACCATAATTATCCAAAACACACTACCAAAACCGGTAGTGGTTCAAATTTACTATTTCGGTTTCAATACTGATTTCCGTAGAGCAAAAAAGGTAAGAGATGTCGGTAGTTTCTTGCAATCGATTCATTTCCCATGAATAAGTTTCATCTCCTGCATTAACTCTCTATTTAAACTAGGAATGGTTCAAATTAACCATTTCCGGTTTTAACATTTATCTCTATAGAACAAAAATTGTACTAAAACCGACAAACAGCTTCCTGCAATTAGTTCAGGGTCTCAAGAGCATATCAGGGTCTCAGGAGCATATCATCAACCCTCAAAATCGAAAGTGGTTGAAATTTGCTACGCCATGTTTTAATACTGGTTTATGTAGAACAATGCAGTAAATATTATGGATATTCGATTTCTTTCAATTGATTCAGCTTGTGAAGAATAGGTTCCATCTTTTGTGTACCCCTATTCAAACCGGAAGTGATTCAAATTAATCATTTCCGGTTTTAACATTTATAGTACTGAAACTAATAATAATTGTGTGGAGGTCTACTGTAGTTAAAATTGTGAAAAAAACTCACTTGTTTTTACCATGATACAACCTGCCAAGAATGTAAATTATTATTGGAATTGATTATGGCTGTCCTTTAATGTGATTTATGGACTGTATGCACACTATATATATATATATATATATATATATATATATATATATATATATATATATATATATATATATATATATATATATATATATATATATATATATATATATATGAATATTAATTTCATTATTGTAAAAGAATTTTTTTTCTCTCTTTCTTAGTTATGCAGATACTTCATATTGTTTCATTTAAACGTATTTTTTATTTTATCTTTCCGTAGTCAGAAGATCATCCGATATTACGGTGTGTTGTCTGATCTTGCTGATAAGAGGAAACGGAAAGCAGAATGGAAAGTTCAGAGGCAGAAATTAAGAAGTAAAAGATTAGAATTATTTTCTAAAGATTACGAAGAGATGCAGAATATGTTAAGTAATATACGATCAAGCAAGTTAACCGAGAATAAAAATACCAATAATTCGGGAAGTGAGCAAAAATACAATGGTGCAGGTGATGTAAACAGTAACATCATAACCGACACTGACTCTACTCAAGGTGTTGTGTGTGTAACCACTATGGACAATGACGAGATACTAGATATAACAAATGCTAATGTGGTGAACACAGTTTCTGATAATGTATTGCATTTGCCTGATGATAGTACTGAAAATGGGAAAGTGAACGAGAGCTCGGAGAAATCAGAAAATGAAAAAGTGAATGAAAACTCGGAGAAATCAGAAGCAGCATGTAAAGATTCTGTGAATGTTGCTAATGTTGATATTCATCAATGTAAATCAACTGTTCACAGAGCAGAAAGACCTCAAACTTTAGTAGAAAAGATTCGACGCAAAGTACTGAGTGAGGAGTACGGTATTGGCCTAAGTGTCTCAAAAATTGAAACAGCAGGTATAAACCGTGATTCTGAGGATCGCTGTACCGTTTCTTCAAAAGTAGAAGTTGTTGATAACTTAGCGTGCTCTGAAGTGAGTGACAATTCAACTGAAGATTCTGAAGCCCATCGCAAACTCAATCAAAACCTAATATCAATGCAGTCATCGACTGATACATTGTCAAAGGATTTAAGTCCTACTAGTAGTATATCTTCAGCTTTGTTATCGCCCGCATCCTGTTCGTTTAAGACTGTGAGCGGAGATGCATTTACACAGTCAAGCTCCTTTGACAAAATTTCTCAAAGTTCAGGCGCTATACCATCTGAAATGCAAGCTAGTACAGAGCAAGATATATCGACAGCTTCAAAATGTTCGAGTGTTCCAGTGGATAAAATATTTTGTTCAAAAATCGATGAGGCATCATCTATGACAGACTCCAAGTCATTTCCAGAAGAATCTGTTACTTCGTCTGTGTATTCAAATGTGGATGCCTTTGAAGAACCTGTTGAAGGAAGATTTAATTTCACAGCTAAACGAAGTATTGGAAGCATTTCATACACTTCAAATTTTCGCTTCGATCTTGGTCTGTCCGGTAAGTAAGCATTTCTTTATTTATTCGTCCTTTCTTTCATTCATTCATTATTTCTTTCGTTTCTTTTTTTTTCTTCTTTCTTCCCGTAAAATACCTTTACTAGTTCTCACCAGAATGCGCATAAATAAAATTATGTATAATGTAATAGATTAGCGAACATTTGATTGAACAGAGGCTAAACAAGAGTTGAAGGCCCAAGGGAAAGACTGTAAGGCTTCAGTGGTACTTCTTTTAGAGTAAACGAAAATCTGATGTGTTACCGTTAGATCCAGTTTTCCAACGTGCATTTCAGTGGCCTTTTATTTTCTGCCACTTTTCATTCATTGAAAAATATCCTCAATTCTAACTGTCATTACTAAATTATTTTGATGAAAATGGCAGGATTCCCACTCGTCCTGGAAAACCTGGAAATGTCCTTGAATTGATTTTGTCCTAAAAACATCCTGGAAATGTCCTAGAAAATGCGTTTCTGTCCTTGAAATACACAGAAATACTGAATGTCAGATTTTTCATAATTATAATGAAGATTTTAATTGATTGCTATTTTTGTTTGCTATTCCTGTTTTTGTGCTGAATAATAATTTGTCATGATCCTGCATGTATGGTTGGTTGGTGAGTTTTCTCTCTCCCAAAAGGATGGTTGGCTGGGAGAACTTCTCTCTTTTCACCCATTAGTCTGTCAACCCATTCTTGGATGCTGTCTTCACTAGCACTATCCTCCAGAACCTGTGCTTTGTACTAGCATCGATCCTCCATAATCAGTCTATTTTCGCAACAGTAAAATTTCATATGAATGCTATTTGTGACAACTGAAACTAGGAGACTGAAGCAAACCAACGTGCACGTGAAACAGAGAAGAAGTCTTGCTTTACCTTATTGACAAAGTCAAATGCTATCCGTAGAGCAGCTTCGCCAAAGTAGAAAGAGATTATATCTATAAAGAAGGAAATCTCACAATTCCATATTCATTTAAAAAAAAAAAAAATAATATAATTCCTTTTTTTTCCTCTAATTATATCTGTCACACTGTCACGCAATGAAGATGCCATGTTCGAAAATTAGATTTTTGTTGTTTGTGAACTTGTTCGGTGCACAATTAAAATGTTATGTAGAAAGAATAAAAATACATGTGCTTAATGTGGTTGGATCGGGTGGCTATTAGGGGAGTAGAAAGGCCAAAAAGGAAAAAAAAAAAAAAGAAAGAAAGAAAAGAAAAAAGCAGTACATCACGCTCCGCTTTGTGTATTTAATTATTGTTATTAAGAGTGTACTTGCATTAATATTCACTGCATAAGCTACTGTACTTTTCATTTCACTGTGAGTTTTGAACCTACAGTTGCAATCCTGTTATGTCTTCCTATGTCGAAGTCCTGGAAAATTGATGATTTGTCCTGGAAATGTCCTGGAAGTTTTTTTAGGGAAAGAGAGTGGGAATCCTGAAATAGTCTCTCATAATTATTTCCCCAGTAGCAATTCAATTATAGTAACTGAGATAATCAATACGGTCATATTTTTTTTTACAAAAGTTCTTCAGTTTGCTCTTTCAAAAACACTGTCAATATTCGTTTATTATAACACACAATAACTTTGCAGTAATCAAAATTTCCATGAACTCGTTCTTGCCAAATTCAAAATGATGCTCGCAAAACAAACACACAGAAAAATTAGGTAATAGAACTGAGTTTGTTATGCCTGTATATTTATCCTATGAAAGTTTTCAAAAACTTTTTTTTTTTTTTTCAAACTTTGTTGTTGTGAGAAAGCAATTGCCAAAAGATGCTCTCCCTAAAAGAAGCAACTAGGTTTGGGGAAATACAAAGTACAACACTTATTCCTTTATATTATGTGAGTGCTTTTGGTGTGTTCCAGTTTTTAGCAAATTATGTGAGTACCAGCGTTGTGAAAAAAACATTTTTTTTAAGCCCAGTGGGTTTTATTTAAATTTTGTACGTACAAAATTGTATTTAAAGCCATATTCCTACTTAAAATAGCCCCTAAGCACTCATGTTCTGTTGTACATATTTGGAATGAAACTGGACTTTCCTTGTCGTATAAAGGAAATCTGTGAAAAGCTATCCACAATTCGTGGGGTTTATTTTGCCCTTCACATTCGCTTATATTTCTGTTTCTAGAAAGTAGGAAGTAGACAATTATGTAGAATAAGAAAGAGGTGGGCAAGTTTATGTAATATAGAACAGGAATTAAATTCCCTGTTACTCTCAGGATTTAGAAGTCCTGCCTAAAGATTTCTTTAATTTCCCTCAAAACATACAAGGCAAATACTAGTTCCTCAAGTCAGGAGCCAGAAGTGGAAGAAAGCGGCTTTATTTATCCTTTTGACATAAACGTACCATGCACATATATATGTCATTTATCCCGAAAACTTTGTTTTCGTTTGTCGAAGGTATAAAAACTGCGTGTTTAATTATGATTATGAGAAACATGAGTTTTGGTTTGGAGTTTGCGTTTTCTCCATATCTAATGACCGACAAAGGTTAGTAAAAATCATCACAGAGCGTTTTCTCCATGTCTAGTGACCGACAAAGGTTAGTAAAAATCATCACAGAGTAAATGTTTAGGCATAATAAAAAAAGGTTCTATTATTAAATTAATAATAATAATAATAATATGGCAAATATTCTTGTTACAAAAATTGTGTTCTTTCATCAGAATGTTTTCTGCTGATATTTTTATTTGTCAGTGAATTATCGTAATTTCTTTTTTCTGCAGATGATATGCCAGTGGTGGACATTGCCGACAAAGTTACAACTTCTATACAAGATGATTCATTAACAAGTTCAGAAGTAGAAGCAATCGATAATACTTCACTGAGCATTGCACTGCGAAAGTCTGTTCTAATACCTCTTCAGACACAGTAAGATTTAAGATCATTTTTAGGTTTTATAGTAAACTTAGAATAAAAAAAATTAATATGTCGTTCTCGAACTTTCTAGCAATATTTTGTTATTTTCTTGAGGTATTTAACAACCATGATTTTTTTTTCTGTAGTCGGATGTGCATGTGAAGGGTAACCGTTTCTTCTAGAAAGACTTCGTTAGGGTAGTAGTTAAAGCCACCTAATAATTTGAATGAATATATTTTGCGGGGAGAAAATAAGAATGAGTAAACGCAAGAAGTAGTGCTTCAGTGAAAATTATCCATCTAAATTTTTAATTACCTTCAATATCTGGTATTTCTTCGCACCAATTTCATTAACATTAATACTCTATTACATTTATAGAAAGCATGAAATCTCTGAATCAATTTTCTTTCTACGGTTGTATTCGGTTGTCATCCACTTTTATCTTGTTTGCAGCGACATAAAATACAGTAAACCCTCGAATCAACGGACTGTTGGGAATGAAAGTGTGATTAAATATTATAAGTAGGGGGAAAATGATAGCTTATAAAGGCTAAATCCGTTGTCAGGGAATGTAAATTTATTGTTAATTATTCGTATGTTCTGTGATGAAAAATGAATGAGGTCGATGACTAAATGATGGTCCTTTATATTTGACACAATGTTCCTGTATCACTTGACATGGTGAATATTGAGTCCTGGATTAATGTTAAATATTGTAAGGTTCTATGTGTTTCTATACCATGTGCTAGATGTAAACTCTCTTCAGACAATAACCACGAAGAAGACGTCCACCATCGCCAATGATGAGAAAGTGACGAAGATTCAAGCAGTGAGCAACGTTTCTGTGTGAAAGGAGACAGGACAGCACAGAAGGCAATCTCGCCCAGTTGATCAAACCTTTAACTCTTTAAGATGCCTGGTCATTGAGAGGTACCTAACCACCGATCCTCTAAGACGTTCGGTCATTGAGAGTTCCTTATCCTCTCTAAGACGCATGGTCACTGACAGGAACCCATCCAAGAAGCCTTAAGACGCATGGTCATTGAGGTCCTATACTTTCACCAACAAACCTCCAGATCTAATTATAATTAGAGGAATTGATATTTACTTCTAATACTTATTGTATATAAGAGGAAAACATTTTAATAAAAAGGTGATGGGAAAATCCAAACTCCCGAGTACCATCTTCTAGCACTACCTTAAAAGACAAATCTTTAAAAGACAAATCTTTACAATATGGATCCTGTATCGTCAAGTGTAATAGATGATGATTAGTAAGTACGGTAGTTCCTGTAGCACTTGACTTGGTGGATATATTGATCCTATATCATAAGATGTGATGGATGTTATTTGTTTTGGTGTGTCAATAAAGGAGACATAGGAAAGATAAGTCTATTACTTCTAAACTATTATTTCTATGGTTAAGCTTCAATATGCATTTGGTTACCTCTGAGCGTTCATTTCTAGATATGTGTGTTGAACATTACGTTATATTATACAAGCCTGCTTGAACTTTTCATTTGGTACTATTTTTTGCGAAGCTGGTAGAAATCATTTAAATTTTTTGATTGATTTAACATGGGCTCGGACTTAACACAGAATTTAACAGCTGTAGCCAATGTAATTGGGAGAAAGAAACTATCAAAGCAAAAACGACCAAATTTTTAAAAGATGTGGTGATACATGCAATAATAACATGACACTTGTTCGTACACAGAATAACAGTGCTACCAGCACTATTTGTTCGAATCAGAACTTTGACTACATTCATGATAATTTGTACACAAGGGTTTTGAATTTTGTGATTTCCATGTAACTGTGTTGAAGTCTGGAATAAATGTTAATGAAGATGATATGGAAGAGTGGCTGGATATGGATAAGAGCGTTCCATGCTACCAGATTCTCAGCCAGGAGGTCATATGGACATCATCTCATCAGTTCGGAAGTGCTGGCTTATTATAAACATTTCAAGCAGTTTACATTTGTTATTAAGAAACAACATTTAACGGGAAAGTAATTGAAGCTTGAAACACTTTTTCACCCTTGTAATGCACGGTTGTTAGGAGTTTTTGTTAATAATATGGCATGTACATTGAATATTTTACATTTATATAATAATATGGCATGTACATTGAATATTTTACATTTATGTTATACAGCACAATTTCAAGTGTAATGTCTAGTTTTAAATGTTTTTATTACTCAGTTTTAGTCATTTACGAAAGCACTAATTCGTATGACAATATGATAAACACTACACATTGGTTTTATTTATGTCGTCTAATGATTGTAGAAGACCACGTCAAGAGAAGCATCAATAATAATAATAATAATAATAATAATAATAATAATAATAATAATAATAATAATAATACTCTAAAATACCTGTAATAAAAATAAACCCAGAACTGGGTAATAATTAATGTATTAAATGCGTTTATCACACTTACATAAACATAATTTTTGTGGGGAAATGTGTAGGAGTGTGATGCTCTAAATGTAATAGTTTTCTTTTTTCTCTCTCTCTCTCCAAAAATATGCTTCGGCGTCTTAATGCACCAATTAATACAAACTAAAAAATGTTCACTTATGTTAAAGCACAGAGTATGTAAAGAACTTACTACATAATATGATTTAAGCCGCTTTGGTCCTTGAAAATGGATACTCGCTAAATGTATCCGAAATATCGGAAATTATTTCAGCCTACCAGGAATACTAAAGGATTAATGCAATTTTATCTTCTCGATGGGACTTTGTGGTATGGATCCACATTAAGCTGCAGGTCCATGCTTTATATAAGCTCAGTTTTGGAATGGATGTTCAACTCCAGTTCAAGATACTTACGAAATCCCTTGTTTTATATTTTTCAGTGATTTTTTTTATAAAAATAAAATAAAATTAAAGTAAGAAATACATACCCTACATATTTTTATTCTACACGATTGACCAACTGCAATATACTTTTGATCAGTACTGTATTACTATTATTATATTAATAATAAGATTGTATTATTATTCAAATGAAAGAGAGGAAAATCTCATTTAAGAAATTTTCAAATGCAATTTGCACATTAATTATTATTAACATTCAACAACAATGGGGAAGGAAATGGACAGAAATCGGCTAGATCCTATCAATACAATTATCACAAATGTATCTGTTTACTTAGTGCACAACATAAGTTATGTTACTCTATATAACTAACACTCAAAACAGGAAATATTTAGGTTGGAGCTTGTATTTAAAATATAACATAATATCTCTGAACTATTCCTACGTAACAGTTGAAGAAACAATGTATCATTTCACCACGCTATTATAGACTTATTATCGGTACTAGGGAAATATATTACCCTGGTACTTCCCTGACTGAATTGAGGAAATCTGTTGAAAATCTTATTCAGGATAGTCTCCTCAATATTTATACCTGAGACCTACCAATTGCAATGCGAGAACACTAATCATTAGTGTACGTCCGTTTAGTATTAGTTGACGGATCCGAATTTATTGACAGAGTAATATATAGAGTATGTATTCTCAGTTTCATTGAAGGACTTCTTTTAAACTCTTTTCGTCATGCAGGGGCCGCGGTGGCTCAGTGGTAGAGCGTTCACCTCTGGTGCTTGGGGTCTCGAGTTCGAACCCTGCTCACGTCAAGTGAACTTTGTGGTGGACAAACACCGTGTGCGTGGGTTTTCTCGGGGTTCTCCCACTTTCTTCATTTCACCATTTCATTCACCTCTCATTATCACCGTCTCCTTTAGTCTAACCGGTATAACCGTGGGACGTAAAACTCAAAAATTTCATTTCATTTTTTTTTTTTCTTTTCGTCATGCAGATGGTTGTTTGTTTGTATTAAGTTCGGAGACACTAGAACCGATAGTAAGTCTATAATAGCATGGTGAAATGATACATTGTTTCTTCAACTGTTACGTAGGAATAGTTCAGATATATATATGTCGTATTATAAATACAAGCTCCAATACAAATGTTCCCTGTTCTGAGTGTTAGTTGTACAGAGTAATGTAACTTACGTTGTGCAGTAAATAAACAGGTACATTTATGATAATTATATTGATTAAAAGGTATTGTAACATAGATACGATTATGGAGATCACCATAACTTGAACATAGACATGACCGTAATTTAAACTTATTATTATTGTAATATTTGTTTGTTTCTTCTGTTTCGTACAGGGCGTATTTAGTGAATAGGAGTATCTTAAAATACTTCCTTCTGGAGCAAAATTTGTTAGACCACCTGCAAAGTCTTAGAAACTACTTTTTCCTCAACGATGGAGTGTTTGGAAGGCATGTGGCTGATGGATTATTCGAAAAGGTATTGTTAATAATATTCTAAAAATACTTCATGCAAAAATCTTGTATTATGAGTAAGTTTTTTTACTTTTCTTCATCTATATTAGTCTCCGACTATCCACTTAATCAGTTTTCATTTGGAACCTTTTAAATCTGCCTTATTGACTTTCACTGCTATTATTGTTATTATTATAAAAATCCGATGCTATCCTAAAATTCATTAAGCGCATGCGGTGAGGAAAATATGATTGTAAATGCTATAATACATTATGTAAAATTGTAGGAGCAGGATTTTTGTTACATAGGTTTCACACTAAAGCTCCCAAATAACCGATTGGATAGCAAATATATTTTCTGTGCGCGTTATTTCGTATTCAGTGTCCGGTAAGAGCGTGGCATTTTGGATATAATGTTAGTTGTAAATCTGCGTCTCATATAGCTCTATAAATGAAGGGTAAAATATTGTTTTGCTTTTCAGTATTAATGTTTATGTTTGAGAAATCTTACAGAATGTAATGAGTCTAACGACTTCAAACGTTCCATGTGCGTATAACCTGTAATTACGAACCAAATGCAGTAGAAATTTATAATCTCCTCTTTACACTAGGAATTTTCCAAACTGGCGACGGGGAAGTCAGTTCATAATTCATTGTTTTAAGAATTCTGGTTATATATAAAAGAGAAATTAGATTAATAGAATTGAATTTATAATCTGATTTGTGTGTTGTAAGTGATAACATTTAATAATCATACAAAAATTCCCAGCATTCGCATCAAATTGCTGCAAACGAAACAAGTTCACGAAACAAACAAGTTAACAGACGAGACGACCAGCTACTATGTAACAGAAATGAAATTTAAAGTTTGTTGAGCTTAGTGAATTTATTGCGTGACATTATATTCATAGGTCCAAGTAGATCAATCGGAAAGCGCATACATCGGTATAGTAACATGAAACGATTATAATCATGTAATATGGATCTGATGCTCAACAATACCAATGCTAAGGACAGAACGTTAATTATAGGGAACATACATGCTTCAGATTATAGAAATAATAGTTAAAACGATCTTCAGAAAACAGTTACATAGACCAGAAACAAACATGCAAATACGGGTAGTATATATCACACGGTTAGTAATTAAAATACGAGAAATGAAGACAACATTGTTATGGTTTATGTTCTTCTCCATAACCTCAAATGCATAGCGTGTAACAGGCCCATACATAATTAAATATAATGCTTCTCTCATAAAGCATTGCTCTTATCTTACCTTTAATAGTAAATTTATTGTCTTAATCCTCTTCTCCTACAACCGAAGGTTTCAGCTGTAATCTAATTTGAATCTATCAAACTAAGGTTATAGGATTTACTCTGAGATTTTTCGAAATTAATTTTATATATCTGGTAGGATTGATATTATTTTATTTACAGAATAAAAGGGCAAATATACATATATACATATTATCAAAATTGTCATCGAAGTTCTTTCAGCCCTAACTAATTAACCTTTGTATCTTTTGACTAAAAAATATCTTAATCGATGCTTGAATGTTTTAATGTCTGGGTGCATCCCCCAACACTACAGATTCCCAACTTTACTCTACTCGGAAACCCGCTGTCCGCCACTTCGAACAAGCTTCGACCGATGTCCTACTTCTATCAAGAAAGCCTGACTACAATTTTCCATCAGAAAAAAAAAGATTAACCTTTCATCTATGACACCCACTTGTGAACATAGAAGGTTAACTTCCTTAAAGAGAACACCATCACTTAGGTCTTCTCTGGCCTTTAATAATAATAATAATAATAATAATAATAATAATAATAATAATAATAATAATAATAATAATAATAAACTAGTACTTCAATATATTAGCAATTTGAATCTCAGAACTCAGTTAAATCAACGCTTCTGTATAGACCATCACTCATGCCTTTCCTACATGAATTTATTTCAAAATAATATTTCTACGGCCATCACTTAGGCCCAGAGAAAATTCCTTCTCTCTGCAACTATCATCATTTAGATATTTCCCTACCACAAGACAGAGAATTTCAAAAGGACATCACTTAGCCCTCCTGACCATCTTCTAAAAATTACGACTCAGGGTCTTCTTTTATATGGTCGGTGTACGCTTTACTTTCTCTTTTTTATGAGGTTTATATTTTCGCTAATAAAAAGAACAGGTTGGGTAGGCAAAGCCTCCGAGCTTCTAGAAATTCATTCTAAAATTTTCAGCCACCAAATATTCGAAAGCTAAAAGAAAAAAGTACGTTAGAGAAAAAAAATATAAGCACAAACTATGAACAAAATTCTACACACAAGTTATCCTCTAAAATTATATATGTATATATATATGTGTGTGTCTGGCCAGACCTAACAGATTATATATAGTCTTATTAATTAAATCATAAACTTAACATATAATTATGTATAAAATATATTTAATCGTTGTTACCTTATTACAACAAACCAGTAAGGGCGAAGATACGTCCTTACAACATAATGATATAACAAATAACATAATAAACTTTAATAATTAATATTGTAATACCCACGTGGTATTGTATACAAACAATACTCTATGCTTGTGTTTACAACCACCACCACATGATTTTATGTCAGGACACTACGCACCACGTGGATTTACTACAACCAGCAGACGATGAACCTCTGACACGTCCCACAAAGCACTTGACGACATCGGAGCAGCAGCGCCAGGATGCCTATATAATGGGACGCAGCAGACAGTTCTTTATCAGTTCTCTGGTGTCCCTCCTACTGTTTGCCTTGGAACCTTAGGAGTATCTAGTCTGCGACGAGACTATTGGCTATTCCTTTCCTCCTGGCTTAGCTTGCTACGGGGCCCTGTTGGGAATCCTGCCTCAGTTGCTTAGCCTGCTACGGGGCTCAGACTACAAACCTCCTCATTGCTTGCTACGGAGCATTGAGGATTCCTTCGCCACTCTGCTTGGCCTGCCACGATGCTCTGTAGAGATCCTGTCCACGACCTCACGGTCAACGCTACCTAATTTCTAACTCAATAATTTATAGGAGAATAACTTGATAGTATTTCTGTAAATATTATTATACAGTGAGTTTTATAATAAAAGCCCGTAGTGGGAGTCGATTCCGGACACTCAGTTATTTTTTTCCCTTGATTTATCTACAGCCTATATGAGAGTTTTGCAATATGTTTTACTGTATAGAAATATAAAAGCATGAACTTCAAATATCAAATCTCCGTCGTCAGATATGTCACCTATCACATTCACAAATCGTCATTATTCATCATTGTTTACTCATTGCATAAATATCAGATCACAGACATTATTCATAAGAAATAATGAGGCGATAATGTAAATTCAGATGTGTTTCAAGGGGCATTATTACACTTATTCTGTTCCCATTAAGTTAGCTAGGTAATTATAATTTATTTTTCTCGTATTTGTGATATCATTGTACAAATTGGTCTACATACCTAGACACTGAAGGAACGGAATTAACCGTAGATTACGTTATGTGCAATGTCATACTTACAGAAAGATATACATGAATAATGATTTCTGTAATTTATTTGTATATGTAGATTATTCATATCAAGAACATAGCAAATAACATGGCGTGACTAATTGGTAGGAAAAAATGTTTCGGGTCCCTTGGGTTTTAATAAATCATTATATGCGTTTCAGCAGTCTTCAGTGGAATTAACTAAATTTCTTACTATTCAATAAATGACAATTTTTATAAATTTTACCAATTTTTTGTCTTACATATATTACCTGACTTCGTGGTGAAATGACGGGCGCTTCAGGATGATGAGGTGGAATAGAGAAGTCTACAAAGTTGAGTGTGTGCTAAGAGCTGTACAGCAGGGGCGGTAATGTCATATTGTGGGAGTGTATTTCTAGGGCAGGAGTTTTTCGCAAGTTGCAAGTTTTCCGACAAAGCCGAGAGTTGGTTTTTCAACGAACTATGTCAGATTGTGTAAGGAAATTGGTATTTTGAAGTCGCAACAAAATCCGATAACTGACATTTTGAGCGAAATATGCCGCAAAACGCGACAAATTGCGAATTTTTTAAAACATCAATTTCAGTTGTTAAAATACAGTAGTAAAAAGTACAGTTTTTCAAGCAACGTTTTTTATTTTGCAATTGGCAACTCTAATTACTTCTAACTTCCGTTTCAAGTTCATAGCTGGTAGTTGTGGGATGTGGAACCAGGCACGTAGCCAGCCCTAAAACGTAAGGAAGTGCCCGGTAGAAGTTGGGGCCCGATTCTAACCATATTATAGTTCATTTGCAAGCCTACCGAGAGAATTTTATGCAGGCGAGTAAAAATTTGTAGGGGGGACAGCCCTCCTAGATCCCCCATGGATACAGGCCTGTGTGGAACGTTCAGCGTCGTGATAAAACAGCAGAAATCAGATATACAAGTAGATACTGCGCTGATGTATTGTATGTATGTTTTCCCTTTTTGTATGTGTACCGTATGTTTTTGGTGTATAGCTAATACAATGTATGGTGTTTTGTGATGACAATCGTGAAGATACTGTGCTAGTGTATTTTAAGTTTTTGGACTTGCAAAAGAAGAAAGAAGTAATTTGTTGTTAGTAACTGCATGAAGAATAACTAAATTAAAGGTGCTTGCAGGAATACTATATCCTTTTTTAGGACCAGGTTTGGCTGAAATACAGTGCTTCTTTCTGATCTTGTGGGCTTTACAAACGAGATACCCGGTTGTTTGAAATGTTTCAAGTTTTCATAGTCGTCCATGATTTTGGAACTAATGACAGAATCAGAGTCCTTTCAGCAATGGTACTTGAAGTTTCAAATTTCTGGCACAATTCAATTATTCAATCACCTCAGTCTTGACAATTATAAACATTTTCAACACGGAAAATCGGAAACAGGCATTGGAAAAATTGGGAGTTTTGTGCAAAAAGTGCCTAAATCCGCCCTCAACTTTGTCATAATTTGTTTTTCTTGAACATACCAAAAAACACCCTCCTAATTTTTTTATATGTTAAAGAGGAACACCAGAGCTACTTACTTTGAAAATTTGAGGTTGATGTTAGGTGGGCCTTTCTCAGAAAAAGTTGCCAAATTTTGACATTATTTTTCCTTCTTTTTTTTCTCTTTGACGGTGAAATTCATACGCTTAACCCCACTTGGGAAGTTCATTACTACAATGTTTTAGATGCTACAAATTCTAAGATTGTTTTAGTGAAAACTATTTTCAAATAGCTTCAATATCTTCACAGATCTAGCGGTTTCAGTACTTTAAGTCGAAGGCGGACTTAGTGTTTTTTTTTTTTTTACAAAACTCCCAAATTTCGAATGGCTCCTACAGCACTCCCCTTTGAGGTAAAGCTGTAAAATTTGTCAGGTGTGCTGTTTGAATACCACAACATTTGTACAAAATTTGAAGAAAATCTAAAATACTTGAGCCACATTGATTTGTTGATTTCATATAGAATGGCCCATACTAGTTCCTCCGCAGTAACGAATTGCAGTAACACGCAAAAAGTGAAGAAAGAAAAAAAAAACACGACTGGACTGAGACTCAAACCCGGGATTTTCACTGTACCGTGCGGGAAATGTATGACTGTTCAGGGAGCAGATTGACTAATGTGGTGGGCAAAATCTCGAGTTTGTGTTTCGGTCCAGTCATGTATTTTCACCTTTTAAATTAGTTTATATGATTTTTTTTTCTTTCTTTGAAATGAACTGGAATTTTAATGGTTTGATTTTTAGTGATTTCTTCTTTAAATCTATTTAGACGTCCCTAACTTTGTGCAAATTAAATTTTCTGGTCTATAATTTCAATATTTAATAATCAAATTTAATTTAAGTAATAATAAATTTATATATATAACGGGATTCGTTTTGAAAAAGAAAGGGACATGTAGACATGAAACAGAAATCACTTAAATCTTAGCATTACATTTCCAATTCTCTTCAAATAAAATAGGAAGTAGTTCCCCATATAAATCAAAGGACTAAAAATAAAGATGGCGTAGCTACTCAGCACTGTTAATATTCAATTATAAGTATAAAAATCAGAAAATAGGTAATCTTGGAGTCATTCTAAGTGGTCATGCTATGAAAGTTTGATCCTAATTCCTCCTTTTTGTTGCAGATAGATCATGGTCGCTCCATTAGAAGTTTGCACCAAAGAGGAACAACGAGCAGTGATCAGGTTTTTGTGGTCGGAAGTTGTATCAGGGGCCGCAGTCCATCGAAGACTTTCGGCACAATGTGGGAACAGTGCCTTGCCGCAACTGAGTGTCTACGAATGGGTTGAAAAATTCAAAAATAGTCGCACAATTGTTACGCATGAGGAAGGAACCGGACGACCATCTACGGCCATAAATGATGACAACATTGAGCGTGCACGTCACATGGCAGTGTTAGACAGACGAGTGACTATTGATGAAGTGGCACATTGTCTGGAAATTAGTCATAGTTCCTGATACACTTTCCGACCACAAAAACCGGATCACTGCTCGTTGTTCCTCTTTGGTGCAAATTTCTAATAGAGCGGCCATGATCTATCTGCAACAAAAGGAAGACAATGGAGGAATTATTATCAAACATAGCATGACCACAACAGCATAACAATAAAATGAACGAGGACAAAGGTCAGTATAAACAAGGTAAAAAGAAAAAAAAAAGTATAGCTACATTATGGATAATTTTTGGCTTATCTCGTATTTACAATTATGATCAAAAGTTCCGCTTTTGACTGGTAAACTTTTAGCAATAAAGAAATTGAAAACCAGTAATACTATTTCAGAAGAAAAAAGTACGTGACTACTAATACAATGATATTTTATTTAGGCACATGCTGTATCGTCACCAGGAGAGCTATTAAATTGTGTAACTCTGAACTCAATTCTGAAAAAGGCTATTACAGCATCGTCCAATAGAAATGATCCAAATATTGAGAGACTCTCTTTTAATGTAGACTGCATTCCTTCATCTCTTACAACGCTTCATTGTAGCGGTAAGTTTTATTATTTATTTATTTATTTATTTATAATACATAAACTCACGCACACTAAAAGCATGCTCCGCGCCTGAATTAACATACATATGTATCTTATATTGTAAGTTCGAATCTGAATCTGTCTTTAAACATGAAGACAAAATCAAAAAAATTTGACTATCAGTGTGTGGAGATATCATTACTTTTTTCCGTTCTTTCCTTTAAGATGCGAAATCTCATACAGTTTTACTGAGTTTCCGATAAACCTGGAAAACCTGAAAAACTCAAAGAATTTGCCTATCAGGGATTTTTTTTCCGGATTCGAAAAAAAAAGTGCCTTCTGGTGAATTTATTTATTTATTTATTTGATAAAGAATTTAATATTTTCCGCATTTTTTCTTTAAAAAAACAATATATCTCTATTTAGATTTATTTTTAAATAGAGATATTCTTATATACAATATTCCTATATTGTACTTAAGTAAAAACTTCCGGACAGTAGCTATTTGTGCACTAGTTTAATACTACTTAGTTAACTTCCTGGATTTTTTTGCTTTTGTTTTGTTTGAAAAAGCAGGAAAAACTATGTAAAATATTTTTCAACTGAGCTATATGAACTATACCATTACACGCTGTATGAAAAAGAACAAGGCTGTGAACATAGTATACGTAAGCATGTTTCAACTATCACATGAAAGAACATGGGTTGAAAGTAGTTTTTCTTCTGGACTAGCAGTTACTGATCGAGAATCAGAAAGAAGGAATTCTTGTTGCTTGCAGAGAGGTATAGCATGCAGTTAGAGTTGCTAATGGAACAGATCAAGTTCAAGTAACAAAAGTAATGATTTAGAGGGAAGGTTCATGTTGGAGAGAAATGAATAATTTAATAGAACTGGGTTGAAAAAAGACAGCAGAATAAGATTGAAGATAGGAAAGGAAAGAAAAAGTAATCGAATTCCCAGAGTTGGGAAAGAGCAACATCACAATATGAAAGAAGAATCGATATTGCTTTCCAAGAGAATCAATGAATTTGCAGGTTGCATCTAAGTGGTGACAGCAGTATTAAATTTGTGTGTAATAATTAATAGCTCCCTAAGATCATGCTATCGGAAGATTTACTATCATGAAGTCGAAATATATAGAGAGCAATCAAAATCACAGACTCTAGAATAGGTTAATAAAGAAACTTCCTAGGTAATAGTTAAGGGAGTGCGTATAAGTACAGTTTTTCGTACACACTGCACAGGTCGTACAGGTGTTGGACGGGCCGCCCTGATATATATATATATATATATATAATATAGCGCTAAATTCGTTGTACAAAAGCAGAGGAGTGATTCCTGAGAGTAAAAGAAACAAAAGTCCAATAAACAGAGCGAAAACCCCATCATTTACGTGTTATAGGCTGCCGAAAACATGAAAAAATGAATTCTAAAGATCCATAGCTCCAAAACTATGAGACCTACTGTAGTCCGGTCAAGACTTCACTTAGGAACTAGTATGTGCTCTATCCAAAAATACATATTTTAGAATCCTAAGGTATTTACGCAACAATTTTTATGGAGAAAGTTGGAGAGTACTTTATATCATAGGCCCGTAGTCAAACTCCCTCTATAAAAATTGTTGTGGAAGCACCTCAGGATTCTGAAACACACATTTTTGGATAGGGCACATACTAGTTCCCACTAAAGTCTACCCGACCAAGGTAGGTCCCATAGTTTTGGAGCTATGAACTTTTAAAATTCAGTTTTTCATTATTTCGTCAGCCTATAACACGTAAACGATGGGGGTTTCGCCCTATGTTTATTGGAACTTTTTTGGTTGTTTTACTCCCAAGAATCACTCCTCAGCTTTTGTACAACGAATTTAGCGCCATACTATATATATATATATATATATATATATATATATATATATAAATAAATAAATTTGATCCCTGCTTTCCTTGAATATAATATATAATTGCAGGATTTTTTTGCTTTATTTTTATAGTAAAATAGCATTTTGTATCTCATTGTCATAAAACAAATGGAATGAGACAGAAGAAACCAAACAAGAAAGAAAAGTATTAGCCTTTAACAATAATAAAATTATATTTTTCATACATACCACACACACACATATATATATATGAGGGGAGGGGGGCGCGCGCCTGCTTTTCCCATAGATAGGAATGGCCTGTGGCCTTCCTCCTTCGCATGTCTTTGATGCCTTGCACTACTTCACTTTTCAATATACTGGGTCCTTTTTCTTCATCATCCACCTCTTTCTCCGCTTCGATGGTAATGTCTTTTGGGCGATTCTTCTGATCATATAGATCTTTTGTGTGTGTCTCCCAAATTCTTAGGATTCTTTGATGGGCAGTGACTACATGACCTTGTTGATCTTCAGTTTCAAACGTGCGTATACTTTGTTAGCGTTCCCTCCTAATTCTTGTGCTTTCTGAGACATCAGATCATATCTGCCGCGCCGTTGAAGTTCCATTATTTCTTCACATATCTGTTTCATATACTTTTCTTTGGTTTTGTCAATCTCTCTCCTCAATTCATTATTCAGCTTTCTGTATTCTTTGACATCCGTGGTTTTCACCCTTCCGCATTCCTCCATCTCCTTAAGCGTCGTTTCCTCGCGCTAAATGAGCTTTGTGGTGGACAAACACTGTATGTGTGGGTTTTCTCGAGGTTCTCCCGTTTCCTCCCATTTTCTTCATTCCACCACCGTCTCCTTTAGCCTAGGTGGCATAAGTGTGTGACGTAAAACTTTAAGATTTCACTTCATTTTAAGCATCGCTTCAGTTATCCATGGTTTTCTTGAGAATGTTATTGTGGAGTGTGTGAACTAGAATCAGTTTAACTTTTCCTCAACTATTTTCTACATTACCTACCATATCGCCCATTACACAAAATTTTTCTTTAATCTCCTCTTTCACATCGCTGTCCATATTTCTTAATCACTCTAAGTTCCATTTTCGATTTCTCCTCCCATATTTCTTGATTGACTTCAACCAGATTTGCACTTCCGCTACTAGGAGATTGTGATCCAAACCAATATCTGCTTCCGGTAGTGTCTGCACGTCGTGTACACTATTCCTGAAATGTTGTTTGACAAGAACATAGTCGATTTGGTAGCGTTTCGTATCTCCTGGACTTTTCCACATGTACAGCTTGAGTTTTCTTCTCTTAACCTTGTGTTCGTATTTGGCCTCGTGCGTTTCTTCTGCCTAGTCCAAATGGTCCCACCACTTTATTCGCAGCTCTTTCTCCTACTACGCTGTTGAAGTCTCCCGGTATTATTGGCGTTGACCTTATCGCTTCCCTCTTGATGCAATGTGTCACTAAGCTTTCAGGTAAGATGTTTAATTTCTTGCTTTGTGCAGAAATCTTCATTAGATAAGTGTTCTGTAATTTCATAATAAAATACTCTTTTTTAATATTCTTCATTTTTCTATTGCTTAGGGAAAAGTATATTATTTATGTATCATTAATAGGCGGTCAAAACAGAAAAATCGTACGAGAAGACGAAATCTTTGAGTTTTACGTCCCACGATTATGCCGGGTAGGCGAAAGGAGACGGTGATGATGAGTAATGAATGAAATGGTGGAATGAAGAAAGTGGGAGGAAACTGAAGAACCCCGAGAAAACCCACGCACACGGTGTTTGTCCACCACAAAGTTCACTTGGCGGGGGCTGGGTTCGCACCCGCGACTCCAAGCACCAGAGGTGAACGCTCTCTTAGCCACCGCGACCGCGTACGTGAAGACGAAAAGGCTAGTAGAAGACCGTGGAGTATGGAAGCTTCTCAGTTGCATCAAGTGACCTGCCAACAATGGCAGAGTACCTATGATTATTATTATTATTATTATTATTATTATTATTATTATTATTATTATTATTATTATTATTATTATTATTATAATCGTTGTCATATTTCCTTAGTCTTGTTTTTCCATCATCATGGAAAGTCTGTATGGCAAGTTGCATATCAGGAAAAATTTCAAGAAATGTTCTGGGAAATCGGGAAACGGCAGGGGAATTTTTCCCCACAATTTTTGTCACCAGTCTGTCTGTGTACGAACCACTATGATGTTATAATCGCATCGGTCGCCGCGTCTTTTAAAAATCTTGTCGAAATTTTCCATCAGCGGTTTCTTTCTCTAATTAGTCAATTTGCTACATAGTCATATTTTGTCTGTTAATTCCGAAGTCTGTTGATTCAAGATCTGTTAATGCCAAGTGGACTTTATGGTGGACAAACACCGTGTGCGTGGATTTTCTCGGGGTTCTTCCGTTTCCTCCCACTTTATTCATTCCACCATTGCATTCATTATTCATCATTACCGTCTCCTTTAGCCTAGCCAGCATAACCGTGGGACATAGAACTTCAACGATGTATAAACATTTCCAGATCACAACTTAATGAGTCTGATTAAATTCTCTATTTGATGATGTAAAACAAATAGCAAACACATACCTTCTGGTTAGCTGTTGATGTAGTCTCTAATGAAGCTTAAGGTGCAGCAGAGTAACCACCAACTTCTGGCGATAGAATGTTGCTAAAATGTTCCACTGAAGAACGGCTATAGTACTTGTATTATGAACTAGTTGACCATAGCTCATGAATGAACTTAAATTAAATCTCGTCGAAATATTAAATAACAAAAGACTGAATTGCGAGTCTCTTTGCAGACTAACAGTCTGAGAGCTCTCGTCGTCTAAACTCTAAATGTCAACCTCTGAATGATCTCCTTCGAATGACCATCTTCGAATGATCATGATCTCAATTTCCTAGAGTTTTTATGTCAATCCAGTTACTCTCCAGACTGCCACCTTGCTTCACATTTCTCCACGTGTTTGCTATCTCATTGCCGAAATTAACATTTCTGCAATGATCATCAAATAGACAAAATCTCCAGACGTCTATCTCCGTAATCTGACAATTTTGTTACATCCTAAAATTTTATGTTGATGTTGACAATTGACAAACATAAACATTACAACTTATTCTTTCAGCATTTCTGACACAGCATTATTTCTGTGTTTTTCTTCGTAATCACAACATTGCACATTAATACATGTGTACTTACATCTGACACAACCAAAACATAGACAACATAATTTTGTAATTTATTTCCTTAACCTAAATAAAATTTATCTAACTTCAATCCCTCAACAATATATATATATATATATATATATATATATATAATATGTGTGTGTGTGTGTGTGTGTGTGTGTAAAGAATAATCAAGTTATCATTAAGAATTCATGTTTTTGTATTCACCATGTTAATTGGGAATAATTGGAAATATGTATTATAAAACAGTTTGAGGTCAGCTTTATGGTAGTAATGTTACTTTTCCTTAGTGTTGACATGTGTTAGATTCCATTGCTCCAGAGTTTGAGGAATAATTTTGTGTTGCTGTGGTATTAATTCGTTGTTTCTTATTTCTTACAATGAATTTTCGTTGTTATACCTAGACTTAAAGCGAAAGTATCGTGCTTGAACTATTTTTCTTATTATTGTAGATGCTGATGTTCTTCGTTGTGTCCGCTTGTATTATCATGTGTCTTGGCCTTTGAACATTATAATTACTGAAGAAGCACTAAAAAAGTACAACGATGTGTTTGCATTTTTATTGAAACTTCGACGAGCTTCATGGACGTTGGAACAGATATTTCACTGTTTAAAGACTCCAGGTAACAAGTCAAATTAGATCGTTTTTTAGTTAAATTTAATTTTTATTTACTTCACAGGTTTTATTGTTTTGACGGCGAGCAGTTGATTGTACAGTAGCTAGTAAGTTTGCTTTCAGCTGTGAAGCAGGCACACAAAATCTCACACTCTAAATGTTCACAACTTACTAATTACCTGGTATAATAACACGTAGTATACTCGGCATATACCTAATATGATACACCGGCGCGTGATTTGTCAGAATAGCCGAAAGGTTGAAACCAATGAGATTTTCCTATTCGGAACGTATCAGCTGACAAATTTATTGTGAAAAGATGCTCTATTTATGTGATTATTTCATGTGAATTCATCACGGAGAGAAACAAATTATTTCAAATAATGTAAGTCATTTGTCAATGATCGTATGGCGATTTCTTGTAATTATTTTCGTAGAAGATTAACTACTACCAGAGAGGCATCTAGGGTGGAGCAAGTAGAGCACGTGCCGTGGGTGCCAGTACCAAACGGGAGCAAAATGTTATACGTGCTTAAAGAAATAGCAACTAGACTCCATATCAGTAGCGTGGAGTGGAGATTTAGACGTGGAGATTTTAGAGGTCTGAAACCACAAGTGAGGGAACACCGTGAAATTTAACTTTCGGAATTCGATTGTTGCCTGATTAGTTGAGGATAGAAATAATATGCCTAGTTATTTCAATTATTCCAAAATAGAAGGAACATTTTACACCTTCAGATACTCGCTCAGTAAACAAAAGTCAGCTTGGAAAACAGCTATGCGCTTATGGCTGCTCGTTTCTTCTAAAAAGTTGGCACTTTGCTTTTTGCTTCTTTCTCTTTTCCTCGTCATCAAGCCATCAGTCTGCTTTAAAACATGAAACATCATTTAACCATTGGAAAGAACCTAAAAATTCCAAGATATAATTCCTTTACCAAGTGCAAAGAATATGCCAGAAATCTACTTAAAAACAGAGAAGTTATACATTAATAACTTCAAACAGATTTAAAAGGAAAGAGAAAAGTGGGTGGTATATTGAAGAGATTATTTCAATGCATTAAATTCTTTGCCACAAAAAACTTACCTCTACGGGAGCACAGGGAATGTTTCAGGCTAATGACTTCAGAGTGAATAATTTCCTAACTTCTGCTCTCCGCTTTTCATCCCACTTCGAAATCTCCTATTTCAAAGAAGAAACCTCCTAGTGTTGAGAACGAATTCATTCCGTAGTGATATTTACTGTTTGACAGAGGTTACAGAAAAGCAGACGTAAAAGTAAGTGCAATAGCTCAGTCCTGATCAAGCACACCAAAACCAAATATCAAGAGCAGTAAGGTGCGTAGAAGTTGGCCTTGAGGAAAGAATAACACGCGATAGAGAGTTCTTCCTTGGCTTTGTAGAAATAAAGTAGAAAGACGCAAATAGCTTGATTGAAGTCAGCTTAAAGAAACTAAAGGTTGACAAAATTGACACAAGAGATTGTCGATCCCAGTGTTCTGACAATGTTGCTGTGAGACTAACACATAGAAGTGACGTTAATTAAAGAATTAAGAAGAAAAATTCTGCGAACTGCGACAAATACTCTTCACTCAACTTCGTGGGTATACATGCGGCAAAAATAGGATCCATTGATGGTTAAGTTTTTTGGAACCATCGAAACCTTATACACCTTCTCCGCACATTCAACATAGCCCTGGCTAAAACTGGAAACTGCTGTTCCTGTGGCTTCAAAATTAAAGTAAAAAACTAGGTGTAGTAATGCAAGGATGGCAGTTGTGAAGTCCATTACTAAATATATTGTGGAGGTACTTCCAGTTCGTCAGATAACGATAATAAGAAATGCGACAAAAGTGAAATAAGTAACAGAGAACAGTTGTACTAATGCCTGTTGAATTATAAATGTCCTTGGAATTGTGAAGCAAACCACTCACTTCAATGAACCGAGGTCGAAAGAGAATCAGGTTGTAAGATGAACTTTCAGAATTTGTCCTGAATTTTAAAGGATTCGAAGATCATTTTTACAGATATATATATAAGTTTGTGAGTCCTTGGATGAGGACCTCTGCGAAGGTCAATGTATGCCGACTTTTTCAATTGGCATCAACAATTTAAAGAGGATCGAGAATCAGTCGCCGATAATGAGTGCTCCAGTCGACATTTGACTGCACCAACAGAGGAAAACAGTAATCGTGTAGCACAGAATTCTCTAACTATTGAAAATTGTTAACAGTGCTCAGTTATTCGATGACTAATTTTGAGCATATTATGACTCAGGATCGTCACATGTGCCATGTAACATGTGCCATGTATAAGCACATTGTTCCTTTCACAGAGAATAATGATGATGAAACTTGCTGTTGTGTGTTAGCGTTCTACTTTAATATGAATGTCATCGTCTTTTTCACCGAGATCAGTGAAACTACGACAGGATCGCAGTGAAGAGAAAATTATGTTCGAAACTCCCTCGTTATTATGTGGTTAGCGTACGTTCCTTCGGCGTATGAATTCCGGGTCCCACGTAAAGCTGTAAATCCATATCTCATATAGCCTCGGTACTAACGGAATGCAACGCTAAACTCCAAATCAACAAACCAATCAAAATCATACTCGAATATTTTTTCTTTCTTTAAGGAACAGCTCATTTGAAATTCATTCCTGAAAACAAAACAGTAAACAGTGAGCAGTTTGTGGAAGTCCATCCGTCGTAAGCGGTCTGAGATGTGGCGAAGATGACCATGATTCCTTCTTCGTGACAGTGCGCTTATCCACCAGTCTCTACACGCCTAAGTTTCTAGCCAAACGTAGAATACTTATGCTTCAGCATCCCGCCTAATCGCCGGATTTAGCCCTCTTCGATTTTTTTCTATTTTCCGACGAAGCAACATTTAAAGGGACATCACTTTGCGTGAGAAAGTAAAGTGAAAGTAGTCTCGCAGTTCATTGAGGTAGGTTCAGTAACTTTACCAACTCGAGCAGTGTATCATCGATCAATGGGATTACTTTGAAAGTACTTATGCATCGGTGTTTGAAGTAATCATGGTAAGGGAATATTGAATCCTTGAATTTTTGAATCCTACTTCTCGGTGGTCGCTATTATGGAAAATTACATTTTTAGCAAATAAACCCAAAGACAGACCTAGTATAGAAGTAATGAAAGATACTTATAAAGATCCGAAAATTAGGCACTAATTTCTAGTTACATCTCAAAGTATAAATCTTAGATCGCAAATAAAATTCAAAACCGATTATATTTCGGTGCGAAACGATATTTTGATATTTGTAAATCAGTATTTTGCAGATAATTAATAATGGTATAACATTTCGATGCCTAAACAATCTAACAGTAATGGTAAGGGAAATTGATATTTGGTGGTCTCCCATACGAAAACATACTTATTTACAATGTAGGAAGATTACTCAGCTGTGGCTATTAGGATTTCATTTTGTCTGTGTTCGATGTCTGTTCTCGTTTTGTGTGTTTCATAGTCTTTAAAAACTGTATATAATAGAAATTATAACGTGCAAAAAATAAGTAAATAAATAAATCTGATCCTAATTTCTGTTATCAGAATCAAGGTTCTGCTTTATATAGAATGGAAAGAATTTTATGATAACATTAAATACAACATATTTAAACGAATAGGTAGTGGTTTAAGGTTACTTTACATTGTATTTGCATCTTTCATATTAATTTCCTTCTATATAATCTTTCTTCGAAATAACATTTATTAAACAATCAGTTGTAAGCATGCAACTGATCGCTGTTGAGATGCAACATGAGTTGAAAATCATTTACTTGCCGTAATTACTTTCGTCTTTGATAGTGAACTTGCATCATTCGCATTGAAAATAACTTTGTATTGCAAAAGCAATTGTTTTGTGTATAATTAGAAATTTTATGTGCATTCTTTTAAAAATCTAAACTAATTTCTTTTCCTAGGATTGGATATTGACATGAAAGCAATCCAGAAATCACCGGAATATCATAGAATTCAACTTTTCCGTCATGAGATGCATCATTTTATATGTGGGATGCAAAACTATGTAGCTTCCACTGTGTTACAGGTTAGCTGGGCGGAATTTGAAGATAGTCTTCAAGGAGCACAAACACTCGATGATCTCTATGCTGTACATGTACGGTATATTAAAAATGTGCTTTTCAGGTGAGATTTATTTTCAGCTATTCTTTTTGCGTTGGGCGTTTACATCACATGCAATGATTAATACTGGATTGTAATCAATAACTTTATCCTGCACCATCCGCATCAAGGAAAATACTAACCATTTACGCTCTTGAAATCCTTTGGAAAATTTTGAAACCATAGGGTTGTAAAATCTGATTCGAAATGCTTTTTTTCAACAAAAACTGTATTCGTATCTCTTTTGTTAGAGACAAGTAGATTCGTTAGTCACAGCTAGCATTCTAAGGAATAATTAGATTAAGAAAAGCTTTGGATAGCTTAGCATTTTCTATCGTGAAAATTACAAAAGTTCTACTTTTAGAAAACTGTTTTAATGTGGAAAATATTCGTCAATTTCTAACATTAAAAACCTCCTGTAAACTACATCTTCAGTGTGTTAGTTGTGAATATGAAATATATATATATATATATATATATATATATATATATATATATATATAATTAAGCAGTTATCTTGAGTAATGATGTTGAGTTCTGAATTCATGAAACAAAATATTGCTCTTTAAACGAAAGCCCAGCTCTTACGTGGGCCTGTTGATTGAATAATTAATTGATTTTAGCTTAGTGTCCCTAATCAACATCAAGGTTAAATGAGACGGGACCTAGGTTCATGTGGGATCCGAATCATACGGGCTTCCGACAAAATATATCAATACAGTTTGTTTTATGTATATAACTTCCTGATAAAGTAGATACGTTTGGGTTCATCTTTCGGCAATTTACATAAAATCACATTTTGTGTAAGGTATTTACAGAAATTATTCAAATTACATACACCTGAAAGATGTCGGAAGAAGTCATATCAGGGGATAATTAATAATGTAGGCAATTATATGTTATATTAAATTCGTACTATGGATAGAAGTAACTAGTTCATTACAGATGAGAAAATAGCATAGGTAGTTGTTCGTAGAGACTAACAGTTATATATACTATTTTCCCACCTGTAATAAACTGCATAAATGTTTTTGCATTTATCTAAATACAAGTGATAAAAGGGTGCATTAGTTTATTTATCTATAAAAATAATAATTCCTTTAATAGAAGCGTCGAAGCAACTATCCAAAGGCGTTTTTATTTGGATATATTGCAACGTTACGGAATTCATGCAATATGTTGGGACTAAATGAAATTAACAGAATTTTGTTGCATTTACCTCTGAATCCTTGCATAATAAGTCGTTTAATTACCGATAATGGTAATGTTACTTCACAATATACTTAATTGTTTAGTGACTGTATAAAATGTTTATATAATACTTCGTTATTGTTGTACAACATATTACACTGATCTATCCTGTTGAACAAAAACACATTAACCATTCTCTTAATTCAATAATTTCAATATTCTGTATTATCTTGCTTACTTATTTAAAAAAACAATAATATCTCAAAAATAATAATGCTACTAACTTCTGCAACATATTACTAAAATATCGAATAGAGCTTACCTTTTCTCTGTTTATTTATATATTCACTTATTTTTTTTTAAGTTGCTCTAATCATCATCAAAGTTTTCTGAATTATACCACCGAAAGAAATAAACTTCTATAATCTGAAAATGTTGTAAAATTTGAACAGAGCCTGCTCCATAATGTAGTCACAAAAGTTACATATCTTCTCAACTGATACAAAGAAAAATAATATTATGGACATTTATTTCTGTATACAAATGAGGAAGAACCGAACAAAAATTTTAGTTATTTTCATTTGGAGTCTGTAGTCCATGAGAGATTTGGTAACATAGTGTAGAACACGATGATTAATATTCACATGTTCTGGCGTAGCTAATTTCATGTTCGCCTGCCTCACAGTACAGCCCTTTTAAATGCCTGTCCTTACATACAATGAAATCACACTTTTACCGTGATTGAAAGAAAACTTACTACTACTTTTCTACTTTCTTACGGAAGGCGGGAGCAGAGAAAATAGAGTGGAACCTTTCAGCTTTGTGCTAATTTTGCGTTTTCCACTCGATGAAAGTGGCAGAGAAGACGTGTATATAACGGGAATAGTTATTGTTTCAAGGGCAAAAGGACTCGGCAGTAAATTTTGTAAACATTGTTTGGTTTGCAATGCTCATACACAAATTATTATAAAGATAAAAATAAAATACTTTAATAACATCGGATACATATTTGCGTAACGTTTTTCAGGCATTGGGGGAACGAATGAATGTTCTTGAACTACATTTTAAATTAATCTACCTCTGAAATGTTTTTGTGAATGCAAGCATGCTAAATCACAAACAAATATTTAAGTGTTTCTCTTATTATTCAGATAATTATGAAATACCAATAAGTAAAGAATAGTTCATTGTTAAATTATGTAGGGAAGATTTAAGGCGAACACCAACAGGATTTAGGGATTTGGACCCCGCTAAACTTGCTAAATTCCAAGCATAGGTTTGGAGCTTCCTCATGGATACATAGTTAGTAAACGTGTATTTGGTATGGGATACCAGGATTCGATTGCTGGTCGGAGCACGTGTGGTTCAGATTTTACGTTAAACATAAGTCTACACGTTGGTGCTGAAAATGAATAATCTATAATAAATTATTCAGTTGTTCTCGAAACAGTCGAAATCGAATGCATACTCAAATTTCAATGCATCGTGAAAATATTATCGTGTCCTTTTTTACAAGTTAAGAAATATAAATATACAAGAAATAAGCTAGTTATTTTTCACCATTACTTGGTTTTTGTATTCGTTTCAAATTACACTGTTAATATGTATGTATGTTAGAAATAATTGAGCAGTTCAAATTGAAGAAATAGGTTGAGCAATATTGGAATCAAGTGTTTTCCACTTCTTGAATACCTCAAGTTCTTTGTGCTGAGTAAACTATGTCTGTACGTAAGATTATACTGGATATATGATTATGCAATGTCAAATTCGTTATTATTTTATTGTTACTTTTCCTGTAATATTTGTACCTCTTATCAGAATTTGGAGCCTTCCAAATGAAAAATCACTGGAGGGCCCAAAGCCACGGGAGACGGGACAAAACCGCCATTACCAATCTGTGATCTCTCCTGTAGAACTGAAACCACCAGTGAATTTGAACTCGATGTGAATTGTAAATCAGTACCCCTTTTATTAATTGACATCTTTCAAAATTTTCAAATAACGATCATAAAATATACGTATATATTTTTAAAAGTTTTGGGTTTTTCTTTCATATTTAAAAATCTATTATTATACTTAAAAATATTTACAAATTATCACAATGCAGATATTTTTTTTTTTTTTTTTTTAAATGAAGAAAGCCTTAGTACGCCATAAGTAACAAAATTCTTTATATGAAGTAGAACATTAATTTTTTGTATATTAGATAGTCTAAATAGTATTGAGCCTTTTTCGCACGAGATTAGAAGTTAGAGTCCTAAATCTCAGGGTATATAGGTCGGAGCGAGTCAGGCTTAACGTCATTTAACAGCTGAGAGTTGAAGCTAGTAGATGTGCAGAAAGTAATGGCATGCTTATAACCAGACGCACAGTGGTACGAAATGCTTAAAAGGTGGCTAAAGTTCAAAGTGCACAAAAATGGATATGCTGCGGTTTTTGACCTCACTGATCACGAATTTGATATCAAAATTGAAAACTGAAAATGGCGGATCAAATTTTGAAAAAGTGGAATAAAGTAACAAATAAACTGTATACTGGAGGTTTGCAACTCACTGATTATATATTTGATATCAAAATGAAAAAAAAAATGAAAAATGAAAAATGGTGGCGTCAGTGTTGCGGATTCAAATTGGAGAAAAGATTAAATTATATAAAAATGTACAATGAATTTGTGACAAGATATAATTACAAATTAGAAATCGAAATTATTGAAAAAGAAATAATTATTTGTGTTAATGAAGAATTAATGTGCAAAAATAGGATGCAGATAAAGCAAGGTATTTTTGGAGAATTAAGCAAATCATTTACAAATGCAGTTCAGTTTATTAAAAAGTCTAGAAAATACAAAAAAATAATAATCGGGTTTATTGGAATCATGGTCAGCTTCTCCATGTGAATCTTCATCCGAATCTTTAGATGAATTTTCTTGTAAATATTCCTCAGAGATGAGCTGATAAACATAATAATTTCACTGCATCTTCAGATAATTTCTTAACTTCCTTTTAAGGCTCTTCTTGCAAAGTTGAAATGTATGGATCTCAGATGTATGATGTTGCCACAAATCTTAAAAACCATCTTCCGTCGTCACGTCTCGAGAACACTTTCGTGAAAAGTTTTCGTGGTATCTTTTTATCAACGTATTCGTTGATTCTTGAGCTTTTCAACGTCCACTTCTCGAAGATAGGCGATTTTCCAAATTTTCAGTTATGATTTGTACATCTCTTTTCAAATGGTCTTTTATCAAAACAAATATCACTTTCCTCGATAATTGGATGATTTTATTTTTTGAATCTGAAATTAATGTAATTAATATTATCAAATAATCACTTCTTGTATTACTAATTATTTAATTTTATTGAATTCAATTTTATTATACAGGGTGGCCCAAAAGTAGGTATACAATACCGTAATCCATCAGGTATACTTAGTTTCTTTATTGTTTATTCTTAATGTGTTTTTACTTACATCTTAAGCTCGGAAGAGCCGAAGCAAATAAACTCATAGACTAGAATGTTATACTTGATCAATGGAGGGGTGTATACCTACTTTTGGACCACTCTGTACTGAGGCCATCACTACGAGATAATGGAGGATATTCGACAAGCAGTGCGTCAGTATCTAAGGGCAGGTGGAACGGAATTCTATCCCAAGGGTATTTTCAAACTTGCAGAACGATGGGAAAAATGTGTGATGTATATATTTCGTATGAATTACAAAATAATGGAAATTATAATATGTATGATCAGCTATTATTTTCTGTTTTACTGAAGTATTCTTTCTCGTTCTTCACGATTTTATTCGTATGAGCTTTATGAACATCATTTTTACTTACTTTATAATAATTTTAGACTTTTTTTAAAGCTTTTGTTCAACATTAACAAAATGCTGAAATTTTTATTCATTTGTAACGTGCAAAAAAAAAAAAAAAAAAAAAAGGCACAACTAAGCGCAGTTGCTTTTGTCACATTCTTGTAGTAAATCAATCATAGATTATGTGCCAGTAAAAAAAAATAGCGGAATGGAGCGTCATACATAACTTTTGAGTTCAATTTTTAATCTGCTTTGTAATAATTTCAACATTTCTTGATATAAACATTAATGAAAATAAATGTATAGTAATGTATTAAACGAGTAATATAGGATACTAAAATACTTTACATACCTCCCAGAACAATGTCCATTTTGATTTAAATAGATTGGAAAAAGAATACAATAAACCATTTCATATGAAAGTCGAGCTGTATTTCTCGCTCTCATGAGCAGTTACGAAACACACAGAAATAGGTTCACTTTGACTTCCAATACTAGCTCTGGTATAAACGGCGGATTGTTTCCATGGGTGAAGTTTAGGAGACCAACTGTAACTGTAGCCAACCTGTTACTTAAAACTAACCAAATAGGAACCTTCACATTTTCATTTTTGGCCATGTTTTAGGCATTTCGTACCACTATGAGACGTAAGGTATTGCGCCGGGAAGGTGAGTTAACTTTCTACGAAACTGCGCTACATTTTACAATTTTATTTCGATAAAGACGCAAATGATGTACACGCCGGTAAAGAAATTTGTGCTATTTATGGACAAAATACATTATCAAAAGGAACAGCTAAATGATAGTTCAGTCGCTTTCGATCCAAAAAGTTGCTCGCACATTGCCGACCAATCACTGAAAAAGTGGACGGTATTCTAGCAAAAGTCGAGCAAGAACCGGCGTGTAAGCAGTCATAACATTGCCAGTAGCCATCACCATCTATCACCAAACAATGTTAAATCAATTTGTAAAGAGTTCGCTATAGAGAGAAGCTTGACATTTGGAACCACATGATCTGACTTAAAAACTACTTACTTAATCGAATTTTTATCTGTGAATCTCTACTGAAACATAACGGACTCGAGTCATTACTGAAGCTGTTGATCACGAGTGATGAAAAGTGGATGTGGGAAAAAGATCGTGGATCGTGGTAAGTTTAGGAGAATTGGAAGGGCATTGTGCATCACGAGCTGCTGCCGTCGGAAAGAACGATAGTCTCAAACTTGTACTAAAGCAAAACTGGTCAGCAGAAAGGATGTCATATTCCACATTAACAGGGCGTACATCTTTAACGACCTGTCAGAAATTGAGAGAACTTGGCTTTTACTGGGATTTTAATCCACCCATCGTATAGCCCGGATCTGGTGCCGTTAGACTTAATTATTTCTATATTTGCAGAACTCCCTGAAAAGTAGTTTCAAAAGAGGTCTGTGAAAATTACATGTTAGAATTTTTTTGACCCGATATCAAGGTAGTTCTACAGGGACGGGATTTTGGTGTGGCCGGAAAAATGATAGCAGGTCATCGAACAAAATGGTGCATATCTGGTTTCATAATTTCATTTTAAAATCACAATAAATGTATTCTCAGTTTTGACCTCCAAAGTCTTATAATACTTTTTAGATAACTCGATACTTGAAATACAGCTCAGTAGATCCCAAATAGGTTAGGAAACTTTTAACAGCAACTTAAAGTTGTAGCTTCGGAATGGAAGCACATAGAGAAGAGGAAATAATATATGTGAAAAGCATTCGCCAAAAATTTTGAAGCAATAAAAGTTGGGTAATTTGTGGGAAGTCTTCCATTCATTCTAAGATCCAGTAAATACTTATGCAGCACAGTTTACTCAATTTTACTTAAACTGATTCTGCAGATGTGATTCCCATTTTCTGGCGTTGAACGATGCACAGATAATTGTTTGAACATCTAGCAATAAATTTTGTTTATTATTAATGCTTTTTCTCACGTATTATGTTCATTTGATGTCAATAATAGTCTGCAGAAATTCATAGCGCGTTTTCTTTTCATCTTGCATTCCAAAATTTTTATTGTATTAAACCCTTGTTTTGCCCTAAAATTATGAGCCATTGATGCTTTCTCTGTATAAACAATTTGTTAATTTAGTGAAATATGTTATTTCTGGTTTTCAGTGGATATAATGTGATTAGTTTCTAGAATGTGCGTAAATGTACTTCATTTTATATTTTAGGTGTCTCCTGAAGCAAAAGGCAGTTGTAGTAATGCAATCCATCAATAATATATTTGCCATCATTTTAAGATTTCATTATCATTTGAAATCTCACAGATGGAAGATGAACAGTACTACAAACCAGTATGAACACCCATGCTATAAGAAGATAACCAAAATATTTTCATCCTTTAAGGAGAACTCAGATTTCATTTTAAAAGGTTCGTAGATTGATGTTAGGTTAGGTTTGATTGTAGATCAAATAACACATGGTGATTTTTTAGTTCATTTAAGCACTGTTAATATCAAGATTTTATTAGTACATCTAGTCTCAATGAATTGTTGAATTCATTAATACTTCTAATATTTTGTAGAAATTGTTCCGTGACCTATAAAGATAAAAGATCTGAATGAAAAATAATATTATGAATATGCAGAATAGCTCTGTCACAGTCCGCCAGAAAAAATGTATACACTGTTTAAGAAAAAGAAAAAAAAACATCATATTTCTTAATTACCTGTAATTATTGTTCAAACATGTGTTAAAACCGTCAAGTAAGCATATATTTACATTAGATGTTCAAAATGTTGACCGTTGGTGGCCAAACACCCAACAAAATGATGAGCGGTCGCTGCAGCTACAGCAATCAATGTATCAATGGAAATCGTCCCATGCGCGTCAAACTTGCCAACAATGCGTTTGATTGTTTGGTGGGTTAGTCGTTCAGTGCCAAACTCCCCTCTCTAATGACGCTGCACTTCGATGGCATTCCCAAACCTGATAAAACGCTTCAAAGCGTACTTAACGCTGCTCTTCAAGCGTGCACCTATCATTTTCTTATCTCACTAACCGTGCTGACAGTACCGACATCTGTTGAGCGAAAAACCGGACTACAATATACTTAAATGTCATTGTCAATTGTCAATTCCAGTATCCTGATACAGGATGACAAAGAGTGTGTGCATTTTTCTGGCGGACTCTGTAGTATAAAGGATTCATTAGATAAAATAAGAATCTATACCAAGTCTTGACCTTTTCCTGGCATTTTAAAAGTTATGTTTAAAAGGAATTGAAAATAGTTCTTTACATTTTTATCATTGATTAATATCTATAACTACTCATGATAGTTTTTATTTATTTATTTCAGTGTCTTGGAAGCTCGCCGTAAAAGGCTATCAGGCTCATATGTTCGAGCTAGTTGAAATGCTGAATATCAATAACTACTACAAAATATATTAACGGAATCATGAAGTCAAACACTCTTAGAGTGGTATTTCATCTGTTTGTAATACGTAATACTCATGTGTATGTGTATAGAATGCCTCTTTACTCAGTATTAAAGAAGCTCTCATGTATATAAGCAGTAGTAAAATATGTAATTGTGCCATATCCACGCTCTGTAAATAAATATTTATTTTATTGTTTAAATCTCGTTTATTTTATCTCAAGTTATCAATCATTCCACGATAAATCTAATCGTGAAACATAGTGGAACTTTTAAAATATGAGTGTCAATCTAAAGTACGAAAAAAGAAGCAGAAAATGAAGCATTGCAAATCTCCAGAGTAGACCAAATATCACACTGAGAGAAGTGAAGCCAGAAATGTGCTGCAGATATAATTAACCTTTATACTTTCATAAATATTAAAACACTGTATGTAATACAATAAATCTTTCATCCGCTCGACTACAGATAATACCATGACAGCTTAACTTTTCATTACAACGTGATCTGACATCCAGTGGCCTCTGAACTACGTTTCACCGATAGCTCAGTTTCATGTGACACTGGTATTTTACTATGAAATTCTCCATTCAAGAATTAATAACTTGAACTAAATTAAAATGAAGGAGTCTTTAAGTGGTGATCTTACCATACTTACCATCTCCATATGAAGCTTACTTGCAAATAGTGAGTCCTATCATACACCAAAACAAAGCTTTATGTTTGTTTCGTAATGCAACATTCGTTTTTAGCACCATTTCTGCATGAGATGTAAATCCGAACTTAATCACAGTCCGTACAGTTACACTATACAACTGATCACAGCGCTGTATCTGTTCAAATTTTCTCTCCCTTCACTGCTTTATCTCAACATATGACTCATTCTATTGAAATTACTTCCAAGCTGAATCGAGTAAAATTAAAAGTTGTTTAGACAAAAATCTAATTCGTTACAAATAATAAAATTTCCATAACATAAATGTGTTGGTTGGTTGATTTGGAGCTTAGTTTCGATCGCAGCACCGAAGATATGTGAGACCTGAACTCAGTTTATCGTTAGATTCGAATCACTGAATTGGTTGGTTGATTTGGAGTTGAATTTTTCGTTCACAGCACCGAAGATATACGAGATATGGACTCACAATTTAACATGAGATTCGAACCACATTAGCTCCCACCGTGAATCGAACACGAGTCTTGCACCGAAATGGCGTAGGTTAAACATGCAGCCATCAGGGAGTTTCTACATGAATTTGTTTTATTTGATTTGAGTTGAATTTAGCGTCCCGTTTAGCACCGAAGCTATATGAGACGGGAACCCACAGTTTAACGTGAAATTCGAACCACAATAGCTCTCACTGAATCGAATACGAGTCTTGCGCCGAATTGGAGAAGGCTAATCATTCAGTCACGAGGAGGTCTTACATGAATTTGTTAATTTTGAGTTTAGCGTCCTGTTTAGCACCAAAACTATATGAGACGTGGGTCTACAGCTGAACATGAAATTCGAACCACGAGCTCCTACCATGAATCGAACCCGACTCTCCCCCGTCGAAGGCATATATGCTCATCATATACCCATGAGGAAGTTCTCATAGATTCACCCATGAATTTGCGTGGGATCAATATGCTAAATGTAAAATACTTTTCCCAATGGATGAATTGAGAACGACGTAAAGATAATAAAAATACTATTAAATTTCGCATGATTTTTGACAGCTGTCCCCAAACGCAAATAACATACAAATTAAGATATATTTTAATCCATATTCTATCCTCATTTTGATTGCTGTATGATTCTCAGCATCAACTATACTACTGAGTTTTTCCAATTGTAGGATACTGAACGGACCTTGATATTTCGGTTTTCAACGTAATCGATAGCGCTTGTACTACACTTTTCCAGGTGTGGTAGACATCGACACGTCGTTGCAACCTATTCCCTTGCACTTTCACTCTCTCCATAATCATAATACATTTCTTAATACATTTTCTCTTTAAGCTATACCACCAGAGAAAAAAGTCAAACGGAGTTGAATCTGGGCTTCTCGTTGGCCACTAATTATCGCGACACCTCTGCATTCACCGCTTCACGAAGGCTATACGAGCCAACTGGAGTCCAAGCACGCATACATCACCACTGGTGACCGAGGCCCATGGCTTAATTCTGTTACATCTGAATATGGTTCGAGCCAATTGCGGCAATTAACTAACTCACAGAGAACACCGCTTCATCTGATGACAGGGGCTTGCTTACTTAAGATGTATGACTCCTATTTCATCCATACGCAATAAAAAAAAAAAAAAAGGTGGCTTTGTCAATTCAATACAATGGTTCTGTGTTACTCTAGTTGTGTTAAATTTTGGCAATGGCTGGTGGTAGTTTAACTTCATCGAATTTTGGAGTAAATTGTTAAAAGAGGAGTGATTAAATCAACTACCTGATATTGTGACTGGTAGTATGGTATTTTAGTAACTTCATTGGATTGTTTTGTATACAGTTGACAACAAATAACTCCGTTATCTATTATTTTAACAGGGGCAGTGGTCGCAGCATGAGTAGTACTTTACCGTGTTACCTCAACAACACAGGCCCGACGGTATTAGTGTCAAAATAACACCGCAGTGGTGTTTAAGAGCCAGACGAATGAACGAAGAAACGTAAAGGAACACCACCACGGTATTCTTTCAATACATACACTGCATTAGTAACAATCTAGCTACCATGGTGAATGTAACCCCTTGAGATAGTAATATTGATATTATTCGTTACATCTCTTGTTTCCTATAGCAGGGTCAACAAGTGAAAGTCTCTGACAGCTCACAGTAATGTTGCCACTACTCACATGTCATTGCTTTTTTTCGGTGCATCTATAATGGCAATTTAGTTAACGGTGTAAGACAGAGTGACTGGTTTGTAATACTAGTACGAAAGTAGGGGCTGTATTGTCCCAACACATGTAGTAAGAAACGTCAGAGACCATTTTTTGTTGGCCCTGTTATAACAGCAATGACTGAACAGGTTAAGAATCTAAGGCGTTATGTTGATATATTTAGTTGTTTCTTGAGGAAATGCACTTTTAAATAAACCTTTAAACAGGAAGACTTAACATTTATGGTTACAAACACCACATTGTGCAAAACCACTAACCGACCTGTGCTGTCACCACTAAAAAGGAAGAAGTGATCCAACTGAAGCAGTACATGACGCGGGACGTATCGATATCTATTATTTTGTCTGCAATTTTCCAAGTTGTAGGGTTCTGAAACTTAACAAAATGGATAGTAATAATGACAAATTTATTTCTTTCAGGAGCCTTATTCCGTATCAGTCCTCTCAAAATGTGCAGACCGCAACACAAAAATGAAGAAGCTATTAACTGTACAGCACGAAATGTGTTCCCTATTTTAAAATGTTTTTCTAAATATTTTTGCATGCAAAACACGAATATGCGATTAGTTTATTTGTATCATGCAGCTTTCAGTAAAACCCCATCTTTATATATTACGGGTATACAGGACCAGATTTCCATGTTTTGCGTCCATGGGTCCTAGCGAAATTGCCGTCCCTAACCACATCAGTCCTAATATTTCGACACATAGTTAAAAAATGTAGTAAGATTTCACTGATTTACAACACGGAGTACTGTGTAACAAGTATTCGACAGCCGATACATTCGCACAAATAATAAGTGCTACTCTAATCCTATCCAATAACAACCACAGTTAAGAGGCGTAGTCCTAAAGCATCTCAGTCAGCTCTGACTAATACTATTCGTTTATTAAAATGTTTTGTGTATTGCAGTTGATACCAATAAAAAAGAAAGAAGGAAGTTAAAAAATAACAATTCAACGAACTTTTTTCGGTGATCAGTTGTTTCCAATGTGTGTGTGGGTGGCGCGCAGTTAGACAAAACATACACAATCACCCGGCTCCATTACTCTCTTGTTTTCGTACGTAGTACTTCTATGGCTGTAGAGAGAGGGACTACATAACTGCGATTCACCACGTTCAAGAATGTCTTTCTTTTCTTAAGAGCAGTGATTTAAATAAATGTAACTGACTTTTCTTGCCGAAGCAAAAATGGTGCTAACGTAGGCCATACTGCTTGAAACCGAACGAAATAGCTCTGGTGGTAGAGTGTTGGGTTCGCATTCGGAAGGTTGTGGGTTCGATCGTCACCACCGACCATCCTAACTGGGATTTTCCATATTTCTTTCCCTCGTATATCAAATGGCCTCCGATGGGGGCGCGGTGGATTAGTGGTAGAGCGTTCACCTCCAGTGTTTGGGGTCCCTGGTTCGGTCCCAGCTCGCGCCGTGTGGAGTTCGTGGTGGACAAACACCGTGCTCGTGGATTTTCTCGGGGTTCTCCCACTTTCTTCATTCCACCATTTCACTCATATCTCATGATCACCATCTCCTTTAGCCTAACCGGCATAAGCGTGGGACGTAAAACTTACAGATTTCATTTCATTTCAAATGGCCTCCGAGCTGTATTTCGTATTTGTTGAATAAATAAATACATGATTACACAACAATTTGTGAAAGTACGAGTGTCGAGCTGCCTACTGCTGTCCTTTTCAGCAGACCCACCGACAACTGCTCAAACCATCATAATAACCGACTGACTTATGACTATTTGCTACGACTAGTGTGCTACAATATCATCGTAGTCGTGGTCATTAAAAAAAATGACTCGCTTATTTTTTGAGTCGTTGGCGAAATATGTATTTTGAATGGTTTTATTGTTTTTCATATATATATATATATATATATATATATATATATATATATATATATATATATATTTAAATTGAAGCCCTGGTCCTGGGCCTATGTGGCCCATGCCTAAATCCGGCCCTGCGGGTATTAAGTAAGAAATAATTGTGAATTCGTTTAAAGGTTTCATTGCTGTTGATAAAAGTGATGTCGCTATCTGCTTAGCATTATATATATATATATATATATATAAAGCTTTTTTCACAGCCCTTTGCACCTTTCAAAAACAAACCGCGTAACTTTATGTTGTATCACTGCGCGCACGACTACTTGCTGATTGGTGAAGAGGAAATTGTTTCGTCTGTTTCCCGCAATATTTCTGCTGCAGCACGTGCATGAATTTCTGCTACTGCGGTGTACATTACTCGTCTCACTCTCACACCATTGCCGTGATATAAGGCAAAATACCCAATACTATATAATCCCTCCTCCTTTAAGAGCAACAGAACATTGTTATTTTTCTCCAAACAGTAATTATGGATGAAATTACAATGAGTTATGTCAAATTATCAATTGAACGATAAAGAGATGGCGCTGGTATGTAACAGCAAGCATATTTATCATTATGGGAGATTATTTCTTTTTCATCTATTATCTAAATCATTAAGCATATCCATGAAAAACAGATGGTAGTTTTCCACCTTTAGTTCAACTTATTGATGTGCTTTCTTAGCATGCGAATGTACAAATACTAACTTCAATACTACAAAGTAAGTAAATAAATATTCTATGAGAACATGAATATTAGCTATTATAGGTCTTAATTTTCTTCAAGTGAATTGAACAACGTTGATATCGTTTGATAAAGTATTTGCTTTTCTTCTGCACTTACGGGTTTGCCTTGTTTATGTTTAACAGAATAACTCGGAGCAGCAGGTAACCTGCTGGCTTCCTTGGGCGACATCTTTAAATTGTGGCGCGCACTTCTTGTGTTTTGTAATTTGTTGTAACAGTTTTCCCTTACAAATTCGATTTTGGTTCAAGATTTCGATCCCATATAGATACATACTTTGAGTCGAAACCTAAATGTTCTTACTGTGCCTTAACAATACATGAATTACCATAATACATTGCATTTGTTGTGTACTATTTGCTCATGGAAGAATAAACTGTTATTAGTCTCATTTTCAATATTGCTAACACATAGTTATTTTTCACTTTTTCACAAAGAATGATTGTCAAACAGTCGTGTCATTTCATGAAAATGGTCTAAGAACATGAAAAAGAGAAATCAAGTGAACTCGCTGTTTTTATTGAAGATAATAAGTTCCTTATAGTATTTCAGATCTTTGTTTGATCTTTCATTAGAGATGAGTCAATTAAAAAAGAGAGAGTGAGGGGGATAGAGAGAAGTTAAAGAGGATAAAACCTGTTTTAGTGATTCACTACGAAGTAATATGAGGCTAATTTTTTCAGTTATAATTTGTATATCGCCTTTTTAAAATGCGATCAGAATAAATGACCATTTAAAAGATGCAAAAACCGAATATTCGGTGCCAGAAATGAAATAATGTACAAAGGAATCTTCAACATTTAAGAATTTTTATAAAATTGGATAGGAATGTTTATAATTTTTGAGTCTATTTTTTTTTCTGGCTGCTGTGAAATTAAGAGGAGGTACTATGTGCATGTTAAATAATGTGTCTTTATACCTATGTAGAATCTAAAAAGTTTCTTGGAATTTGTTGAATAAGATGTCGATAGAGTCTTCATACTCTCATGACTGATATTAGTTTATGGCGTAATTTTTCTGTTAGATATCGAATGAAAGGATAAGTCACGAGGATTCAAAATACATTTTATAGGTATTTTATTACATATAACAAAGGAAATAAAATAATAAATTCTTTATTCAATAAATAAGTAAACTCAGTAGCTTTCAAGTTCTTGCAGAATGAACAATTGCTTGTTCCAAACACTCGCTCGCCTATAATGGAAACGTACAAGGAGCTCAATTTTGAAATGAAATGAAATGAAATTTTTCGTGTTTTACGTCCCACGTTTATGCAGGCTAGGCTAAAGGAGACGGTGACGATGAAAACATGAATGAAACGTTGGAATGAAGAAAGTGGGAGGAAACTGAACGACCCAGAGGAAACCCACGCACACGGTGTTTGTCTACCACAAGATTCACTTGGCGCGAACTGGGATCGAACCAGGAACCCCATGTGCCAGAGGTGAACGCTATACCACTGAGCCAGTGCGGCCCCCCAAGAGCTCAATTTTGAATAAAAGTCGTGAGTACAACTGCACATGTTTCTAGATTTGATAATTATCTCCTTTGTGGCTATATGATCCGCGTACTCGTCGTCGGGCGGGAGACCCGCGTTCGATTTCCGGAGGACTTTCATGTAGTTCGGATCACTCGTTCGGCTGTAGGTCCAAATCTTATAGAACCTTGTTGTTGAAGGGGATGATAAACTTTAATCCAATCATAGATCTGCTAGTAGGAACACTAAGTCATCATGTAATAGTGGCTCTGAATCCTAACATTTTAGGTAGATTCTCAGCTAGAGGAAACGTGGAGTGGGGATAGTAAGTTTTTGCATGGAGCGGCATGACATGCATTTGCATGGAGCGGCAAGTTTGGAGGGTCCGGCAATTTCTGTCATAAGTATATTATTTAAATGAAATATTTCTTGTTGGAAACAGACTTCACGATGATGGTAGTTACATTTACTAAGCTGATCTTCTATTTGAATTCTACATTCATAAATTATATTTAGGTTGCATTAGTTTAAGGTCACATGGACAATGCTAAAGCAAATGGTCAAATAAATCCGAGCACAAATTGCTTGATTGTTGTCAAATGCAAGAATTCAATTCTCGAACAGTAGTGAATATCTGTTCCATTTAGTAAGTTATCACAGTTTTGATATGAAACTAGTCTTGTTTTTGTCAGAAACGAGTTCCTTATCATTGGAGATAGAGGCAAGTTTAAAAAAAAATGTTAACAGATGTAGAAGAAAAATCAAGAAATCAAGATATAAGAGCTAGTTGCACTGATATTGCAAACTGCTACATTGAGATTGAAGCTTGATATTGATTCTATAAAAAGGATTACCATCTTTCCTCTGCAGATGTGTTTGCTTTATCTTTCACTATCATAATAGATTAATATTTAAATAAAAAAAAACAGACACAATTGTATTGTATATTTAGAAAGTATTTAAGCCTTTCTGAGTGCGACTGCATTTACATTCCCCTTCGTTGTTCATACTGGAGTAGCATACTTAAAATAATGACTTTTAGGCCAGTTTTAGACGAAAGCATTTATCGTAGCATTTCTCGTAGCAGATGTGCTGCCAAAAATCTCGTATAATATTCTATGGCATGAAAAGTATATTGTGCTTTTACATGGTAGCATTTTGATAAGCATTTTGTCGTGACGTAGCAAACAAATCACTGGAGAAGAGCGCAATAATGGCTCCAAAACTAAAAACATATTTCAGTCACTATTTCTTCTAAAGCCCGTTTTCGCATATGGTTATTATGATACAAAGGACTTTTAACGGTTCAGTTATACTATACAGATCCATAGATTTTTAAATTTACAGAAGAAATTTCTAATGTTTTAATAGAGTAGTGTATAAGTAATGAAAATATGGTGTGCACTTACATCTGAGATGCGTATTTATGTGGAAATATAGAAATTAAAGTCGAACCTGAAATGCACGTAATTTTCAATAAGCTGCCATAAAATTTTGGCAGGTCTGTAACTTCCCCATTTTGTATCGAAAACAGAACCCAACCATCCCCATCGGGGATTCTAACCCATTCCCACTACTTACTTCTCCTCCTCCTACTAGTACTACTACAACTATTATTCTTACTACTACTACTACTACTACTACTACTACTACTACTACTACTGCTGCTGCTGCTTACTAGTACTACTTACTCCTCCTCCTCCTCCTCTTACTACTACTACTACTTATACTATGGATCCGTATAGTAAAACTACATGTTACTACCTGTTAAAGTGAACCTGCACCGGAGAATGCAAGAGCACACCAATAAATGAAACGAGAAAGTTTTTTTTTTTTAATGAATTTCTGTATGTATCCGTATAGTGAAACTGCACGTTTTAACTTTGTACAAACAAGGATGTTCCTCATATTTTTTTAATCAACATAATAATAGTATCCCTACTCTAACTTTTTTCTTTACTACAGTTCAATTTCCCACACATCGCTTCCTTTTAACACACCACGGCGCTGCAATCGGAGCAGAAATGCTGGGAAAAATGCTACGAAATAGAGCAGGTTCTATCTACAAGAAATGCCATAGGATATGCCATGGCATGGGAAATGCTATAGCATTTGCTACTTTACACGGTAGGATATCGATGATACGATTTTTGCTACGAGAAATGCTACGATAAATGCTTCCGTCTAAAACTAGCCTTAAGATTTGTTCTTTCTGGAGAAATGGGGAGGGGCAAATTATGCCGTTGCACGGGACGACAAATTGCCTAGGGCCGGCCCTGATGACATGTATATACAAGACATGAATATAGGACGACACAATTTGAAGTAATGCAGGGTGTTTCAAAATTAATATTAGGGTTTTGAAACTTTGTAGTATCTATTACAATTAATTTACAATTATAAATATTATATGAAATGAAGCAACTCAAACTGTTTTGTACGCACGCATGCACATGTGTTGTTTCTCCTGTCTGCCTTTAGAAAGAGCAAGTAGCAAAGATGGAGACTATAGAGCAGGAAGCTTTTTGCGTTTTAATAAAGACTGAGTCTGTAGTTACAGTGCAACCGTCTGTGTGAAGAATATTAAGGAGACGCTTGCAACTACGTCCTTATCGTTTGCAGTTGCTATATGTCTAAAGCCTACAGACTACGGTTTACGTGCGAATTTCGCAAGTGAAATATTACTCCATAGCAATGAAGATTTTGTCTTCAGTGATAAATCGACATCACCTAAGAGCTAATGTGAACACTCATAATGTTTGCATCTAGCCGTCAGCAAATCCTCAGGAGATAATAAGTTGAAACGAGACTCCCCTAAATTGAATGTGTTTTGTGCCATATGGCGGAAAGTTTATGGGCCTTTCTCGCCTGTCGACTAGAACACTTGTAGCAAAGACTGTTTCAGGTGCTCTTTTACTTGATGTATTGTTTATAATTGTACGTAAAATGTAATAAGTACTACGAAGACTTAAAACTCCGATATTCATTTTGAGACACCCTGCATTTCTCACCAACAGTGTTGGAACTAAGATGTAAAAAGGTGAGAAAATTTTCCTGTAATGTTATTGTTTACGACAACGATATTATTAATAGTCGAGACTATAACTACAACAACAACACGGGTTAATAGTCAAAAAATATAATCAAATGTACACTCGTAGGTCTAACCCTTTCGGACCCAGGTGGCCAAACTGGTACACATGGGTGTGTCACTTTTTTAATGTGCTCCTGTGTGGACACTAATTAAGATATCGGGATATTTATTTTTGCCAAATATGGTTGGACCATAGTTTGTCATATTAATTTCTTTTTCTTCTAGTGTCGAATTCCCTTCTCAAATTTCACCCCAGTCAAAAATTCGGGAATTTTAAAATTTCCTTTACTTCTTTTTTCCCTGTAGCTTCCTTCGTTGTAGAGAGACCCAAGCGGCACACCGACGTCGAAAAGACGTGGTTTTTTTGGTGTAAAACACCGTAAAATACACCGAACATGACGTGATTTACACGTCTTTTCCCACGTGGAAATGTCCGGGAATATGACGTGATTTTTATGACGTCTTTTACACGTCATAGAATATGACGTGATTTTTATGACGTCTTTTACACGTCATAGAAATGACGTGTAAATCACGTCTTTTTTACGTGATTTCCACGTGTAAATCACGTCTTTTTCACACCTTCATGTGAATTGGAAGGGGGGCGTTCTCGAAATGAGGCGGCGAGAAGCAAAGGGGTGTAAGCGATATTTGCAATAAAGTATGGATGTCTCAAAAATGGATTCTGCACAGCTAAATATACAAACTGGATGGTGAAGCTCGTCGCAGTCCAATAGAAAGTCTACCCATGAATGCTCTACGCCGAACTTCATTATGCAGTTTGTATATTTTGCAATGCAGAATCCATTTTAGAGACATACATACTCTATTGAAAATGTCACTAACATCCCTTTGCTTCTCGCTACCTCAAATGTCATGGAAGTCTGACAGGATTGTTCAGTTCCAAATGTCAAAACCATTAGAAATTGATGTGCATCCGCAGTTTTGATATTAGGAATTTCAATCCATGTACTACGTCGATTATTCGCCACACTTTTGAGGCTATTTACCAGCCCCTATTCAACCGTTTTGCACCAAAGTTAGGGGTTAGGCTACTAGGGCTACCTAGTTCTGGCCCTGTAAATTTTGAAATAGATCGGTTGAATAGTGATTGAAACAAATAACCCTGAAACTGTGTCGAATAATCGAGATCCTACTATACATAGATTGAGATTCCTAATGTCAACACTGGATACACATCAATTTATGATTATTTGGACATATGAAACTGAATAATAATAATAATAATAATAATAATAATAATAATAATAATAATAATAATAATAATAATAATAATAATAATAATAATAATAATAATAATATCTACTCTAAAACACACAGCTTACAACACATTTTTTTAAAAAAATGATAAAAAAGAAAAAATCATACTTTTTCTATTTTCTTAACTGCGTTCTTTTTTCTTGACAGTTCTGAACTGATCTCTGGCCGCAACACTTTTCTTGGGTAAAAAAAAGTCTACGAATAACAACTGGACAACGATTATTAAAAGTAAAAACAATAATGAAAATAAATTTATCCTTGGCTGCTGCTTGATTTTTCACCATTGTGTTGTAATTTGCATAATAATTTACAAGCTCCTATACCAGATAAGTAAGACCACTGGGTTATTGTAATAAATAACAGATCAGGATAGACCCTAAGAACCCTAGATCTTGCCACAGCGAAATACATCACCACCCTCTCTCGGAAGCACACATTGGGGAACGTCAAAGTATTGTGGTCTATTTGATTGGTCTGTACCAAGAATTTGGAAATTTCGCTTCTCCGAATGTTCGTATTATCTATGGATTGGGGATTTCCATATCCAATTAACCACCTCTAGTGTTGTTGATTTATATTTTTTTAGTACTTGGATACTAGCCTATTGAAGAGTATATATTCGCCTTAATGTGTGGTATATTTATCTACACATTAAGAAACGAATGTACAATAGCTGTCGAGGAATAATTATATACCTAATGCAACAGGAAAGAAACGGCAGCGCTTGCTCCACGAAAGGATAAATTTAAAGCCATACATTAAAAAGAAAACCGAGACGCATTGAATCGACTTGAAAAACATAAAAAAAAAGCCCTCGAATGTAAGACTCACCCTTGGCGGAAAAAAAAAGCCCTACATAACTTTTAAGAATGAGAAAAGACGAATAAACATGGTAAAAACAAAGAATGAAATGGAAAAATAAAGGAACATTGTACTTACAGTCCTAAGAAAATGAAATGAAATGAAATCTTTGAGTTTTACGTCCCACGCTTATACCGGTTAGGCTAAAGGAGACGGTGATAATGAGAAATTAATGAAATGCTGGAATGAAGAAAGTGGGAGGAAACGGGAGAACCCCGAGAAAACCCACGCACACGGTGTTTGTCCACTACGTGGACAAAGTTCACTTGGCGGGGGCTGGGATCGAACCCGGAACCCCAAGCACCAGAGGTGAACGCTCTACTACTGAGCAACCGCGGCCCTTAGTACTAAGAAGAATCCACTCATTTCGTCACTGGAATTTATTCATGTGTATTTACTAGTACCTTCTTAATGAAATTACGGTACAACACGTGCTTCCATAAATTTTATAGCTATCCATTATTACGCTAGTATGCGCACACATACACACAAACACAACCACCCACATCCAACACACACTCACATACACAAGAACAATGGGTTTTATTGACAGTGCAAAATTTAGGATTAAACTTTTACAACTCCAATTTAAGATACCTTTATTTTGGAGGTGAAACATCGAAAAAGAAAGTACATCTTAAAATTAATTAACCTCTGAGGGATGAAAGCGAAAACACATAACCATTAATTTGAATTCTACATTTATTAGTTATATGTACAATGTGCACGTTTTGTCGTATAAAATAATATTCATGCTATTTGTAATGCAACAAGAAACACTGATTATCTTTATTATTTGTAATACAAACAAGAAATATGTAGACAATGCAAATCTGTTGGTTATAATCTAAAACTTACAGAGATCTTTTAATAATATAAAATAAAAAGAATCAAATTTTTCTATAAATTTCGTATGAAGGAAAACACCTTTCATAGTTATTGAAAGTACAGAAATGCAGCATCATATCAAAAAAGCCTCACGTGCTTAAGTAGGTAAAAATGGGGACTGCGGTAAGTATCCCACTTATTATCCCATCTATTATACCAGTAGCAGTTTCTTCCATCTTTTAGTTTTTGAAAGAGATGCCTTTACATTGATTTCCAACAAAGCAAGGAGGAACAGGTCAACATGTTTCAAGCATGCCGAATCCTTTTCATCCTCAAACAACAAGGCAGATGGAAGTGAATATCTTTCTACTAACATTTTGAAGATTTGTGGCATTTGTTCATTTGAAGATCTTTATTTTTACTCACGAATGATAAGTGTCTTTAAGGCTAGTTTGCACAACGTGAACTTTGCTCTTTTTTCCGCGGGAGTTAATTCCATCGCCAGCTCTTTGGAAACCAAGCATCAGAGAAAGGTCCCTTTTCCTCCCAACGATGACAGATAGGAACACTGAAACAGAAAAAAAAAATCATGAACAATCATAGTGCAAATTTTCAGGTGGGGAGAAAATTTTAAAAAATAATTACAATACGTCATGTGTAACTACAATCAATACGCAATAAAACGATTAGTTACTGCACTCGCTTGCATGAAGTCCCACTTTTAACGGCCTTCCAAACAGCGAAATTAAACTACCATTAATTTTAGTTATTCTGTAATAGCTTAACTTTTGATTTTATTGCAGCTGTTAACTCTGATTGTTCAGGAGGATCAAACAAGTTGGGGGATATAAGACTTTGTATATACAGATACATGACAAATAATTCTGAAACACTCATAGAAGGCTACATTACGTGTGTGCTCACAATATAAAATGCCACTCCAAGACCAACTTTAGGATGTGAGCTAAAAGTGACGATCAAGTATATTGATACGATATTGATACAAACAAAATGGTGTATAACTTATGTATTCCGAAAAGTAAAAAAATTGTGAGCAAACTTGTTACTGGAGTATTTTTAAAAAATAAGACTTCTAGAACCAGAATTCTGTCACAAGTAGTAGGGTGAAAATCGTCACATTATTTGTTCTGAGCAGGGTTAGAAGTTGCGGCAGTTATTATTATTATTATTATTATTATTATTATTATTATTATTATTATTATTATTAATAATAATAATAATAATAATAATAAAACTTCTCTTTGGTGAAAATTATATTTTACCCCTCTGTTGAGAAAAATATTTTCGGGAGGAGTACTTTTATCCATTCAAAAAAAAAAAAAAAAAAAAGCGCGAACACTATAACATGTGATACATTCCATATTAAAGCTTTGCTTATATATAAATACTCAAGTCAAATAAAATAATTGCTGAAGGAATAAAAATTAATAAACAGGGAAACCTTTAAAAATCTAAAATAATAAATAAATAAATAAATAAATAAATAAATAGAGTGTATCTGAAGAAGACAAGGGTAGTTGCTGAAACAGTTACATTTAAATAAAATTGGCGCAGCTGTGGCTTGGTGATAGAGCGTTCACCTCTGGTGCTTGGAGCCAATGATTCGATCCCAGCTCACTTCAAGCGGCTTTTCTTGGAGTTCTCCAATTTTTTCCCACATTCTTCATTCCACCATTTAATTCACTTCTCATCATCACCGACTCCCTTAGCCTCAGTGCCTGATCGTGGAACGTTAAATTGAATATTTCATTTATATAAAAGTATTGCCTTGTTCAACAATTATTTTATTTTAGTTAAGTACTAATAAAATATTACTACTTTCTTTCTTTTCTTCTTACTCGGCATTTTCTTACATGGGTATTATAAAATAACATGTCAAAAACTCACCTGTCGCAACTTTGGTATGTATGTCATCCTCCACAGTGATATTTCTAGAGCAGCTCGACGAGCAGAAAGGGGTCAGGTGGTCTGCTGTAGATCAATTCATCATTTGCAGGAGCATTGGCCACACGCTCTGGAAAGTGGGAGTACATACAAGGCTTATTTTGGCAAATAACATGTATTTACACCTAGGCTTATTACAACGACTAAATACATTTAACATGAAATGAAGCAGTTTAATTTTATGTAAACAGTAAAGTGGGTTTTTACTACATTTTGTATCAAAACAAAAAAAACAAACAAAAAAAAAACAGCTTATAGAAAGAAAAATGAGTTGGCAGGAAAATATCAGCCATAAATTTCACATGCTTTCTGTTCTGGATATTTTCAGCGTAAAGGAAGGTGTGAAGAAGAGTCCGAAATCGTCCCAACCTCGATGCAGGAATGGCCACTTCTTACATGGAAAGATACGCAAAATAAATATTGACAAACTTGTGGACAGATAGATTTTATGGATTATTGTCTGCCCGTTGTTAACAAGAAGCAGGGATCGGAAAATCTTTGAGTTTTACGTCCCACGATTATGCCGATTAGGCTAAAGGAGACGGTGATGATGAGTAATGGATGAAATGGTGGAATGAAGAAAGTGGGAGGAAACGGGAGAACCCCGAGAAAACCCACGCACACGGTGTTTGTCCACCACAAAGTTCACTTGGCGGGGGCTGGGATCGAACCCGGGACCCCAAGCACCAGAGGTGAACGCTCTACTACTGAGCCACCGCGGCCCCATAAGAAGCAGGGATCGGTTTTGAGAACGGAGTGAGAGCGTAAAATATCGCATCTTGAACACAAAGAACACAAATGACTACCTGCGTTTTCGAACGCGGACATTTTCTGACCAAAAACACCAAGGCAAGTAATTTCTTGCTATGTATTGCTTCATTTAAATTCTGCAACGTGAAAAAAAAAAGTTTTTATCTTACATTTATAATACAAGCTTGAAAAAATCAAGAGCTCCAATTCTGGGGTAGGTTTTATTTTTTTAAAAAATAAAAAATATCCTACTCTGGGAGGGGCAGTCGTCACCTCTGGATCCGCCCCTGTTGTGTACACACCTTCCTTTTGGTGGCAGCAGATATGTAAGCCCCGAAGCAATGAGGTATGTTTTTTTTTTTTTTTAACTGATGGGGCTGCAGTGCCTCAGTGGTAGAGCGTTCACTTCTAGTGCGTAGGGTCCCTGGTTTGATCCCAGCTCGTGCCAAGTGGGCTTTGTGGTGGACAAACACCATGTGCCTGAGTTTTCTCGACACTCTCCCGTTTCCGCCCACTTTCTTCATACCACCATTTTTCACATTTCATTATCACCATCTTCCTTAGGCTCGGTGCCTTTCCTGGGACGTGAAACTAAATATTTAATTTCATTTCTTTTTAATGATGAGGAATTGGTGTTCCACCTGAAAGCAGGTTTTTGACCCAAAGAGACTTCCGTTGTTAATGTGCGCATAAACATTAGGAGGATATTCCCTATGTCAAGAGCTCTCTTAAACACATCTGACTGGAACCAGCACCAGCCCCCAATCACGGTCCCTTAATAAGACATTTGGTTTCCTTAGAATCGTTTCACGATTAGCAGTGGAAATCATAATAATATAGTCATGTAGAGGATACTTAATTGAGCTGGAATATATTTTTTGAACTTCAGTGGCAACATTGATAAGTATCCATCATCACATGCTGGCACTGGAGTAAGTACTGTAATCTAAAATGCGAGGGAGCTGTCTACTCAATTAATGAACAAAATATTCGAACAGTCAAAAACCCGTTACATTATTATGATTTCCACATCGAATTCTGTAGCACAGTTACGGTAGCCAAGTGTCTTGTGAGGGTGTGTAGGTGCAGCAGGGCGATGGTTGCAGTTTGAGAGTGCTCTCAACTCAAGGTGACCAGACGTCCCGTTTTGGCCGGGACAGTCCCTTATTTTCAACCGTTGTCCCGTTTCTTTCAGATTCTCAAACGGGAAGCCTAAATGTCCCGTTTTTAAGCAAACATGACCCAGGTGTCCCGTAATTATTATTCAAAATATAAATGGTCAATGCTAATTCTACACTCTTCCGTACCAACACTTACTGGGAAGGTTCACCCGTGCCTAGAACTTCTGAATATTCAAATGAGAATTGAGTGTTCTGTGGTTCAAGTGGAAATTGAGTGGGAATTCTGAGTGTTGTTGTTGGGTAATACTTAAGTTAGAAACGCTGTGTTATCATTCTTACTTTGTATTTTGTAAATTGAAAACACTGCTGAGTCCCAAAATGCAATGTGGAAGTCACCCCACCCCCCGTCGCCGATTCGTATGCGTCCCGTTTCTGAAAGTAAAAGTTCTGGTCACCTTGTCTCAACTGGGGTAATATCCTCCCACTGATTATGCACATATACAATTGGGGCACTACTTTAACAAACGGGTCTACCAAATATTCATCTATTTTGTGGATTTTTTCACTAGATTTAAGACAGTAGTGCTACAAAAGGTTAAACAAAACAGAACTGAGTGAGCGAAGGGGTTAGAACTTCCATAGGGCTCGTTGTTTCTAACTTTGAAGTCATACACGATTGGCATTGCAACAATTGCCGAGGGTCATTTCCCAAAGAGGTTCACTCGAGCAGTCGGTTCTACCTAACAGAAAATTCATAGGTAACATACGATGTGAAACATATTTTTGTGAAGGAATAAAAGTGTGAATGTCAGTAATTAATGTCAGTACACAGCAAATTGAAATGAATTTTGGGCATTATTCGAGCAGACGGTTCTACCAAATTTTGACATATTTCTTACAGTTTCATATCAGGTTAGAACAATGCATTTCTTTCAGCAGAGCATGAACTAAATCAGAAGCTCCATTAGTGCTTGCAGATTGACTTCAGGCCTCAGTACAAATACAGCGTGGACGTAAAGCGTAACAATTTCAGTGAATAAAACAACACGAACCAATTTATTTCAGCTCCCCACTAAAAAGCAGGGGTAGGAGCACAGCAACAGGGTCCGAACGGCAGCGACGGGATGCGTCCGTAGGGAGCAGGCGCGTCAGCGACGGGGAATATACGTCTAAACGAGAATAGTGGAAGACCACACTTACATATGCAATACTTTCACTGATCACTTAAAATTCATTTCAATATGCTGTACACTGACAGTAATTACTTATATCCACACTCTCATTCCTTCACCAAAAATGTTTCTTATAATATTTTACCTATAAATTTTATATTTGGTAGAACCGTCTGCTCGAGTGAAGCCGCATTTTGAGTGATAGTGAAATAATTGTAAGCGTAAGTGTGCTTTTCCATTATCCTTCTTTATGCGCATAGTCCCCGTCGCTGACGTCCCTGTTCCCTACGAACGCACCCCCTCGTTGCCGCTCGGGCCCTCTTGCTGTGCTTCTGCACTGATTCCAATAGAATGCATTTGTGCTTTTTAGTGGGCACCTAGCAAAAGTTATTTCGTGTTTTATGCACTGTACTTTATATGCTACGCGTCGGGAAGGTTCTAGAACACATAGTATTGTTGAGCGAGCGGCAGCGAGTGAAGGCGGGTTAGAGCCCCGCACGGCACGTTGTTTTCTGTCTTTGTTACAATTGAGTGGGAAGGGGTACGGTACCTGTGTTCCAGAACCTTGCCCCATGCGTCTACTCTATATTTACACTAACCCCCGTGAAGTCAATCTGCAAGTAGTAATGGAGCTCCTCATTTAGTGCATATTCTGCTATAGGAAATACAATGCTCTAACCTGAAAATGTAAGAAATGTATTAAAATTTAGTAGAACCGTCTGTTCCAGTAATGCCTCCAAAAGCATACACTTACTGTCATCTCGTTGTTTGCTTGTATTTATGTCTTTCGCCTTGGCAAATAGTACCACAATGCGTGCAGCTTTTATTATACGGATTCATAGTATAAGTAGTAGTAGTAGGAACGGGTTAGAAGCCCCGCGGAGGTTGGTTGGTCCTGTTCTCGACATGAAATAGGCAAATTAAAGACTTGTCCAATTTTTTTCGTATATTTTACAATCTACGGATCTGTATAATAAAACTGCACCACAGAATGACATACTTTCCCATGCATACTCACTCCCATATACGGTTTATTGAGAATAAAAACACATACATTATCATTTTACTACCTTCACTATTAACATTTTATATAGTATTCTACCTAAAATATTTAATTTGATACAGGCGTCTGCAAATGTTAACCTAATGTAGGTATCCTCGTTCTTTCTACGGTATTTTAATACACTGTAATAAGAAACCGTAGAATACTCAATCTGCTGAATTTTACACAGAATGCACCTAGATAGGAATAGGATAGGAATTATACTTACTTGTCTTAAAGCTGACCTTTATCACAGGTGACTTTAACAAAACACATTATTTATATTCACAAACAATATCATCAAAACACGATTCCGCAAATGGCTCACGATTCCCAGCATGCACTGCTCAAACTGCAGTTACAGTACGGGGAACGTCCGCGCTTTTTAGCACCTAAAAAAGACGTCTATTTTTGGTGATGTCCGACACGTGATTCTTTGTACCATTCTGGCACGTGATAAACACGTACAATTTAGGTCATGTTTGACACGTCATTTTTGTTACCATTTTGGTACGTGATAAAGACGTTCCAAATTTTCAAAAGACGTCATTTTGAATTCGAACCCCAAAAAAAGACGTGTTGATGACGTGACTGTGCTACTTGGGGACCTCCTTAAGACTTGTCAGGTAGATACCTCGGATGGATACCTAACTGTTGACATCAATTGGACGGGCCTGCGCGCAGTGTTGCCAATCAGGGAAATTAAAATTTCCCTAAATTAGGGCAAAAAATTCGAAATTTTTGTTTATAAATCCGTACCTATACGTCCGAGTGCAAGTCAGCTTACACCAATTGAACATTTGTTCTTACTGAACAAACGCGGGTACAGATCGTTACAATGGGGTAATTAGGGAACGGACGAAAATTTGTATTTAAGTTCTAACCCTTGATTTTTCTAGTTTTTCCCTACTTTTCTGTTTACCGTAATATATTTTTGGTAATTAGAAGCTTTGTTCATTAAATATCGCCATAATACTTGTAGGATATATTAGTGGTGTACCAATGTTTAATTTAAGATAGTTTGTGTCTGTCTGGTAGCAGTGTTGCCAACTACAGAAAATTTTAATTCCAGATTTTAGAGGGAAATTTTGGGAAAATTATCTGTTTTGTCTCTATTATTTTCCTCTTGTTGGCTACATTAGAACAAACGTACCAGTGTCTAAAAGCCTCGTCCTTAGCCTACACAGCGCACCATAAAAAGTTTCACTAGAATAATTAGTGGAAGTACAGTTGAGGTTTATAATAAACCATGTTCTGTAAATGGTAAAAAAAATGGTGGATTTCTGAGGTAGAATGAGATAATTTTTTATTTTATGCTTACTTTGTTAGATATTGCCATGATACTTGTAGGATATATTCTTGGGGTACTAAGGTTTATTTTCAGATGTTTTCGTCTGTCTGATGGCAGTGTTTCCAGCCAAAACAATTAATTCCCGATTTTAGGTGAAAAATTCGGAAAATTTCCCTTTTACCCTCTATTATTACCCTCTTGCTGGCTACATTGAAACAAACATACCACTACCTGAAAGCCTCCTCTTTGCCCTACAGAACACACCATAAAATGTTACAATAGGATAATTAGAGAAGCTGTAGCCCCGGCATATCTGTTGATTTTTGCTTCTGAGGCGTAAAAAGTGTCAAAATTTCATGTGTATGATGACAGAGAATTTTTTCTTTCCCTCTTTGAATGGAAGCCAGCGACTTCAGGATTTCACTGTACCTTGTCAACATACCAAAGAATTTTTTTAGGTTACTTGAACCCATATGGCAGCAGTGGTACTAGATACAAAAATATTTGAAATTCGGTTAGGGAATTTTTTTAAATTTTCATACCTATATTTCCCTCAATAATTTCCCACCCGTTGGCAACACTGCAATACAATTTACACCAAAAAATAGCCACATCCATTTTGTAAAAAAACAAGGCCTTAAGCATATCAATCGAATAAATGTGTTTTCAGCAATAAGTCACTAACTAAAATTTTTGAAAACGCCAAAAATGACCTAGATCCGAAAGGAATAATCACACAATTTTGCTCGTATAGGTACAAAGAAACAAACGATTTATAAGTTACGAGGGCTTCGACTCAAGTTCTGTTGATTATTTCAATAATCTGCAACATAAATCAATAAATAACAGTTGCCAGAAATAAAACAGACATTTAAAAAAACGAAAAAGAACGATGTTTTTTATTTTTAAAAAACTTCACAGAAAAAACTTTCTTTTACAACACTACTTATAAGCGTGAAAGAAAACATTGCAGCATGCGTTTTCCCGAGTACGAGAGACCGTGCTGCTGACGATCCTTAACACTTCCGACATCGCGCCAAAAGATTCCGTGTTCACTGCTATCAAGGCTTATCCTTGGTTTACTTTGGGCCAATCATAAAGTCAGAACCTATCTCAAAATTCGGTTGAGGCATGTCTGAGAATTTCACCGTGTAATGAATACTCTGTGCACCCATTGAACATTAATGAAATATGCATTTTGAACTTCGCATGCGTGACTTCCTTTACAGTGATAAGGACTACCAATCCACAGTCTCTCGAATTAGAAATAGGGCCTCTTGAAATTTGGGTTTTTAGCGATTTTGGACAGCCCTAGCTCTGAAGCTATGCACTTTTCCCCATAGGTCCATATGAGCTTTTTCTCTTATATATATTGCAATTCCAGGTATTTGAAAAGTTTCAATGTTTGTATTGGATTGCTGCCAATGATGCGTGTGTGTGTGTGTGTAAGGCTACTTTTAGACGGAAGCATTTATCGTAGCATTTCTCATAGCAAAAAATCGTATCATCGATATCCTACCGTGTAAAGTATCAAATGCTATGGCATTTCCCATGCCATGGCATATCCTATGGCATTTCTTGTCGATAGAACCTGCTCTATTTCGTAGCATTTTCCCCAGCATTTTGGTCCGACTACAGCGCCGTGGTGTGTTAAAAAGAAGCGAAAGATTTTGTGCCAAATATCCATGCTCTTTGTTTTGTGTGGGAAATTGAATTGTAGTAAAGAAAAATGAGTTGGAGTAGGGATGCTCTTTGTCCACATACTACTTTGTGATTTTCGTTTTTTAATATGATCGGCGAGAACTGTTGTTACAATTACTAAAGCTTTAGCTACCTCCAGCTTACTTTCGGAGCCATAATTGCGCTCTTCTCCAGTGACTTGTTTGCTACGTCACGACAGATGCTAATCAAAATGCTACCGTTTAAAAGCGCCATATACTTTTGATGCCATAGAATATTTGGCAGCACATCTGCTACGAGAAATGCTACGTTAAATGCTTCCGTCTAAAACTAGCCTAAAGGAGATTATTCAGTGTATCATAATATCCCGTCAGAGTAAGAATAACCTTGATTCATTTTGTTATATATCCTGTGAACTGACATTGAAGAGTCAAAAAGGTGGCCTTCCCCTGTTGTCAAAAAAAAAAAAAAAAAAAAAAAAAAAAGCATGTGAACTGTATCTTGGATGCCAAAAAAAGGGATCATTGACTTAAATCTATCGAAAACAAAATCGGAAATTTTGGGCTCTCTAATAAGCGATGGGTAGGCCTTCTACATATATGTTATAATTTTTTCCCAGGAACTTAACAAATTGGATATAAGGAGAGCGAAGTGGGCTAAAATTTGCTGTACTAATGGTTTGGAGGGAACCGAAAGACCACGTAAGTGACTGTTACTTTTGTTTCACATATGTAAAGGGCTTCTCTTCAAAATCAAAACTTCACATGCTACCTTCTAGTTTAGAATCAGCAAGTCACCTATGCTGAAAGCTCCCGTTAATTGTACATTTGATGTAAAGAAGGAAAAGGGCATGGACTTCAAGTCTCCATTTCTCTTAAGTACACTACATCTCATCACACAAGAAGGGTTAAACGATCTGGTACGGGACTTAAAATCTATCGAAAACAAAAGCGGAAATCTTGGGCTCTCGACTTCAGGTGTGGACTATTGGAGAAAATATCAAAATCATTACTTTTGAACCCGACAGAGTAATTTCTCACCTTACTTTGATTGAGGAATTGTATTTTGTAACAATGTTAATGATTTATTTCAGGACTTTGGCTATAAACACAATCCAACAGAGTGGCGATTCTTCGTAAGTCTAAAGGCAGTGCTGCTCGATATTGCTAATGCTTATCCATCCGTCCCAGTGGCGTATGCTGTTCACACAAACATATGAGGTAACGCGTGACATATTGCAGTACATACAATGTAATGCATTGTAGCGTAGCAAACACCTACGTGTTAAATTTTTGGATTTTTTTTTTTTTTTTTTTGCCTCGCTCCACTAATTTTCTTACTTCACATTTAGCTTCCCTAATTGCGTTGGATAACATTAGACTTTATTTGTAGAAAAGGAAAATATTAAAGAGTTTATTGGATACAGATATCGCTATCTCAACCCACATTCAGATCCTTCGTGTTGCTTTATTTTATTTATTTATTTTTATTTTTTTATTCAGCTTAAACATCTGTTTTATTCTTTCGTCTGGTCATCCTTCTAAACACATATATGTAGAGGCTACAAAAGTCAGCTGACTTCCTCCAGCGGGACTTTTTAGTCTCTTTTCTCTATTTATGTCTGCCGTAGATAACATTTTTTTTTAAGAAAAGGAAATAATATTCATCTTTGGTTATCGTGGTTCTAATAAACGGAAAAGACAGGAATATTTTTAAAGTTAGATTTTAGGTTTATCCCAAGGTGATAGGTTATATTAGGCCTACTCATTACTAATATATCCAAGTAATACTCAACTTCGCTGCAACTGTGTCACAAGTGTTCGTTTGTTATTCATCTTGTTTGTGACAACTTTTAACGAAATCTGTCACGGATTATAAGTTTATTGCTCTCGTATTCCATGCTCATAGTTTGATCCTTTAACACTTTTATGGTTATATATTGTACTTGGTTACTAGTGAGTCAATTATAAATGTCATACTAAATTTCTATTTTATGTATCCAAATGTGACCAATGTACACATGAAGTCAGCTAACTAACCTTATACCCTACTAAAATTGTCATAGCGTGATCTGAAATATATATATATATATATATATATATATATATATATATATATATATATATATATATATATATATATATATATATATATATATATATATATATATATATATATATTTGGTCTAGGAATTAATTCGTGCGGGTGGACAAGAGATGGCGCAACGAACGGAGCGTCCCACAGTTCCGTGTATCCACACATGTGTTGCAAACCCCTGTCATCGCGTATCGTTCGTAGTATAGGGCAGTGGATTAAAGCGTCAACAACACCAGTTTGTAGTTAAGTGAACATGGCGCAATTTGTGCCTGATAAAGTGTTTTTGCGGGGTGTCCTGCTGCATTACTTTAACATGCAGAAAAGTGCGACTGAAAGTCATCGTATTTTGGTGGAAGTGTATGGTGACCATGCTCTAGCTGAGCGAACGTGTCAGAAGTGGTTTGCACGGTTTAGAAGTGGTGATTTCGGCTTGGCAGACCAAGATCGAGCTGGACAGCCAAAAAAATTTCAAGACGAAGAATTGACAGCATTGCTCGAGCAGGATTCGTGTCAAACGCAGGAACAACTTGCAGCAGCATTAGGCGTTGATCAAACAACAGTCTCCAAATGCTTGAAAGCCATGGGAATGATTCAAAAGATGTCACATTGGGTTCCACATGAATTGAAAGACAGAGACGTTGAAAGACGAAAAACCATTTGCGAATTGCTGTTCAACGACAGAGCAGAAAGGGGTTTCTGCATCGAATTATTACGGGTGATGAGAAGTGGATCCATTACGAGAACCCTAAACGAAAAAAGGCCTGGGTGAAACCAGGTGAACCAGGTCCATCACAACCAAAACGAGATATTCACTGTGCAAAGGTTATGCTGTGCATATGGTGGGATATGAAATGTGTGGTGTACTATGAGCTGCTGCAACCGGGTGAAACTATGAATGGAGAACGTTATCGACGACAATTAATGCGTTTGAAGCAAGCTCTGGCCAGAACACGACCAGAATGGGAGAACAGACATGATAAACTTATTGTTCAACATGATAACGCTCGCCCACATGTCGCAAAACCGGTCAAAACCTATTTAGAAAATGTCGGATGGGAAGTTTTACCCCACCCGCCGTATTCACCAGACGTTGCTCCTTCGGACTACTACTTGTTCGATTGCATGAACAACGATTTGATTGGACAGCGGTTTACTTCTTCAGAAGATATCGAAACATGGGTCTCTGACTGGATCGCTTCCAAGGATGAGGACTTCTTTCGCCACGGAATCCGTACATTGCCTGACAGATGGGCGACAGTGGTGGCTAGCGATGGACAATATTTTTCTTAAGGTATTTATGTATTTTGTGTTTGTACTACAGCTTCAATGTGTGCGTACCAACCGCACGAATTAATTCCTAGACCAAATATATATATATATATATATATCAAATGTACAAGAAGCCTTTGGGCCAGCCCACTGGAACGTTCGCGCATGCTCACGGTCCCAGTTTTTGTCTTTCAGATTACAAAGCTCCAATTAGGTAAACCCCGTTATACACACGACACTGACTTAGTGATTTGTGCAATTGATAAGGTTTTATTAAAACCTTATGTTACTTCTCTCTCATGTGGGCGGGAATTTTCGTCGAACTTTCACGGCGCGAACATACTGTCTGTCGCGACGCCGACTTATTTTCGGTCGTCCCGGAAACTTTGTCGAACTTCATCGACGGAGACGTTTTGTCTCTTGTCCAGAAGAGACCGTTCATCTTCCGTTACGCCTTTCCACTGACGAGTGCAAACTCTTGTTTCAGTATGGACTTGTCATTTTCTTAACATCAATAGGCGTATAGACTTATGGGCAGACAACTCAGTGTCACGGCCGCCTGCGTCGAGAATTATATCGCTTGGCCATTTACGAACAGTGTGTGTGCATAGGCGCCGACTTTGGGGGACAGAACACTTTTGGTCCCCCAATATTTAAAGGTGGGGTCCTTTCTCCCCAATATAATCCAGTCGAGGAAGAATTAACAAAGATGCGCAAGAATTTATGTCATAAACTTCATCGTGCCTTTAATTCAATATTAGGAACAGCCTTCTTATTTGATAGAAAACGCCGTTTTGAAAACGGTGTTTAATAGAGCACGAAAGCTTCAACTAACACTCTAGCAGCACTGATATGGCAAGTGAAGATCAATGCAGCGTGAATTTTGCAGCGATTTAGCGGACCGAGATCTGGGAGGGGGGGGGGGACTTTCTAACTAGGGCTGAATATGATGACATATTTATTCATTGCTTGGACCCTCCAATATTTTCTTGAGCTCGGCGCATATGTGTGTGTGAGCAGCAATCATGTCTAAGAATTGACAAGTACATTGCATTTTTCGAGTTGTTACGGAAGACAAGACTTGGTGAAAGGGTTATTAAATAGTTTTTAAATTACAAGGAATCAGTTTCAACTGAGATATAATTTATTATAACAAATAATTCAACGGACAACATATAAATATAATAACTAACAAACCGATTCCTTAGTGAAATTGCTCCGCAATCACAGTTTAATGTCGGAAGGCGAAAATTAGCTATTTTCTCACAATTAATTCAATTTCAAATAATTTAGATTAAATTTGGAGGTTTCGTTTAGTTTCAAAATCTCACTTAGAAATAGATTACCAAATCTAACACTAATAATTACATGCACTTTTGATCTAATAGGAGTCGGGGCCATTCCCAAATGGGTGACCAATACTCACCTTAAAGTTAACCAAAAATAAGAAAGAATAAAAAAAGAATTTTAAATTTAGAATGTGTGAATATTAATCACTCACTCACAATGCTCCCGATTCCTTATACAAACCACTATACACTTTTCTCTTTTAACTTCTCATCTTCACGACACAATTTCGAAACAATTTCACTATCAAAACTATTACATATTGACTAGGTAAATTACCTTGTATAACTGTAAGGTTCGATAGGTCAATTTATCAAACGTAAGTTCGTAGGTGGCAGCACTATAAACTATAACAGCAATGTTCATCGATGTTTCCAACTCTTAATCGGAATCACAATCACTTTTGACCTTTTTTTTCATTATGCTTCATGTGCTATTCATATTCATAAGCGTTCTCAACATTATTGCCGTACTACTTGTTTATTCGACAGCCCAACGTAAATCGATTCGCTGCTATTTCTGTTCTTTTTGTTCTCCATGAACTTCGTTGCTGTTGGATCCAATACGATCCTCACAGACTCTAATTATCGTATACGGTAGAGACCTGCACGGGCCGGGCTTGGGCGGGCCGACTGTGTTATTTCTTTGGGGTGGGCCGACACTGTTATTTCTTTGGGCCGGGCCAGGCTTGGGCTGGCCGACACTGATTTCTCTTCAGGTCGGGCTGGGCTGGAGCCGATCAATTGCAATTCTTTAATAATTATTGACTTTCGTTAAACGATAATTGGAATAAAGCCAAACGTTGAAGAAGTTTGTCCGTGAAAAATGTTACAAAGAATGCAATAGCTATTTACAGTTTGTGTTGCTCAGCGGCTCCACTTTGACTATAGAGGATTGCAGGCATTGCGCGGTAAATTGAGCTCTGACCTTGACCTTCACTGAACTCAAAATATAACAAGAAGGGGTGGGAAAGTTTTGGCTGACGCTAAACAATATTGCCATCTTCATTTTATGCTAAAAATCAATTAAGTTAGATTTTTGTTACAGGGAATGGAGTTTTTGTTCTCTCGATGACAGGCAAAGTTCTAGGAGGCAATGGTACCATTCGGGAGGCAAGCGTCAGGTTGTGAACTAGAGTTTAGAAAATGTTTCTGAGGTTAGGTAAAATTTAGTACTAAATTTCGAGAAAGATTGGGGCTCGAGCTATTTTTTAAAAAAAATTATCGGGCCGGGGTCGGGCCAAAACTTTTAAAATTTATCGGGACCGGGCCGGGCTTGGGCCAAAAATGTTAAAAAAAACTTATCGGGCCGGGCCGAGCTCGGACCGGGCCTAGGTACGTTCGGGCTGGATTGGGCTCGGGCCGAAAATTCGGCCCGTGCAGGTCTCTAGTATACGGCACCTAAACGCTTCTTGATAATTACTCTCTCAGTCAGTTTACGTTATGACTGTTCTCTGCATAACTTTTTGGACCTCATGTATGATGCTTCATGTTGTATAGAAGTCTATGGACTTAGCAGAAACAATCAATAAAACTCTTTCAATCTCGAACTTCATGTATTACTTACATCATTTAAAGTTCTCGTAATAATACCTCATACGAATCTCTCACCGTAATCTCGAGATCTCTAATGGAAGCCTCTTAACATCGGCGTATAGACACTGTAGTCAACCGGGGAAGCAGAAAAACCTTTGGAGTGAAGTCCCGTCGGATGCTGTGTTTGTACCATTCATTTCTCCTCCTTTCCACGACACTCAGTCTAGGAGAAGACTGGCTCGTGCGATGTCCTATTACTAAGAAGAATGTCCGATCCCGTACGAAGTCTTGTGCAGATGTAATCCCGTACGAAGACCTGGTAACTGTCTTCCTATCCTGCTCTTGTATTTCAGCCGCTCGAAGCGCAAATGATTAACTATAATCGCTGTGTGTGACGTAAGTGAATTAAGTGTTCCTTTACTACCTGATGTGTACGAAATGGCTGTAGTGACGTCGATGGTAACCCAGGAATTTTCCATCTCAACTTCCAGAGAGCCTGCGGTAAGATCAGTGTTCTCAGATGGGATACATTAGTTTTTTTTTTTTATTTTAATGTACCTATTGCTTGCATTCATCATCCATCAAGTTGCTTAACTATAAAGGGGATCACCTCCCAAGTAGTTTCAAATTACTTTGAAATTCTTCTATTATTTTGTTATAACGTATAGGCATATTTGTAGAGCTATTTTAAAACGCTCCTCTACATGAGTCAATTGCTATTTATATTTGAGTTTGAAAGATCTCACTTATTAATGAGCGGAATGATAATTTTATTTACTATAGTATTTCGAGGCTTTCGATACGAACACCAACTGGCTGACAACAGCGGGATTCCGACCCGCTGACGCCACGACAAAGCTGATAGCAAACTGTGAGATCTAAGCTGGTCCAATAATGACATGCTGTTTATTGTAAATTCTTCTCCTATTTGCGTACTAACTCCGCTTGTAAGTATCTCTGAGGAAACCGCCATATTCTCGTATGTTAGTATTACTTTGGGACCTAAACTCTGTTCTCTTGACAAGTTGTCATTTGAGATTATTATGACATGAGATGGATATGGGTTTTGCACCTTAGTTATTTGATATTGTGCTTGAGATAATAAATCATCTACCACCCAGAGCTTATTAGCTTGCCTTTGATACGGACTGATTTAAAGTCCTTATATAAACATTCTTTTTCAAGACTACATATTCTTTGGTTGTATTATTATCGTTGTGTGTGGACTTATTACAAAGTCCTGGTGGCAAACAGTCTTTTCAAGACTAACTGTTCTTATTGTGTTGTACCCGATAGACCCCTGTGTGATTTATGATACTTAAATGTAGTAGATTGTTGATATCTATTGTTGATATGTGGAATATATGCTATCTGGCGGTATATAAATACATCATTGTTGTTTTGCTATTTTCTCGGGGTTCTCCCGTTTCCTCCCACTTTCTTCATTCCACCATTTCACTCATCTCTCATCATCATCGCCTCCTTTAGCCTAACCTGCATATCCGTGGGACGTAACACTCAAAGATTTCATTTCATTTCATTTAAACACCTCGTTAGTACGCCCATCAATTAGGTCTTTATTAAAGTTAAGCGCTCGCATTATTTGAATTGTTAAGTTTTGATACTAGAAAAGGTTACTTGGGAGAGTGAACAAATTATTTATCATTTTCGAATGCAAGTGATAGAAGCAGTGTTCTTAAAAATTTCGAAACACTGAGTTTCCTACCTTCGGCCACGAGGATCTTGTTTCCCCTCAAGACCACTCATGTCACCGCTACAACATTTAAGTGGCAAATCTTTTTACAGCTTAAAGTGGGCATGCAACAAGGATACCAAATTTTTGCTTTCTGTGTGAATGGGACAGTGGGACAGTTAGCCATTATGTTTGGAAAACGTGACCATCACGACGGGAATATGTTCCAGGAATCAGGAACATATCATGTCAACAAGTCGTGAACTCTGAAGATCTTTTCTTTCCCAACTCCACATCAAACTAAGTTTGACGTAAATCTTAGTCAAAGCATTAAATGACGATGGGTCAGTTTTCAAGCATCTGAGGACAAAATTTCCGATTCTAAATGACGCAAAGATAAACGAAGGCACATTCATTGGCTCACAAATAAGACCTGCCATGCACAATAGGGAGTTTGAACGTACACTGTTGGACATAGGAAAGGCAGCATGACAATCAATCAAGTTAGTGTTTCCTAGTTTCCTAATTACGAAACTATTGTTTCTGATATGGTGCACTGCTCCAAAGCCATCGGATGCCAAAAGTTCCTGAAATTACATTCTTTGGATTCACATTCGGATTTTTTTCCACAAAATTTAGGAGTTGATAGTGGAGAACATAATAAGAAATGGTTCCACCAGGATATGACATTTGAAAGGCGATTCAGTGGACGTGGTGCTGAATATTGCTTGTCTATCATCAGAGAGACTCCTAAAATCCCTGTCATATGGCTATCAAAATGGCATGTGACTTCAATAAAATAATACGTCTTAAGGGGGCAGATTACTAAATATTTTTCAAAAGCTAACAATTTTTCTTTTGCCCGTTTTTCGTAAGTGTAAAGAGATAATGAAATGTAACTTGCAACAATAATAGATAATGTTATTCTACATCCGAAAATACAAATCAGAAGAATTTTTTAGTGTTGCTATTCATGGAAAGTACAGCGTGACAAAAATTTGAATTACCCAAAAATCTAGGTTAAGGCAGCGATTAGAGAAATGTACTCAACGGTAATTGATGACTTATCATGCTGTCTTTGTTCCTTGTTAACCACTTTTTAAATAAAATTTGTACTTATTTTGTAATAACTTACTTATGTTGTAATAACTTATATAAGTTATTTACGAAAAACGGACAAAAGAAAAATTGTTAGCTTTTGAAAAATATTTAGTAGTCTGCCCCCTTAAGAGAAAACAGACTTAAGATATTGATTTAAAATCTCTTAATTATGTAAAATCACCTGTTATCAACTAAAAAAAAAAAAAAAAAAGAATATGCCCTAAAATTTGTTGTAGTGTTATCGCAACTAAAATACATTTGCATTACGTTGTATTGATTTAAACCCATACGGTAGAAGATCCAATGTCCATGCATTATATTCAATATGTTAGGCAGAGGGCCTCATTTTGTGCCGGGGCCAGGGTGTGTCCCGACAAAATTTGCGTTCTGGTTTCCAACAATAGGCATTGTTGTTATAATTGTTTTTGTAATTATTTGGGTAGCAATCCGCAAATTTTCCAAATACCGTTAGGGAATGAAACTGGGGGAAACACGTTCCATAACTATATACGTTGTCGCAACACAAAATTTGCTATTTAGTTTGTGATAATCTACATAATCGTTATAATTACTTTTTGTTTCTTTTTCTTTGTTTACGTCACGTCGATATATGTAGAATTTTGCGAAGATAGATGATATAGAGAGTGATCCCCATAGTTTTATTTTACGCAACCAGAAAAATTTTGTTTATAATGGTTTAAGCTTGGCGATCTTGATGTGAAGAAGGAAATTTAACAGTTTGGCAATAGTGGTTTCCGTACCAGCTGTTCACGCAAGAAAGACGTAATCATACTACACGTTAGAATTAATCGTCGGCCAAGATGTTGGATTTATTTACAATATTTAGTAAAGGAGGCATTGTGTTGTGGTGTTTTCAGAGTACGAGTGAAATATTTACACCATCTGTAAATGCTTTAATTAGGAGTGTTATCCTACAGGTAACCAGATATAATATTTATGTGTTACATATTGTTCTTCGTATTTCCTCATAGTGTTTCGTTTGACGTTAATCACAAAATAAAAATTATTGCATTGGTTTATTACTGAATATTGATTCATGTAGCAAAACACACGGTGCATATTATATCTCTGCAGTCATGGCCAGCACGCTAAGATCTGTATGAAATTTAATTGTGCAATGCCCATTTTTATAATAAAGTGTTTTAAAGTTAGGATTAGTAGATGTTTGGTGCGTTCTTAGTGTACTAGAATTTTGCATAATTTCAGCCTGAATATAACGAAATTCTATTGTGAATAAGATAATAGGATTAAGGTTTTGGTCTTTCCCGCCCGTGGTCGGAGAAATATAAAACTAATTTAAACATTATTTACCTAGTAACTTATTTTACTGTTAATATACGTTATTCACGATTACTCCTCTTTCATTTCACTACTTCAGTTGTAATTGTATTTCGCAAATTATTGTTAATTTCCAGCTCGACTAAGTATGTATTACTGCGCAAAAAATAGTACCTCTCAAGTGTTCAGTGTTGTAAACTTCCTCATGTTGGGAAATAACGAAAACAATGTTTTAGTGACATAATAGACTTGTTTCCTTACCTTATGACTGTAAAGGAGGAGTTACATTGATGGTTACGGAGTGATTTCAGGAGAGCTAAGTATAAAAAACAACGTGTGGACATTGACATAAAAAGAACCAACTTAATAGCACAAATCAACTTGTCTAGGTGGCTCCTAAAAAGCACGAATATTCCCTTACCTTGTCAGGGCAGGAGCACAGCAGTGTGCGACTGTACAGAGCAGGCGCGTCTGCGACGGGGAATATACGTGTAGACGAAGATAGTGGAAAAATGTTTATATGGCATGAAAAAACATTGCGTGTGGCACAGATTTGTGACAGTTCCATCACTTTGTAGACTACCTTCACATAGCACTGCACTTTATCATGCCTTCCTTTTTATGGAGTTCTAGGTTGGCAAGGAGCACGGTGTGCATTTCACATTTCTAACTTGTTATAGGCCTCCGTATGAGATATAAGATGCCAATATATTTTGATTACTTATACAGTTCTATTGTGAAATTAATTCCTATATTTCTTCCGTAAATTTACCCCTCCCCCTTTTGGCGGGAGCTTATATAGTTCGCATTCCACGTTAATCAGTAGGTTCCGTATCATATAGCCTCGCTGCTTAAAAGGGACGTTAAACTCAAAATCAACTCATTATTCCCCCTTCCCTCTAAAATAGGATAGCACTGGCCCCTACAGTAGGGGTAGGTTCTAGAACACAGGTCCCCTATATAGATTAGAAGCTAGGTTACTTTCTTTCTGTACCAAAGTTTTATATTTAATTCACATAGTATTGCCTAGCGGGTGAAGGCGGGTTAGAGCCCCACAGGGCACGTTGCTTTCAGTCTTTACTACAGCTAAATGAGAAGGGGGACCTGTGTTGTACAGGAGCAGTGCTTTGTGGAACACTAGTGTTGCTATAATCAGTCGTCACTTGCTCTCGCCAATTGCATCATACGCTTCCTAGCTTTATTATTCAGATATTGGGTTTGAAACACTGAAACATTATGCTCTATTGTCAGTTTACGTAATATCATCTCACTACGCACCTTCATATAGTCCAAGATTATATTTCTCCGTAATTAGTGACCATACAGTGATGCCCTTTATTACGCTTATCGTTTGTCTGATGCTTAAATGTCGTGTAATTCCCTCAATTTCCCCATACATTTTGTAATTTTGGGACAGTCTCCTTGAACACTGGTCCTTATCCCCATTGAGTTGTTAAAAAGGAAGTAATTGACCTTATTACTAACCCACCTTCACTCGTTTGGCATTACTATGTGCACTGAATAGTGGGCTTTAATTTATTTATATATATAAACTACCTGCTACTAACCCACTTTCACTCATGTGCGGATCAGTATTGGGGGGAGGGGGGGCACGTGAGGAACTTACCCCGATTGTAGAAAGTAACTGTACTGATTGGAAATAGGAGTGCACAGATTTGCAAAGGACGAAAGGGGATAAGACCCACTTGTGATCTATTGTTCATTCAATAGATGTACTTTTCAGTATTGCAATTGGTGCAAATTAAGAATAGTCTATCAAATTTAAAAAGAAAAAGAGAGAATTTTTTTCTTGCTTTAAACAATTTCTTAAGGCGTTCTAGACTGTTATTATCTTGACGCATTTGCAAGTAGTTGTGTACAGATTAATAATATCTGTTCAAAGTGATGTATGCTGGAGATGATGTCCTATTGGCTTTTGTACCTCAAAGTAGACTCAAAATGTTAAGGCTTAAAAAGGTTAAAATTTTCTAATTTCTTACTAGGAAATTCACTATTTTTAGCGTAGAATTTTTAAAATGAGGAATTGCATTTCTAGGTGAAGATCCTCTTCAGCAGGATTTCAGCGTTTTGCACATAAAAATAGCATTCAGACAGATGCCATAGAAACAACAGTGCAAAAAACAACTGAGTTAGGGTAGGGTGAAGCTGGTGGGTTTGCGCGGGGTGGATCTGTCGAGGCCAGATACGTCAACAACAGTGGGTATATAGGATATAGAAGTTTGCGTAAACAAGGATGTTACTAGTAAGAATCATTTCTTTACTTTCAGGTCTTCCCCAGATTTACTATGCTTTCAGCTTGGTTTCAATAATCGGTGCTTCTATATAAAACTGAGTAAATTCTCGTCGTTACCAACAAATATTATGAAAGTGAAAATAGAAATATCACATCAACTGCCTTCTTTCAATACTGTGAACTAATTTCCTCATTACACGTTAATGTCTGATATGAGCTAGAGTTCATTGAAAACAGTATCAGCAAGATGATGTTTTGAACATTTGCAAATACGACATTAAACTTGTTTACGTTGCACGAATTACACGAAAAATCTCCGATTCACTATTTCTTCTTTGTAAATTTCATGTATTTTATTTCTGGAACTACTCTCCAACACTTAACCTCTATTATCTATTGCATACAATTATATCATTACGAAATTCACCCGTAGTGCTTTAGAAATTATTTCTTAGAATAGGAGTTTGATTCATGAGTGCAGATTCACTTTACGAGGACTTTCTCTTACGGGTATAAATACGTGTCTGGACTTTTGATTTTGAAACGACTGTGCGATAAACACAAATCAACTTATGCTAGGTGGTACTAATATCGAGAAAGATACCTAACCGAGTCAGGGCAAGGATGCAACAGAAGAGTGAGTACGAAGCCAGCAGGGTATGCCCATAAACGGAGGGTATGCCCATAAACAAAGCTAGTGGGAAGAAACAATCCAGCTGTGCTTGATGGTCACTAAAAGCAGAAGTGCTATCTATCCGAGTCAAGCATGACCCGAACGCCGGGGTGCGTCCCTTGGGAGAAGGCGTGTCAGCGACAGAGAAAATGCGCATAAACGAAAATGGTAGAATAACACCAATAAATACCATAATACCAATTCAAGGTTCCGTACCTCAATTAGGGGCAGTGACAATTTTAAGAATTGAAATCGGCAAAATTTTGAGAATTTCGAATGATAAAAACACAGAAACTAATGACCATAAAATGTCACATTTGATATTCTCAATTTCGAAGTTATGATTTAAAAAAGGGTCAATCTGAGACGGTATTCATTCGATACGAGTAACTCTACAGTCATATTAATGTTTCTGTGTTTATGGATCCTTGTTAATTAGTTGTTGAATTCATATATTTTTGGTGCTGAGTACACACGATTTCTCTCATAATATACAAAAATGAATAAATTGAGTGGCTAACTCTTAAACTAAATTAAGTGTTTATTTCCAGGAAAGAACTGGGAACAACAGCTTCGAGCATAATACTTTGATGTTAAAGTATAAACTGGATAATGAATTTGAGCTTGTTTTTGTTGTTGCATATCAAAAGATACTACAGTTATCCTACGTGGATAAGTTCCTCAATGATATTCATTTGGAATTTAGAGACAAATACAAGGATGATCTTCGACAAGGGAGGCATTTTCAGGTAATTTTCTATTTTGATGTGTCATTATTAAATAATAAGTAGCACACTTTTGCTTTAAGTGTTATTTGATATATATATATATATATATATATATATTCATTTCTTTTCTTTATTCTTCTTTCTTCATCGACTATTTCGTCATTAACGAAGATGATGATCTAATTGGATAAATTATCGCAAACTATTATCCTAAAGTTTTGATTTTCGATGTAATTTGTGCCAATGCTACCGTGGATAACTGGAATCATGGTTAAAGTAGATGGCAGTTGTCTTTTCGGTTCAAATTAAAATTGAATGAATAAATGAAATAGCTTTTTGTTTTGACGATTTTTCAGTTTTCGAAATATTAGTTTTTCTATATATTTATATCTATCTATCTGTCTATCTATATATATATATATATTTCTATATATATAAGTGGGTAAATTTTTATTCGCGATTTCTGCTCGTAACGTTGCTGTTAGTTTTCTCAAGCACGTCATGTTGAATGTAGTGCTTCACCGTGAAAATCACAAGGGTAGACGTCTCTCTTTCTCTTGTGTCGTGAGAAAATCTGATACTTCAATAAATCCAGATACAGGGTGTTAAATAAAAGATTATCCGAAAGTTAAATCTTATATTTCTCTTCTTGTTGCAGGTAAAAACAACGGACTTCACGGACAGTCGTACAAGGTATCAGAGTTTCAGCTCTGCATTGCAAAAGAATAATCCGGCATTCTCAAGGTCATCCAAAAGATTCACTGTGAAACAACAGATTTTGATCGTCCAGCAGAATTACAAATGCAATAACAGCACGGTATACGGTCAATACCGTGATTAGGCTGTTAATGCATTTGTAGTACTCTTGAACTATCGAAATCCATTGCTCCAAAGTGTCTTCCGTCAGCTTTTCGTTCTTCTCGAGAATGGCACATAGAGTTGAAATTCTGACATTTTGTATGGCTGTGCCTTAACCTACAGAGAAGAGAATTACAAGGCTTTGCGTTTGGACATTCCGTTTTATTTTAAACCCTGTACAATTACGTTAAAAATAGTAAATAAATAGTTACGCATATGTCGGGCTGAACTCTTGCAAACAAAGGCGAAGGCTTGTCCTCCCTTGGAAGCCTCTTTATTTCATGTACTCTGCATTGGAAAGAGAGAGAGAGAGAGAGAGATGTTTATTATTATTTAAAAAAAGGATTGTCGATTTTATAAGTTTTATTATGTGAATAAAATTAATATGGTGGTTACTGTATTGGTTTTAATATATCACACCTAAAAATCAAAACCTGATAGGATATGTTATTGTAAGTTCTAAATTCTAAGCTTTCAACTATGCTAGCTTTTAGTGCAATTATGTACTGAATGTGTTTAATTCATCCATAGATTATTAAATAATCATCTTGCTGCTCGAAAATTGCTACGAAATATTCTGTACGTGTTTTCAGACCTTTAAGAAATGATGACAGAAGCGGTTTTAAAACTTTACTAAACATATAATATATATACTTTCGTTATATGTTAAGATTTTTATGTAGATTGTCTCTTTTATACATTCAGTCGTATAGGTTTTAAGCACTAGATTTTCTTTTGAGATTACAATTTTCCATTCAGTACATTGGACTTTGTCAGAGCACTGAAAAATATGTACAGCATTGACATGAGTGGGTTTGACATGTGGTACAAATGTTATGCTAGTTTCTAAGCACGTAATGTGTGTTTTTTCTGCTTGGAATCAGATTCTAACTAGTAGTGGGCACAAAAACCGGGTTTTCGCCGAAACCGGTTATCTGGTTTCTCCAAAAACCGGTTCGTTTTTCTGCGAATCCGGTTTTGGTTTTCTTCAAAATCTGTACCGTTTTTTTAAAAACCGTTTGTTTTTTACCGAAACCGATTTCGGTATATTGATTTTACGGTTTGTAACATGCGTCGAGAACACATATGGAAGAAGCTCAAAAACATGTGTAAATTCTCATAAAAAGAAATGCAAATCAAAACCTATTTGCTTAAATACCAATATGTTGCAAAACAAAAATGCTTTTATTTTAAACGGATCCGGTTTTCGGAGAACAACGATACTCTGGAGAGATACCGAACCGGGTTTTGGAGAAAACCGAAACAAGTTTCAGTGAAAAACCGAACCGCTTTTGGAGAAAACCGAAGTGTCGTTTTTTTCGGATTTCAGTTTTTCTAGGAACTGGTTTCCGGTTTTTATAAAAAACAGTTTTGCCCATCCCTAGTTCTATCCCCCTTTCCCTAACGTAACGAAGTAGGGCCAGTAGAACAGTAGTAGACGGATAGTTATTTTTCCCTGTAGTTTGAAGAAGGCTATAGAAAATGGGTAATCAGAAGTTGGAGTAGAGAAGTAAGTTGACAAATTAATTTACTGTGACTGTTACATTAATTAAATTAATACATTATGTATTATTAGAAACACTAGCTTGTAAAATAAGATTAAATTACCGTACTTTTTAACTTAAGATTATTATTAGACAGAAGACATTAAGATTTTTCAATATTTTTTCCTGTTAGGAATTTCAGTTTTCCGACACTTTCCAATATGTGTTGCATGCTGCTGAGCAGTGGGGAAAACAGCAGGCACGCATTCCGAAACAAATGCGAACTTTTGAAGAATCCCTGAAATCGAAGAAAACAGTCGCCTCAATGATCGAGAAAAAAGGGGATGAAAAGGAAAATAAAAAATCAGGTTAGTATTTTAGGTTATTTTCTAATGTTACGGTTATTGTTATCGGTAATATTGGTTTCTTGCATTGAGTGAGAAGTTTTAGGGAAAGATGTCTTTGGGTTAATTAAAAAGATAAGATAAAAGTAGATATTAGGAAAGTGGTTGTGAAATTTAGTGAAAGATGTGCTATTAGACCAACAATCGAATTCTTGTCTCCGGCTTATCGTGCCGGAGGCTAACTACTAAGCAACCCAGCCCGCTTCCTGACCACTTGCATGCTTGTGCTTTTGAAATTGGTTCTCAGTTATTCTCACCAAATGGGTTATATAACAACTCCTGCTGTGCTTAGAGAACGTAATGTTCGCACAACGATTAAATTATATGCTTATAATAAATGGAGGAAACTACACACTTTTTTCTCAGATTAAAGGCTATAAAAGTGCCAGTTCAATGAATTATGTACGTGAGTTTTAAGTTTTTACATTAATTCATGGGCTCCCATTAACGGTAATTTTTTGTGCGTAGAAAAAAATACATTATTATATTTACTTGTAAATAAACACAACTCAAAAAAAAAAAAAATAATGATTTATGTATTTCGGTATCACACAATGTATGGGCTTTTGCTTTAATTACAAAATTCGGGTGTAAGGAATAAACCTATTTTAAATCTGCGCCAAAATTTAAAAGCTTATCTAGGCAAGAATTTCAGAAAGAGCAGAGTTTTAAAAATTACTTCTTGTTGTATGTCCTTTTATCCTTTATGTCCATTATTCGATGTTCTAATACGGACTTTTAAAAACCAAGCTTGCAACTCCGACACTAAATGTTAAAGCTACGCTTGAAGGAAATTTTCTCATTAACAAATGTTGTGCAGTCTGTTTTTGACGTGAAATAAGATATAAAACCAAATCACTAATTTCAAAAAATTAATAATATATTCTTAAAAATTTTCTTCCTTTCTTAGTTATTTTATTTTATTTTATTTATTTACTTATTTATTTATTTATTTATTTATTTTTGGTAGGAATCATTGAAGCGTATTCAAAGAAATTAATACTACGAGTGCTTAAGTGAGTTTAATATTTTGTTATCACGCGTGATGTGATATATAGAATTTAAATAATGAAAATATGGGACTTTGGCTGGTAGTGAAACCGGGTCTCCAGCATACCGTGTCCCGAAGTGGTAACTACTACACTCAGTCTTCCCAAGCCCAGATACATATTCATTCTTGAGGTCAGTATTCAGCCAATTAATTGTCTGACTACATAGCTTATCTGTCGTGCTGAAACATTCCAGTGACAGTAAGTTGATGAATCTATGGCGGTTTAATGATGTATATACATGAAGAGAAATCAAAGAAGAATCGGTACTTTTTTGGTATCAAATCCTCTATAGATATAAGAAAAGATGTATACCTTGCGTAGCGTATTTAATTTCATAATAATAATGAAATTTAACTGATAGTGAAATTGAATACTGACCTTAAAAGTGTGATCCGTGTAGGAAATAACTCGGTGATACCTGTAGTGATTAGTGCACCGGCATAGTAAGCTTAATAGACGACATAGATCTCCGTACATGTATCTATATTTGATTTGAAAAATAACAGGTGTTTCTTCTGTTTGTTTACATATATATGTAGTGTCTAGAAAACTGATAAGTAAATACTAAATATTACATACCTGTAGAGAGAGAGAGAGAGAGAGAGAGAGAAAGAAGAGTTTATTCAATGAATTTTGCAGATGAGCTTCTCACGTGAAGATAAAAATGTCTGTCATTACTCTGTGACGCTTCGTTTTATTACTACAGACTGGAAAACTGTAAACAAGGAAATACACTTCACAGTATATCCGAACTTAGGTGTTATGTCTAATGAAGATCATTCAAATAATACATACGTGAAGAAATGGAAAAGATATCTTTCAGAAGCTAGAAACGCAGAAAATCTGAAATAACGTGTTTTCTTAAGTTTTACTATTCTTTCTCATAATACTTTACTGACATGAATGAATTCTACCGACACAGTATTCATTTTTAAGCTTAACCCTGTTGAATATATATTCTTCTCTTTGAAGGTACAGATTTTTAGGAGTCTGGCCGTCAATATGATTTTCTCATCTTTTACCACCTGAAGAAAATGTTTTTGGACCTGTGCTTGTTGTGCTATATTAATTTAGCTCATTTGTTGACACTATGATGAAAGTAGGCATGCCCTTCATAAGTTTCTCTGAATTATCTTCACACTTTGGAGAAATGACTAGTCACATAGCTTTCTATTTAAAAAAGTGTCCAATCTTCTTTCTTTTCTGCGAAAACGGAGTATGGGAGGTGTTATCTGGGAGTCGTGTACTTCTATGCGAATGTGTGCTGTTAACGCACGTCAGAATGTCGTTTTAGCACAAAATGAACGAACTGAGCTGTAGCATTGACAAAATAGAATATGTGAGAGTTTGTAAGTATATAATAACCTTTCTTCAGACGTGTTCAAAAATCTTAAAAGAATTCAGCCATAACGTTGTCTGAAGAAAAAAAAAAGTCAGTATCATATACAGAAAGGCAAGTCTTTCAAACACTTGTTCATTTGAATGTGGAACCTTGGGTCGGAATTGGTTTAACATCTTGTATGTACGCACCATACAGCTCAGTACGCGGAAAGCAAAATAATAAAACTGTATACTCCACAGGAGAAAAAATATTAACCATTTTAAATATTTGACGTAAGGAGCTTTATATATTGTGTAATTTATATTCTGAAATCCCAATATTTATTGTGTTCCATGTAACTCTCTTTGTTCGTTCGTTTAGTACCTATTGTTCCTGATGATGCTTATAGTGATCTCCTAGCGAAAATTCGAACAAAGACCCTTACGGAAGTTTATAACAGGTACGTCTAAATTTCATTTATACCTGTTTTCACAGCACCAGATAAGTAATTGTATATTTACTGGCCAAAGGTGGGATACTTTTTGAATAGACTACAATTTTAATGAAACGCCGAACTTAAATAGAAGAACTGGGAATTCATATATGTACAGAGTGACTCAGAAGTATTGTGCGAAACTGCAACAGCAAACAGGGACTCTCTGATTTCAGACGGGCTTGAAGAGTCTGGACTGGTTATCTATCATTGGAAAAGAGTAAGCGCTGGAATGTTTTAAAAGTAGAAATTCAGTGATGTAGAGTGGGGAAATGTTCAAAAGTCTGTCATCTTGGTGTTACTTTGAATGTTTGACATGGAAACATGTTTTAAGATCGAAATTTCTAGAAAAAAAAAAAAAAAAAAAAACACTGATAACATCAGTTATACAGATAACAAGTTATCCTGTATGAAATCTGGCAACATTCTGATTATTGAAACATGTATAATTTATGGTAATTCACATACGAAAACAGAATATCCTCATCAGTTACAAAATGTTGTCTATTACAACATAATTTCGTGCACGTATCATGTAATTTGCATAGACACGACCCAGCATACCAGGCACGTTAAGTGTGCACACTTCACTGTTGTGTGCATCCAGATTTTTACAGAAGGCACAAGTGATTAGAGATTATGAACTTTCTGGCACTAATTCCGAAGGGCTTGTGCCTATTATTTAAATTGAGGGATGTAGGGATGTATGTACTGCCCATTACAAGTCTCATTGCCGTTAATGCTGCTTTTCGGGACGCGAACCAATTGTTCTTAAGTAGTTACTCAATTAAGAATATTTTGAAGTAGCACGTGACCTTATTCCTACGTAAAAACTCAAGTGATTCGAAGATAACATACACGTTGAGTGTACCTGCATGGCATTTGTTCCCACTATATGAGTAGTTTCTACTCCACAGTCATCCTTAGTGCCTACTGTGATCCAATTAAATTGCCCAGTTCAAACTTTTAAAAAATCTATGTATTTCCTTCCTTTGGACTTGCGGACCCTAAGTTGACCCTGATATTAATAGAACACTCCCTGTTTCGTTTCCGTTCTGAATCGTCATGTTTGTACAGTTCTTGTGTTCTTTCAGTTTGCCTAGAGAATGAGAATCTTGTTTTCTGCAAACGTTGGGGGCTTCGTCGAGTTCAAGTGGTTAATTGCACGAGAACATCTTTCCAGTTTACACTGCGAAAGAGCGTCAATTTGTACCAATTCCCTTCTTTCTGAAACCTGATCAATCTATTTGGTGGTACTGATTCCTTTGAAGTACTGTTTTTCCCGTGGCTATGACTGAAACGAAGTGTCTTTCGGTCATGTTTACAATATGAGAAATCTATCTGCAAAGTTCGTTGAATTCATCACGGTTTCATTATCTATTTACATATTAATTTTATTTATTTATTTATTTATTTATTTATTTATTTTTTGGAAATCAGTTACTTCTCACTGAAATTCCTCGGTATGGGATATCATAATTACTAATGCCTTTTAAGTATAAAATATTTTACATGGAAATGCAGGTGACTGGTTTGTCAGCTCTGATTTAAATTTTCCAGGAAAAAATAAGAAGAAAAATGGAGGTGTCGGTGGAGTTGGGGTTAATCGTAAGTAAGGTTGTGGTTTGAAAACTTTGCTCTACCTTCATTGCATTGGCGTTAATGGCATTGACTGTTATAATGAGGGTGTCCTGTAAATAACAAATTGATCGTTAGTTGTAAGATATTTAATGTCCAGGATATACGTGTTTATTTTGATATTTAATACCCATTAGAAGCGTTTGTGGCATGCGAGTTGATTGTCAAGAGGTGCAAAGTTTGTACTGAATGTACTTTAGAAGGTGGAACTGAATGTATAAACACGTTTTCTCCTGTATCGTGTAATGTAATGTAGAATCCTGTGTCTTCGTGTTAATATTGAACTTCTTATGTTCAGTTTGGTTTGATCGAGATGGAATACAAAATTGAAACAGAAATGTTTTTGGTCAAAAGTTCGTTTTGGAAAAAGAGTGGGGAAAAAGGAACTGATAATTAAGAGGTTAAGAAGGATCACTTTATTCCACTGGGATCATCTGTGATTGAAGGAATATGTTTGTCTCTTCTGGAGCCGCGGCCCAATGAATTAGGCTCAAAATAACGTTGCTTCAAAGTGTCAGTTGATGGTGCCCTAGAATAAAATAGAATAAGAGCAGTTTGACAGTACGTTTAATTATTTCCATTGATAATATTTTAAGCACACTTTTTAACAAAGCGTTATAGCGAAGTGTGAGGTTCATGTCAAAAAATAATCTTTATGTCCTTATTTTGCTCTCTTCATGCCTTCGAATAGCCGGAAGTTTTAACTAATTGCTTTGCACGTGATTCCGCATCAATTCAGGTTCATACCTAGTGGATCCTACGTCAAACTATAAATCAAGGTTTAACGTTTCCTGTTGAAAAGGGCGGTAGATTAGAGCAGTCACATCTTTTGTTTTGTACTTGACGTTGCTACTTATGAAAAGTCCAGGTTCAGCAATGTGTGTAGAACATACTGTAATAAATCTTACACAACAAGTACAAGTAGTTCTTGGGTATCGAAATTTACAGGAATATGTTGTTGCATGTCCGTAGGTCGATTAATGGAATGGTTTTTAAAGAAAAAATTAGAAATAATATTGTTTGAAATATTATTTATTTGGGTGGCGGTTTTTAAGAAATTTGGTTTACCGAAACTCCTCTTTGCGTGTACCTTGTTTGTCCGTTCGTGCGGAATACAAAAGCTCTTAAGAACTTCCTGATAGATCAATATCAATTTTCACCAGGATGTAGAGGTTAAAAATTAGGAATCAAGGTCGTTGATTGAGATATTCAAACCGGAAGTGCTAAACGTCGACTGTTTCCGGTTTTAACATTGATTACTATAACAAAAAAACTATAATAGTTAACGAAAAATGGTTTTCTGCAATCGATTTAGCTTCTCAAGATTACGTTTTATCTTCATCTTTAACTCACTACTGGAACCGGAAGTGATAGAAATCCATTACAGTTTCTGGTTTCAATATTGATCTAAGAAATGGGGATAAGAGGTTGTTTGGAATCGATTTATGATTATGTACAATCTTCCCTCCTAACACACTAATAAACTGAAGTGGCAAAAACGAATAACTTCCAGTTTCAATGTTGATCGGTATAAAATAAAGACGGTAATAATAAAGAGGAGCTGTTTTTATGGAATCAATGAAGTATCCTATCAATATATTCTATTTTCACTCTAATCTTTCTACTAAAACCAGAAGTGGTAAAAATCTACTACCATTTCCAGTTTCAATATTAATTGAGAAAATATGCCATAGATAGCGATCTCTTCACGTAGTGTACAGATGACACAGCTACTTGTTATTTATTTACAGCTCGGCCCATAATTGTAATAGGGACAGGCAGTGGTGCTATTCAGACAGTTCGCGCCGGTTCGCTATATTTCGAGTTCGCAGAACGGTTTGTTATACCCACACATAAACACAAACATTCATACAACCAAAAGTGAAAGAAAGAAGCCAAACAAATCTGTGAAAACATCTCTGTACTTTTCCCGCTAGGTTGCATTGTTATAAAAACAAGCAGCTTTAAATAGTTTCAATTCAGTAGGTAGACAGAAATTTGAATAGATGGGCGCCAAGAAATTTATCTGATGTGTCCGATAAAGTTTCCCACTTATGTTAATAAAAGGCTTCCAGGCCTTAATTGTTAATTCTTTTGAATGCTCGATATTTGTATCAGTGATCATAATTTATTGCATTCGTTCATCGTCATACAACGAAATTGGAATAAACATTTAAAATTTCAGACGACAAAAGGCTGGTTTTGGTAAAGCTTTGAAGTTACATGCACTATACACTATGGTATATTCTGTCATATATTTTCCCCTCCTTCAAGTCCGTTTTGTTTGAATGTGTTGGTACAGAATATAATAGGAACAGTTTTTAGTTGGAATCCAAGGTGTTAAAATTGTCGTTGTGTTCTACAACGTAAGAACTCTTGTAAGTTATTTACCTTGTATGGTTTGTTTCCTAAGAGAATTATATCTATCTACCTCTACCATCTACTATCTTTCTCATATGTATTGTTTCTCAGAATATATATAGAACCTGTTGTTAAAAAATTAGAATAGCACCACTGGAGATAGGGGTTATACACGTCGTTCGAATCGAACATATCTACAGAAACTCAGGCATTCAGTAAAGTTTTCTTCAATCCAGATGGAAGGTAGAACGGGAAGTTTGTCACACAATTTGTTTTTGTAAACTGCTAAATTAGCCTTGCTTTTTTGCATAGTATTTTAATATTTCATGATCTGCTATGTGCACTAATACATTCCTCACACTCCGTTCAGTAAATATTGACATCAAAATTGCACACTCCCGGAAAAATGCGATAGCACAGGGGTTGCGCCATTAGAGGACAAAATGTCACAACATAATATAATGATTGGAATGCAAGAAATAATTGTAAAGTTAGTATAAAACTTTCTGTACACTGGAGCAAAGTTAAGACAAATTCGTGTGATATATTATCGTATTGATTAACTTGTTCAGTCTTCATATGTTAACAGTCACTCCTTTTGGACGTAAATAAGTATTGTTTACGGAACACCCTCTTGTGCATGACGATTACTTACAAAAATCCCAGAAGACGCATGCTGCATATTGCTTTGTAGTTTGCTAATATTTTGCCCTTTCAATTTAATTGTTGTGTGAAGTTATTTTTTTAGTAACTTATGTAGTAATTGGTACTGGTAACCAACATAGTCCTTTAATATTTAAGTATTCTGTCGGTTCTTTTTTTGTGCTTGCTGCTGAGGGTGTATTGAGTAGAAATATTTGATTTCGCTTAGATAGAAGCAGTAGAGATAAGTTGTTAGATAAACTTCTGCTTAATATGTTTTTGATAATTTTAATATTTATTAGACAGCCACTTCGAAGATTGATGGAAATAAATTTAATGTTGTAATGTTGTTATTTAAAGAGCAGTTATTTCCCTTATAAAAATGTTTTGATCTCTGTTAAAGCCAAGAAGACAGTTAGATAAGAAATTGCTTCTGTTTCTCTGAAATCAGTCATGGGATTATTATCCTGAATTTTTTCCTTGTAATTATTATATTTGATGTATTCGCAAGGATTTATGAGCCACAAAGGTTTGGTAATAAGGTATTGCAACTCAGACTAAATTAATCCTTTCACTGCGTAAGTCGACTTTGGTCGACGGAAAGAAAATTTCCCTAACCAGCGAATTTTGACTATAGTCAATGTTTTAAATTTTCTTTTGTCCGTATCTTGGACTTGTCGAGAATAGTCCCCAAAGGTGTTCCGTTCGATTTTTCGCGTTCTATTGTTTTAAAATTTTAAAATTGCGATCATTCACTGGTGCTGCAGGCCAGTCACATAAACTATAGAAAACACGGAAGCTTAGAACTCGTATACATAAATTCTTCACACATAAGACAAACTTTTATCTAGGAAGTTAGTATCGATACTTTACACTTTGCCGAGTCGAGAATAAGCTGTCTTCTTTAAATAACAAAACTAGGAAATATTTCTGCAAATTAGGCGAAAGACTAACACTGGGCCATCAATACAAGGAGAGAGGTGTCGAGCACCGACAGGTGTAAAAATTGAGAGTCTTGTAAAAATTCAACATCGTTATCAACGCCAATTGAGCAGCTGTTGAGTACACTGTTCCATTTGGTATCTGAAGCATTAGAGATACATGTCCATTCATAAATTCAATCGTCACATTTCACATCAAATAACACCTTTATTAGCTTGGCCATGCACTATTTTAATGCAGTAAGAGACCTCAGCACCAGGTTAGAATGTTAGCTAAATCTAATATTCTTTGTTTTGTTTACTATATTTGAAGCTCAACATATTTTTTTCTATGTTATTAATTTTAGTAATTCAATTAAATATAATTCCGCTGGATCATCAGCCATCGACCATATAATGAAAGATTAAACATCGAGATTCTGAGCTGCGAAGGGTTGTGCTACAGGTTGTTAGGGCTAGATACCAGTCATCCTTTGGATTTATGGCTAGGTCTATTACACTACTTTGGCTAGGTCTTCGCGAGATATGACTGTTCATTGGCATTGATTCCATAAGCGTGACAGAACGTTTTTCGGAATATTTATTAGTCTTGATATTTCTGTGTGTATTGCATCCGCCTTCATTCGATCAATCTCATCCCATTTCAAAGAAAGGTTTAAATGTCTCTTTGAGCCATGGTAGCATCAAATCAGCACTTCAACCACAGAATAAAAGCCCATTCACAAATATCTTACATGTAATTGTGCGCTTTTTTTTTTTATTATTATTTTTATGTAGACGAAAAGGTACTTTGATTTCACTACGTCATTATTGTAGCTCTGTCCACTGCATTGACGCTTGTATATGATTTCTTTTGTTTATAATCCGTTACATCTTTCTAGACGTTGTGTCTTTTGCGAAACAAACAAGAGCTAAAACGTATGGTACAGTTCGTTCTCAGCCAACTATCTAAAAGGGATCTTTTCTCACCTACTATTTCTAATACCTACTCATTTATTTTTTGTTCAATCTAATTCTCTCCGTTCTTTCCTACACCAACATCTTGAAAGTCAACAGTCTTTTTCATGGCTTTTGCATGTCTATGTTTTCATAGGTACAATAATCCGTACAAAGTATTTTGTGAGGTTCTTTATTAATTCTTTATTGAACAACTCATAAAGTAGATTTTTCTTCTCCCTAATTGCTTCTTTCGCCACTCCTTGCTTTTATTTCACGTTCGCTACATAATATAGTTACCAGTCAATCAGAAGTAATACAGTGGGAGACTTCAATAATAAATCATTTATCATTTGTGTTCTATTGTTTCTAAATGAGAAGTGAAAAATTTACAATGGCTAATACAATAATCCGTCGAAGAATACGACCTTGCTCTTAATGCTTGTTTAGAAACATGGAGAGAGTTAACTTTTTGGTTATTGCTTTTTAAAATAAGTGTAATTTTTTTTAATACGTAGTGAAGCCAACGGAGTCTCCAAAGCCAGAAATTTTGAAACCTTCTACGGCAGTTAATGGAGAATTGGATGAATTTACCTTACAACAGAACCGTCTTCGATTGGCACAGAAGATGTCGGCAGCGAATAAGAAAGGAAAGAACGATAAGCAGTAAGCAGCATTAATTACATTAAATAATATATTTAATTGTATTTTCTTCTGTGTTTTTTTTTATTACATTCTTACTGGATTTTCTTTAAAAAATATTTTATTTATTATTAAGTCTCAGTATTAATACGGAACTCTATGCGAAATTTGGACACACAAGCAAAGTCATACAGAATAAATAGATTACCCCGTTTTAATTAACAGATTATTGACAAACAGATATTTTTCATTATTGTAAAATAGTAATTACATCGAAGTTATGTCATTCCCATTTACTAACTTGCACAATAGAATTCATAGATACAAAAATATCCAATGGCAGAGTTTCCCAAACTGTTGTCCACCGACAATTGATCCTCGAAGTATGCTCTTGTGCTCCTGTTAGACTGAATATTAGACCAAAAAAGACAGGAAAAATTAGAACTCAACAAAGGATTCTTTCCTGAATGCGTTTGCATTCAGTCAAAATAATAATCCATTTATTTTAAAATTGTATTTTTAAGGAAGAAAGGAACGACTTTCACAGCAAGAGAACTGATTGCCTCAGAGCAGTTCGGTATTACTACTCAAACACCACAATGGCCGCGGTGGCTCAGTAGTGTAGCGTTCACCTCTGGTGCAGGTGGTCCCGGGTTCGATCCCAGCTCGCGCCAAGTGAACATTGTGGTGGGCAAACACCGTGTGCGGGGTTCTCCCACTTTCTTCATTCCACCATTTCATTCATTTCTCATCATCATCGTCTCCTTTAGCCTAGCCGGCATAACCGTGGGACGTAATACTGAAAGATTTCATTTCATTTCGATCACCACAAATATAATTTCTGAGCGTTCAGATTACACGTAACTTCTGTTGAGTTCGTTCTTACTACACACGGAACGTCTCATACAAATAATGGAATATATAATTCAGTAAAGTGAAATTATGTCAATTTTAATATCATATATAGATTATTGTGACGACTATTCTTGAGTCTTCAATTAGGACAAAAAATAAGTATTAAAATAAAGCTTTTATTAATTGGGGGGGGGGATTTTAATTAATATTATTTTAAAGATATAAGTGCACTGGTATGTGTTGTATATATATAATGAAAAATTTGCTATCGAAGGGAACAAGAATAGGGTGGTCCGTAGTACGTTCTGATAGTCCTCACTTGGAAACCGTTTGAGCAACTCTGCCCTACATTGTTATAATTTTTGCAGATGTGTAGCTTTCAGAGTAACTGGAAATGAGGTCTTTATCGTATTCTTCAAGAACATGGCATTTGCTTATTAGGTAGAGAAGTAAGGCGTAGGCTGCATCGTGATTAAATAGTCGAGTTAAGAATTGTAGTGTCATCATGATTGTTTCCTGATTTGCTTCTGAAAAAGCGAAGGAGAAAGTGTTGAAAGTAAATGAAGAGAAAGTATTGATTGCTGTTCTTGAATTTCATTTTCTGAAGTATTGAATACCCTCAGTGAATTATGTAAGTGATCCCAAGAAACATCTATATCTGCAAAAATACTAGAACTTGAATAATTAATAAGAGTAGTAATTAACATCTGTCGTGGTACGTATTTGTCTAGAGTTTTATTTCAACTCTGTTTATAAACGTAATCATTTATTATGCTGCCAATATGTCTTGAGCCGTGTCAAAAATGCGAACTAAAGCTCACACCCTCGACACACCCACACGTTGAGCCAATAAGGGTTGAGCTGTTGCTGAGCGAGAGAACCTTGCAGTCGTCTACGCTATTGCCAGATTTAAAAACAAGAAACTATCGTATAGAATTCGCACGTTCTGTACTGACCGCAAGATTCGCGTTCCGAAGTGCGGCAACATTGCTCTACGGATGACGAAAGAGAGTGGAATTCCTTCAGCCGATAGCAGCGCTTGGAAAGGAAGACTAAGTATCAAGACAATATGGCATCTCTATAATAAGAATTTTCTATTAACATGTTCCTTAATAAAAACTGTTATTTTCAGAAGACAGGTCGATGTGATAAAACTCTTTTTTATTGCGCCTACAAACGGTTTTTATAAAAGTGTTCTATATTGTAAGGTTAATGGATGCAAGCATAAAATAAATCTAAAACCCCAAAGTGAAATTATAAACATAGAATAATGGTAGAAGACTAGTGGAGAAATTCAGTTGTAGAAATAATTTATTGTGTCTTTTATAGATGAAATTTCTATGAAGACTATAAAATCACGGTTCTCTTGGGAAATTGAGAATATCCCAATTTATTTATCTCTTACAATTTAGAAAAAGCGTAATGGAATTTGTATTAAGTAAATATGGAGAGGGGAAAAGTGCTGTAGATGTCTAACACAGGTGATCAGTGTGTCCGATCCGATATAAAGCGCAGGTAAAACTGATGTGTAGAAAGGTGTAAAGTGCCGTAGTGTTGGAGGTTCTGAATGTGATTTTAATATCTTACTGACAATTGTAATCAAAGTTACGAGAGACTAAATATTTGTTTAAAAAAAAAAAACTATCCAAAGGCTGAAAGGCTGTATCTCAAATTAACTTATCACATTTCTCATAAAGCAAAATCCCGTAGCCATGAGAGTACAGAGTGTCATTTACAGGAAGTGAATATCTTTAGACCGTTCCGAAAGTGCGTAACATAAGACACAGTTCGCTGCAATGCTTAAAGCAGTTTTCGTATCTTTGAAACAGTTTGAGATATCAACTCTGTACACAGCATTACAGGGTTTGTATAAAAGATAATGAGACCAAAATCGAGGAACAAAATGTATTGAACATATCGGTACAAATCATTGAAATGCTTCAAAATTAGGACCTTGGGTGTCGACACACGTCTGACAATGAGCTGTCCATGCTTGGAAGGTCCCCTGTAAGTTCTTTTACGTAATATCCTTCAAGCACCGCGTCAAAGACTCTTTGACCTGCTACGGTCCCATGGTGGTGTCTGAGTTTGAGGGCTGTCTTCACTTAAAGGAAAAGAAAAAAGTCTGCCGAATCCAGATTGGGACTGTAGGGTAACTGGGGAAGCATTTACGAGGTGTTCCGGGCCAGGTATTCGTTGACCACATAGCAGGTGTGGCTTGATGTTTTGTTACGATGGAGTTTCCAATTGACGGTAATGTCTGGTCTCACTCGGTTGACTCTTCTTTTCAATCTTTTTAGCACTTTCACATAGGTCTGTCCCTCAGGTACAAATTCGTGGTAGACCACACTTGGGGTCAAAGAATACAATGATCATAGTCTTGATCTTCGACCTGCTCATTTGAGCTTTTTGAGGGGATAGTGCTGTGTATCATTTGGCACTTCAGCGTTTGTATTTGGGTTGTACTCAGACACTTCTATTTCGTCGCTGGTTATTACATTGTTAAAAAATTAAGGGTCTCTTTGAACGCGCTGCTAAACATCTCCGGAAACACACTCACGTTTTGCCTTTGGTATCTGTCAAAACTTTCGGGACGAATTTGATTTTTTTTTTTTTTTTTCATTCATTTGTAGATCGTAGGTATGATGGTGTGCACGCTCATTTTATCAATTCCTACACGGTCTGCGGTCATTCGAACTCATACGCCCCAAGTGAACTTTGTGGTGGACAAACACCGTGTGCGTGGGTTTCCTCGGGGTTCTCCCGTTTCCTCCCACTTTCTTCATTCCACCGTTTCATTCATCACTCATCATCACCGTCTCCTTTAGCCTAACCGGCATAACCGTGGGACGTAAAACTAAAGATTTCATTTCATTTCATTTCGAACTCATACGCCGGTTTGAGTTCAACACACCACGCACATGTTGTACACTGTCCTCGGTTCTGCTCATGGACAGGCGTCCTGCACGAGGTTAGTCTTCCACGCACTCTCGACCGTCTTTGAAGCACTTGTGCCATCTTAAAACAACAGCTTTTGATACCTTTCATTCCCGAATTTTGCTGAATCTTGGCCAGCGCCTACATAGCCGATTTTCCGAGTCCCACACAAAAATTTAATGGCGTTGTGCTGTTGGATAGAACGTTGCATTTTTAAGTTTCAACCGATGCTGTAGACAGCGGTCCACTTAAACCACGATACGAACCGCACGGAAGCTTGTAGACGACTGACACTAGGTGCGTTTTCATGCTCACTTCTCCGTCCATAGAACGAGCGTGTTGCGACGTATAGTCGCGTCAGAAAAAAATGGTGTCATTACTTTTTGTACAGACTTTATATGTTTTGTGTACGACATTTTTTTAATATAATATCTTCGCATATCTGAGGTTACTTGGCGATAAGTCAGGTACTGAAAACCCAACGTCCTACTGAAAGGCGGGTGTTGGTGTTTGCTAAAGATTATTAAATGGGCATCAATTTTAACTTTTAAAAATGATTTGATTTTAAGTTTAGCGTCCCTTTCAGCAGCAAGGCTATATGAGACATGGACTACTTATTAACGTGGAATCCGAACCACAAGAGTTCCCGCTAGGAATCGAACCCGGGCCTCCCACGCCAGAGGCGCGCACGCTAACCGCTTAACCACGAAGGAGCATAACTTTTAAAATGAACAAACACTAGGTTTAATTTGAAATGTTTGCATAACTATCCTCATTGCTGATAATGGGTGTGCAACGAGTTTCAACCTCAATTTTTTATCAGATAATTGATACGAGGGGGGATAGCATTTGAGAAATTGAGTTTATTGCCGCGAAGACAAACGGAGCTATTCGCTGACAAATACACCGCGAGAATAACTAGAGGAATTATGGGTCTTAATTGTCAAAAATTATTCACATGTGTATTTATAGTATCCTTGCGTGGATAGAGTGTTAGTTCCAGAGCGAGGATCTAATTGAATTCACTACACAGCACTAAATTGAAGTTTGGTTGGAATTCATTTCTTGTTTATTTGAAGTACTGAGTTTCTGTCTTGTTTAGTAGCCAATTTAAAGAATTTGATGAACGTAGCCTACTTCAATCCGCTGATTTAAGTGAACTGTTTTCGCATCTCACAGTCGATGATGGTGTGAAACTCCAGACAGCGCCCTTAGAAAAGCGAAAACAAACGAAACAAATCCCCCCTTAGCCCCTGGTTTTTATACAATCCTCCCCACACTAGCTTAATAGTGCTTAGTGAAGAATTATCCTGAGAGTGGGAAAGTCCCACGATATTGGCGAAATACTACACACGGAGATGTTTCTCATTGTATTAAAATCATAAAGCAGTCTAGATCGAACCTCGTCAATTGGTTTTTGTTTGACGAATAGCGTCGGTTGGAAATCCCTAGATGTGTGATTGATTAAAGCTTTAAGTTAACGTTGCTGTGCTAAGCTAACTTTTCCTTTGAGATCGAAGAAAGGAATTTGCCAACGAATCTCTCTGTTTTGTAAAGAACGGAAGCAGAATAGACTCAAATTATTTTTATAATTGCCAATAGGCATAATCAAATCGATGGGATGTTTTAAAACTGTAAGCAGTCCGCATTGCTTCAGCAGGTCGATTGTAATGCTATTTGATATTTTTAGCTTTTAAAAGAATTAACGTATACATTAGTTATACAAGTAAATGATTTGTTTCAGTCATCTTCTTTATAGTATTAATAAATCAGTATCCCTATGAAGATGAATAAAATTTTCTTTTTAAAATTATGCTAGATTCCTATGCATATTACGATTTTGCCGAGATACAAACCTTTAACAGTATTAATTATTTTCTCTCTTTCATTTTTAAACTTCTAATTCGTTATAACCTGAACTTAATTATTTGAATTTCCTTATGATGATCACGACGTTATGATATTTATGATATTCTATGTTACTTTCATTCGTATTTCCACATTCTTGCATATATAGTTGCAACAAATGAGTGTCTAGTATAGAAAAGAAATTATAATACTAAAAAGCATGGAGAAGATAGATTATAAGTGTTTCCGCAAAACGTTTCATCAGTTAGGAAAGATAAAAAGTGGAAATAAAGAAAAAATAACAAAGAACGGAAAGTAATTGTCAAGTGTTCAGAGGGACGCCATGCTGAAATAGCAGTATGGTAGTCAACGTTTTCTAAAAACGCTAGTTTGTGTGCATAAGTATGGGGTTTTCTGCACTCCGTATTAAACATGTCTTCTTGCCTGTTTCATTATTTACGTAATTAAATAGTATATCATCATTATATACTAACTTACCGTAATCGCTGATTTATGATTCATTATGTCAACCAAGAATATGTGTAATAAGGAATGTACATATTCATTTTAAAATCATTCTCTTACACAGTGCCCTTCTCTCTCTCTCTCTCTCTTTTTCCTCCTCATAGAAAAAGTCCAAAGCCACCCAAGGAAGGAAAGAAGCCTCGTATTTGGGATCTCGGAGGTAACACGAAGGATGTGGCAAACTTGGAACGTACCAAAGATAAGCCAC